>NW_024733734.1:8874276-8899276 GCF_018991925.1 Homarus americanus
TGTAGGTGGTGTAGGCTAGCTAGTGATGAGACTTTGCATCACCATCATTGCCCCCCATCGAGCGTCCCCAGCGCACCTCCTCTCTCCTGCCCATCAACCACCTACACCACCTCCCCCTCTACACCCACACACAGCCCCTCCGACACCCCACGTTAAGGGTTACACTCCCGAGGTGTGAGTGTAGCGTGGTACGACCTTAATGTGTTTCAGATTTGCAATCATCTGTTCTCATTTCATTGTTTATTCAACACCTCGGCATGACAACCAATCAGGAGTGTGGAGTGGCAGTGAGGGCCGGGCGAGGCGGTGATTGGTGGAGCGGATGCCGTGGCCACGCCCTCCATCCCGCAGCGACAAATCACTGCTGTTCTTTTCCAAAAGGATTCTTGCAGGTATTTAAGCTTCTCCATTGCACTCTCTTGAAAGATAACACGCGATAAGGTACATAACACGTTGGTGGCAAACCTGGAGTGCTTGTGAGATCATTATCGAAGGATCACACACCTGTAAAAATACCTTCCTTTCCTCTGAGGTAAGAACTCTCTCTCATCAATTTATATTCCAGCAGGTAAATAATACCGAAATTATTTAACGTTACAGATCATTACAGGTGATTCATATATCACCAGGTGAACCCTATATGTAAATTAGGTGTGATATAGTGCACGATTAGACTCCCATGGCCACACGTCTGAGCTGCTGTTCCCGTCTAGACAACATGGGGGCCAGGTCTCAGTCACAAGAACCAACAGATCAATCCGTGGGAAATATATTTAAAAAAATATCTATTAAATTACTGAGAGGTGAGGAAGGCGGCTAAATAACGCATAAATAACACCATCAGGTAACAAACATTCAGAGACTGTAATTAGACATAACACTTCAAGATACAGGTAGAGTAATATTAACGTGGTTACAGGATCAGAGGGGTGGTGCCTTGGTTGACGTGGTTAGGAATGTATTTACTAACTACTAAATTGGTCAGTTACATGTTAATAATCGTCTCATAGGTCAGTAGAGGGGATTTCAAGACCAAGGCATTAACAAAAATAAAATCTAAATATTATTGTAATTATTTAAAATCCAGCATTATCAATAGATTTATAGTATTCAATAGTTATGATTTATTTATGTATGAGAATAAAATATAATATTCCCATGGATTTCCCTTCATACATTTTTCTATAAGTGACAGAACCTTAGCGTATACGGTAATACTCTATCTGTGGTGAAAAGAGAAGAGACTTGATCTGTAAAAGCGTATATAAACCACAACCTAATACTAAATATACTAAAAACTAATATTGTCACCACTTACTATACATCCGTAACACAATAAAAATATCTATACAATAATAACCACTATTAAAATCTATAATACAATAAATAATAGAAAAATCTTAACAAAACTAACAATAATAATTACGGGACCGCTTTATTCACTCGCCAGTATAGAGTGGCGATTATCTGTGAAGCGAATAGCTCTATGTAGTGATTATCTCTGGCGAATACCTCTATGTAGCGATTATCTCTGGCGAAGAGCTCTATGTGGCGATTATCTCTGGCGAATAGCTCTATGTAGCGATTATCTCTGGCGAAGAGCTCTATGTGGCGAATAGCTCTATGTGGCGAATAGCTCTATGTAGCGATTATGTCTGGCGAAGAGCTCTATGTAGTGATTATCTCTGGCGAATAGCTCTATGTAGCGATTATCTCTGGCGAAGAGCTCTATGTGGCGATTATCTCTGAAGAGCTCCCAGCCGAATAGCTCTATGTAGCGATTATGTCTGGCGAAGAGCTCTATGTAGTGATTATCTCTGAAGAGCTCACGTATGATTATCTGGCGAATAGCTATGTAGCGATTATCTGTGAGCGAATAGCTCTATGTAGTGATTATCTCTGGCGAATACCTCTATGTAGCGATTATCTCTGGCGAAGAGCTCTATGTGGCGATTATCTCTGGCGAATAGCTCTATGTAGCGATTATCTCTGGCGAAGAGCTCTATGTGGCGAATAGCTCTATGTGGCGAGCTCTATGTAGCGATTATGTCTGGCGAAGAGCTCTATGTAGTGATTATCTCTGGCGAATAGCTCTATGTAGCGATTATCTCTGGCGAAGAGCTCTATGTGGCGATTATCTCTGGCAAAGAGCTCTGTGGCGATTATCTCTGGCGAAGAGCTCTATGGCGATGAAAGCTTGACGATATGTACGTAACATAATTTAATATTTTTCAAAGTGCGAACATCATTCAGTTTATAAGATGTTGTTTTAGTAATATTTTTTGTATTTTATTTGCGTATTTAGTTTATAGTTAGTGGTATTTTTAATTATGTTTATATATCTTTTGTTTATTCATTTTTATTACTGACTTACTGTAGGGTCGATGTAATTAGGTATAAATTCACATACATACATAAGTTGAACAGACACCTAATAAAATTAAATATTAAATAAACATAAAATGGTTCAATCAATAAGTCTTCTTTACTGTTAACAAATGGTGTTTCGAAAAAAAATTAATCTTTCGGTGAGGCAGTTAGGATTGGCATTCACATAGCTACTGACGCAACTATAAACCATCTGTTGTTGTTAAGTAGCTAAGCTTACCATGTTCTTTTTATTATTTATTATTTTGTAGTATCGATCATAAAAAAGGTTTATTAATAACAGTGTTTATATACAGGATATTTTAGAGCGTTGTGTTGATATTATAACGTATATATTACTGTACTTCTGTTGATATTATACCGTATATTATTGCACTTCAACAAAATATGTCGTTGAAGATGTAATTAATATTGATTTATACACTGAGTTATCAATAATTAAAACAAATAAATTAATATTATCCGTTTTTAAGAAGTGGAATAACTCTGCTGTTTTAACCCGTCATTCGCCCCAAGCTATAACAGAAAGGTCACCTAAACTTGCAGATGAGGAAGTGACAAGCGGTAGTGTGCTGTAGTGCCATTCTACAGTCTTTAATAATCTATTCTGAATAACCGACAACGTTACTACATAAAAGCGCCATAAGTAATATTATATAAATCTAACACTATCATCTTGCGTGTTTTAAATGGTTTTAATTTTGACTTCGTTCTAGTAATTTTTATACGCCCGTCTAGACTTCACTAAAGAAATGCTAAAAGTATAATTGGAGAAATATTAAGATCCTAATTAAAACTTTATTCATTATTAAGATATAATTTAAATAAGCAGGTGAAGTTGCTCTTAATGATAAATACCGCGAGGTTATGAGAATTTATGATCACAAATAAGGTTTTTAATATCTCAGTTGTACCGCCATTGTTTACAAAAAGGCTCCAATAATTCATATACTGTAATAATAATTTTCAACTCTCACCCGTGTTAGCGATAATTTCAACATATTTCTGATCTATTTCAAAGACTAACTAATGTGTACACTTGTAAGTACACTAATTCAAATTTGTGAAGAAAATTAGTCTAACCTAATCTAACCTAACGTATAACATCACCTTCGTTCTGCTAAAATTGGGAAGGATGTTTTAAATGACAAAGTTCATTTAAATTCATAAGCACTAATTTCTAGAGTTAATAATAATAATAATAATAATAATAATAATAATAATAAACGATAAACATCCACATGAAACTGAGATAACTGACCACTATATTAAGCAGTTGATCTTCATGTATATATAATTATCCTCTATAACTCCTATGGCTATTTGAGAGAGAAAGATCCATTAGGTTACTCACATTCAATACAGTCGCAACATACCTGAACCGCTTCATACCTGTACCGCTTAGCCTAGTGTGACTGTTGTTTCTCGTCTCTCACTAGCAGGTTAGGCGGTCGGTTAGTTCTCTGTTCCACACTGTTGACAAGTACTGGACATAACCATCAGAGGCCTGTTGATTGCATTACGACCTGAACAATGTCCCAGTGTTGTTCACTTTTCACACCTGTTACCGTCACATAAGCGTTCGTCTGGCCAACTGAATTCCTGTGGATGTATCGAAAACAGAGTTAGAAATTGATGAAAAATATTCTAAATAGACGTTCTTTATTATTTCTAGAGTAATGATTCTTGTATAACTTTATTCTTAGTTATTTTATCTTTCATTGTGATAATATACCTCGTTTCAGTCTTGATGTTATAATGTATGGCTGTTTTAACACCCGAGGTTTTGGTGTAGTCAGTACTGTACTGTATACTGTAGTGAACAAGATACGACTCTGTGTGGGTGACAACCAATACGGTTCTTCATTAATGTGTTTTACCCTTACAATAATAATAATAATAATAATAATAATAATAATAAAAATAATAATAATAATAATAAACTACTACTACTACTATTATTATTACTAGTTACTACTACTATTACTACAAATAATAATAATAATAATAATAATAATAATAATAATAATGAATTACTTTTACTATTATTACTACTGCTATTACTAGTACTATTATTATGACTACTACAAATAATAATAATAAAAATAATAATAATAATAAAAATAATGTTTTAATTGGTCAAGAAACAGTAAAGAGTAAACACCTTATAATATTCCTGTTTCAGAGTGGTGGTGGTAGTAAGTGAAGGAAGTACAAGTATTAAGCAAGATGTTAGTACAGAATGAAGGCGTTACGTTCACCATCACCAGCTGCTGTACTGAGGTATTGAAGCAACACACAACACAACTCACCTCAAGGTAACTGAAATTATATTAACATTAGTCTTGTGTGTTGCAAAGTTACACTTGCCATTTAATATTAATCATGAATTAAAAATAAAATACTGATAACCACAAAATATTTACAGAACGTTTTAATATTGTTTTAGCTCATAATATAAGTCACGTGAGAAGTGTTGCCATTATTGTCATTCGTGTGTTAAAATAACTTGATATATCTCGTTCTAAAAAAATATTAATTTCATAATGAACACTGACTCCTGTTGTCTCGGTAGGGTTGTCAAAATCCTTCGTCCGTTGTGTCATATTGTCTCAGAAAATTGTAACGATACTATTGGCTGCGAGTTGTACACGTTATACATGCTTCAATAAGAAAATGACAATTATTATAAAATATATACAAAATGCATTAACAATTATCTTATTGGACCAGGTTTTAGAAAATTTAAGCATGAACTCTTGTTTTTAATATTTTTGTATATACTGTATATGAAGAAACCGATCAATTAACAATATGTAGGAACAACTCACATTTAATCTGAGATAAGCGTAATAATAACAATAATAATAATAATTCAGTAAAAATATCATACAGTTTTATAATTGGTTTGCCATGTATATATAAACTATGGAGGCATACAGACAGTGCAGGTATGCGGGAACAGGGAAGGAAATACTGACAAGGGGTCTTTGGTGGGGGTCACTCCTGAAGGTGCTCTGCTCTGACGGTGCTCCGGCAGGTGTTTCTTGCCGGATATTATTATATTTTAGGTCACAAGTCTTAGCACGAGGTGTGAGGTGATGGAACAGTGCAAGAAGAACGTCTCACTGGTACGACTGTTGACCCGTGGTGGTGGTGAGGGGTCGTCTTCGCTGGGTCGTGGATCAAGTGGCGGCACCGAGGGATCGACGACCATGCCTGTCACCCCACCACACACTCCCTCCGTCTCCCCAGCCGAACCTTCCACCCTCCACACTCCACCCAAACTCCATTTTCACAATGTTGAGGACAAGATTCAGTCTCAGAGTGGACGAATACCCCTGACGAGTGACGATGAGTGTGAGGAAGAGGAGGAGGAGGAGGTGTTGCCATCATCCTCAGACACCACCTCACAACACTTACATTTCCCTCACCATTCACACCCATACATTCCACTACGCTTCGACAGGAATTCGGTCACCCACAAGCGAGTTTCACCGTCCTTATCAGCGGTGTCACATTCCCCTCAAGGCGAACTGACCAGAAATTCACATTACCAAACCACGATGACGTCCACACCAACACAACACCAAACCACGACCCCTACACTGACACGTCATCAAGCCACGACCCCTACACTAACACACCAAGTTACGACCCCAACACAACACCAAGCAACGACTTCTACATTAACACGTCACCAAACTACAACACCTACACCAACACATCAACAAACTCTGACCCCAACACCAACACAACACCAAAGTACGACCCCTACGCTAACACGCCACCAAGCCACGACCCCTACATCAATACACCATCAAGCTACGACCCCTACACTGACACGTCACCAAGCCACGACCCCGACCCCAACACCAACACATAAAGCCACGACACCAACACAACACCAAAGTACGACCCCAACCCCAACACAACACCAAGCCACGACCCCAACACGTCCTGATCTGAGACAGTCACCCACGTCAGCCAGGGAAGAGCAGCTCCTCACTCAGTCTTCATACGTCTCCCACTGCCTGTCGTCGGAACCCCCTCGTCAACAGGGACCAGTGAGCCCCCTACACCTGAGCGAAGGATTCAGGTCAATTAGTTCGCCAGACAAATACGTGAGCGGCGGCGGTGGCGTTCATCATTTGGCCTCACCTGCCTCCTCCGCCGCTGATGGTACGCAAGATTCGGGTATACGCAGGTAAGAACTGTAACTTAAATTCTTAAACTTCAAAAACCTATAAAAAAAAGGATAATGAATCAGGTGTATCATTGTGTGGTACTCATGTGATCGCTTAAATACGTGATGTTTACTACTGCTGGTGACGATGACTTGTGACGGTGCCCGGCAGGTACAGGACAGCCTTCACGAGGGAACAGGTGACGAGGCTGGAGCGAGAGTTTTTGAGGGAGAATTACGTGAGTCGACCCAGACGCTGTGAACTGGCTGCCGAGCTCAACCTACCCGAGGCTACTATAAAGGTACTATTGTAAACAAGGTCATTCTCACTATCCACTTACCCACATAACACTTAATCTCCCCGTGGACACTATTAACCTAACCTAACCTAACCTAACCTAACCTAACCTAACCTAACCTAACAATATTAATACTATCAACTTTTAACTTTCTTCAGATCAAAATATATAAAAGTAATTATGAAACAAAAATATCAAGTATAATTTCATGTATGTAATTAAATCTAACTAACCTAAACCTAATGTAATCGTAAAAAATTATCCAAACTAACCCAATCTGATTTAATCGTAACAATAATGTATTCATAAGTGACGTAACAACTTCTTTGCTTCGTTTATGTACAGTTTTATATATAATTTAGTGTCTTCGTATTACTATGGGTGTAACTATATACATTCGGAATCACAGAACGACAGATGCAATGTACGGTTTTGTGGTTTGCGTTGCTCCAATGTTAAATTATTTGGTTCATTTGGAAGTAAACCAGATGATGATTTACTATATTATTAATAGAACCATTTATTATTTATGTATATATTGCGTCAGCTGCTAAAGTATTATGAGTGTTGAAGAAAAGTTTATAACAACACAGGGAGTCAGGTTAAGGTACACGGTATATACTATAGTTAGCCCTCCAGTGTATCCCTTCAGCTCACGTTTTCTCTCATTAATATTTCTTAGACTAACTAAAGTATTTTATCTTCCCCCCCATGCCAGTTACACAAGCAGCGCATATTTATATATATATTTATAGTAGGTAACTCTATTACTAATAACTAACTGGTCTCCATGGATGTCTAGCGTTGGTCACACTTCATGGCTCAATTGTTAGGTGCAGGAAGGAACCGAAATGACTGGCGGAGAACACTTACAATACTCGGCGGGTCACTCTGAACAACACCCTTCTTATATACGACCAAAACGGTGTTGAATCTACAGTAAGTTAAAGGCAAGAGCATTATAACAACAAAGATTCAGTATACAGTGTGTGTGTGTGTGTGTGTGTGTGTGTGCTGATCTAAACAAAGGTAACACTTAGTCTTATGTCACCTCGTTAACGTATTATCAGGTCAACAATACATCATGATGGTTATTCCAGGTGTGGTTCCAGAACCGCAGGATGAAGGACAAGAGGCAGCGTCTGGCCCTGGCCTGGCCCTACTGGGACTCTGCCCTGGCTGCCACTCTCCTGCACGCCACCCACCCAGGGCCGCCCCTCCTTCACCCACTGGCGCCGCCCACCCACCTCGCCTCTCACCTCTCCAGCGCCACCCACACTGTGTCTTCTTTCGTACCGGCCCACCTCAGTCTGGGCTCCTTCCTGACTCATCCTGGCCTTTCTGGGGGCCACGTCCACCCTCCGCAGCTGCCCGTTAGGCCTTACCCCACCCTCCTGCTGCACTCCCTTCCTCCCGCTGCACAGCCCCTCCTGGCTAGCCACGACCCACGCTCCGCCCTGGCCACCCACGACCCACGCTCCACCCTGGCCACCCACGACCCACGCTCCACCCTAGTTAGCACAGCCCCTCCACTACCCCGCCCCTGCCTGGCCGCCCTGCCCCGCCCCCCTGTCTGTCTGTGGGAGGGCGCCAGAGACCACCTCAGTGACATCACCGGCAAGAGTGTGGTGGGCGCTACCCTAGAGGCTGGCCGGAGCACCACTGTATCACCCTCTACCACCGCCTCCACCACCCACCGACCACACTCGCCACAGTCCTGTCCGTAGCCTCACACTCACCACCAAGTCAATAGTAAGACCGTGACGACCATCCCATCTCCTCTAGCGGCCACCACATACAACACGTGCCCAGGAACCAACCCACAACAACCAACAAAAATGGCGTTATTTTTAGAGTTCCTCAACCCGGATTCATCTCAAAGAACACTAAATTAAATATCAAATCTTCGTGCAAGAAAGTTAAACAGTACTAATTTCCTGAACAATAAACGTATACATATTTAACTTCACGATACTAAAAAAAAAAAAGTGAAAAAAAATCCTAACCAAAACAAACAAAGAAATTCCGTATCTTATGAACAAAAAACAAACTTTCTCTAATCTATTATGAAAAAATAAATAAAAAATATCCTAAAAGAAGTATAACGAAATATATCATCACCAAAACTATACAGAAAAGCTACACACATTCCCTCCAAATATGAGACCAAGTAAACCCCTGAGGCAGGACAGAGTGCCCACTGTTGATGACGATGAAGACACAGAAACGAGGTGTGGGTGTGTGTGTGTGTGTGTGTGGGTGTGTGGGTGTGTGTGTGTGGGTGTGTGGCAGGAAGTGTGTCACAAGACTTTTAAACAATATGCGGTGGTGGTGGTAGTAGTAATGGTGGTGGTGGTGGTACAGTGTTGTGAGTCCTGGATTTGGGGGGGTCAGAATTCACCTCAACACCCGGGACGCTACACCTAGGTACACCCTCTCCTCAGACGCTACACCTAGATACACCCTCCCCTCGGTCACTCATTAACATCATCAGCTGCCGTGTGTTCGTCGTCAGTGTGGAT
The DNA here is from genome assembly GCF_018991925.1 of Homarus americanus. Taxonomy (NCBI): domain Eukaryota; kingdom Metazoa; phylum Arthropoda; class Malacostraca; order Decapoda; family Nephropidae; genus Homarus; species Homarus americanus. Next base: position 8,883,672 of record NW_024733734.1, read on the forward strand.
ATTGATACAGGAACTCAAGCCTCGTGGTGGGTGGTGAAAGTGTATGGTGTCGGTTTTTTGTAGTGGGCGACATACAAGCAGACAGTTCTTCTAATATATCATGTAAGAGTATTGCTTCACGTGTATATATTATTGGTAGGTTATATAGCAAGTGTATACATACATACATACATACATACATATAACACGTACGTACATACAATTAACCACCTAGAACCACCTACGTACACACACACACACACACACACACACACACACACACACACACACACACACACACACACACACACACACACACACACAGGTATGAGAGAGCGAGTCACAAGTTACCTGTCAAGGCTTCATTGTCGTATTACCTGTATACCTGAGCCACACGTTCTGAGAGTCTCACCTGTTTCCCACCTGATTTGATGGGATAATTAAATACCTTAAAGTTAACCTAACCTAAGAAAGTCTAACCAAAACCTAACCTAACCTAACCGTCTACAAAAGGTTTATGAGTGTCAGAATGTTGACTCAGGTTGCAGGTCACCAAAGATTACTCTCCTTTCTGGTACATATAAGTATTTAACTCTAACTTTACTGAGCCTAAAATAAAGTTCTTTACTAAGGGATTTGGTCGTGTGTGTTATTAAACCCTTTTCAATAAATTTACTAAAGTTTACCCTCCAAAATTTTTCTTTTTCTTTAACGCGACGACACCCGTTTTCTTCTTCACACGAACATGGAAGACTTAAAAAAAATTATGATTAAATGCATGAACAAAAAAATTATATATTTATTTTCCGGGAGGGGTGAGAGGGTTAAGGAGGGGTGTGTGGGAGAGGGTGAAGGAGGGGTGAGAGGGTGAGAAGGTAAGGGAGAGGGTGAGAAGGTAAGGGAAGGATCAAAACACAATATGTGAGGGAGAGGTGAAATAAACTAAGGGGGTGTCTAATCTTCACATGATCCCCAACATTACGACACAAACAATTAAGTAGAAAATTATCATCAAAACACCAATTTGGCCGCCAAATAAACCGTTCCAATTTACCGCCGTTTAATTGGAATTATTATGTAAATGTAATTATTGAGCAATGTGTCGAGGCCAGCCCACAATGTCATCCCTCCAAGGTTTTATTTATTTATCCATTCATTTGTTTAAGCTTGTTAGTATAATAAAAAAATGTGTACGAGGATTATTATATTTTATTATTGTATTTATTTATGCTTTTTGAGAATAATTAATATATCAATGTTGTCTTATCTAATCTAACCCCCTCAGGTAGCGTTAGGGGTTTTTAATTAACAGGTGATTATAAGCTTGGAAGAAAGGCTAATTAATATCCAGGTGAACATTAGTTTATTGACCGAGATGTTGAATATAAACTTTTAATCAAGGGACCATAACGATAAAGGTGATTTTGATTATTTAAATATCTATTCTTTTATTTTTTATATACTGAAAATTATTGAATCTTTTTAATTAACATTTATTTATTCAGATTTTTTGTATTTTGTGTTTTTTAATGTTTTTATTCTGATAATTTACAGTAGATTCTTATTGGTTGATAAGGTAAAAATTTTCCCTACTTAGAGGTACGAGAACGCTTCTGATTGGCTGACTTAACCTATGATTTAAGAGATGGATTCTCATTGGTTGATTTATTCCACACTGGGAGATAAGAGAACGCATCCTATTCGCTGGCTTAAACCAAAGGAAACAAAGATGGCGTCAATTCTTCATTGAGCCTAACTGACGCTTCTCTAAGGTCTTTGAGAGAGAGAGAGAGAGAGAGAGAGAGAGAGAGAGAGAGAGAGAGACCCTTTATTACACAGGCCCTCCCCCAGCACAGTTGTATATTGGAAGGAACTAACCCATGTATTGCTGCCATCTGTTCCTACCCGAGGTAACGACCACGTCAAGAGTCGTTCACCATCACCACCACCATCACCATCACCACCACCACCACCACCACCACCACCATCAGTCCATCACAGGACGTACTCTCTCTCTCTCTCATAACGCGTAAAGTGACCTCCTACATCTGTTGTCCATTAAGCAATAGTCCAAACAGTAAGTCCCGTTATCTGTTGTGCTTCAGCTAAAAACAACAAGTGGTGTGAGTGAGGGGGGTGGGGTGGGTGTAGAGGTGTGGGGGTAGAGGTGTGGGGTGTAGAGGTGTGGGGGTGTAGAGGGTGTGGGGTGGGGGTGGAGGGTGTGGGGGTGGGGGTGGAGGGTGTGGGGGTGTAGAGGTGTGGGGGTGTAGAGGTGTGGGTGGGGGTGTGGGGGTGTGGTGGGGGGTGTAGAGGGTGGGGGGGGGGGTGGGGGTGTGGGGTGTGGGGAGTGTGGGGGTGTAGGGTGTGGGGGTGTGGGAGGGGGTGTGGGGGTGTAGAGGGTGTGGGGGTGTAGAGGGTGTAGGGGGTGTGGGGTGTAGGGGTGGGGTGGGGGTGAGAGGGGTGATTGATAAATCAATTATCTGGCAACACTTCAGCCAGGCACGATGGCATCTCTGAAATTGCCATAATTACTGATAGTCACACACTCTCTCTCTCTCTCGCTCACTGTATGTCTCTCTTGTATCTCTTTTCTCTCTCTCCATGTGCCTCTTTCTCAACCCACTCTCTCTCTCTCTCTTCCTTCTTATTCGCCATCTTTATTCATCAAATTCTTCTCCTATTTTCACTTTTTTCTGGATTTTGTGAAGACGGCGTTTGGTTGAGAGGGGAGGAGGGAGGGGGGTTGGGGGGAGGGGGGAGTTGGGGGTTGGTGAGGGTGGATGAAGAAGGGTTGTGGAGTTAAGAGGGTGGAAGGAGGGGGTGGATGGTTGGGGGTAGTTACGAAAGTGGGAGTTGTAGCATTAGGGTGTTTAAGCCTCAGGTGAACTAAGCTGGGGGGCGGCTATTCTTCAGGTGCCCCAAACAATTAAACAAATAAAAACCAACAAATTAATTCACAAATTCGATTTTCACCCCAAATTTATATTATTCCATAACACCAGAGTAACCCCTGAAAATATACTCTACTTCACCGTTTTCTATAATAATAAAAAATGTCACATCACTGTACGAAATGGTGAAAAGATGTCTCAAATACTGCCAAGTCTTGTAAAGTTTAACAAAGACTGTGTGAGGGGGAGGGGGGGAAGGGAGGGGGGAAGGAGAGGGGGAAGGAGAGGGGGAGGAGAGAAATTCGCATAAAAACGCCAAGAGGAGGAGAAGGAGGAGGGAGACTGACGGCCATTGTTGTTCTTCCTCATGTAAACAAACCCAGCTGAGTTGACACGTGACGTCACCACTGACCTGTCCTGAATCTGGATTTGTCAAGAAATGATTTTTTTTAACGCTAATTTTTTTTCTTAATTTAATCACATCTACGACATGATAACCATACACAATAATAAAGCGTTGAAATTAAATAAAGACGCCACTTCCCTCGATTACCATCACTACTTCCCTCCATCACTACTTTCTACCACTACCACCACTACCCCCACCTCCACTCACCACCCTCCACCACTCACCCCCTCCACCACTCATACCCTCCACCATTCCCCCCCCACCCTCCACCCCCTCCACCCCTTCATTAAATCACAAAACAAGTCGAACTTTAGTCTCTGAGAATTCCACTTCCCTCCAATGGCAAGAAATTCTATTCAATGGAACAATGCCCCCCTCCCTCCCACCTTAAGACCTCGGGTGATAACAGTGCTACACCTCACTTGTTCCTTGAATCGTATCTCCGTTGTGAGGAAATTACTATTCGATCTTGTGGTTGTGTTGGGTTATGTCACCTGTGTTGGTCTTGGCTGCTATTTTGAGAACTGTTCGAGGATATAGATACTTAGCGGACCCCCTCCTCCCCTCCCTCCCCTCCCTCCCCCCTTACAAGCTTTCCTTCCGACATACATACATACATACATACATACATACATACATACATACACAAAACAATTTCCAAAAGCTCAAACACAGACTCGACCTTAAATCTATGTGTGTGTGTGTGTGTGTGTGCATGTGTGCGTGCGATGCGTGTGTGTGCGTGTGCGTGTGCGTGTGTGTGCGTGCGTGTGCGTGCGTGTGTGTGTGTGTGCGTGAGTGTGTGTGTGTGTGTGTCAAGACTAGTTCGATGTGCCCTAAATCCCTGGTCCAAGCCGTATTAATGCCCCCAGCGGCCAGTAATCGCCCTCATCTTGTCCTAATGTAAACAGAGAGAGAGAGAGGCTTGGGTGGAGGACTTACTGCCGGCACTCTTCCTTCTTTTTTTGTTCCCTTCCTCCTCCTCCTCCTCTTCCTCTTCCTCCTCCTCCTCCTCTTCCTCCTCCTCCTCCTCCTCCTCCTCCCCAACAGAAGACCTTACACACCCTGGAGTAACTGTTAACCATGACTTATATACAACACCATCACCCCCCCAAAAAAAAATCTTGGAATGGGTTAAATTTTTTTAGCATTGGAAGAGTTGAACCACCTGAAGATTAACCCCCCCAACCCCTTCCCCAGGAGCTTATTCCACCTGATGATTAAACACCGTAACTCTACCTAAGGGGTTGGGTTAGGGGAGGAGGCGTCAGATGGAGCAGAGGCAACCAGGAAGCTGAGGACAAAAGGACTCCCCGAGAACCCTCAGGACCCCCGTAGGACCCCCAAAGGACCCCCCTCCACCCTAGGCGAGGATGAGGGAAGGAGGGAGGAAGGAAATGTAGGAGGTACTGATAAACATGACTCACTACATAAAGGGAGGAGAGGGAAGAGGAAGGAGGACAGAAGGAAGAGGAGGAGGAGGAGGAGGAGGAGGAAGGAAGAGGAGAAGGATGAGGAAGAGGAGGATGGAAGGGAGAGGAGGAAGAAGGGAATGGGGGAGGAGGTGGGAGAGGGAAGAGGAGTGTGGACAGAAAGAGAGGGAGGAAGGAGAAAATGGAGGAGAAAGCAAGGAGTGGAGGAGAGAGGAAGAGGAGAGAGGTAACAACATAATGAGTAGCAGTGAATGTAGGTGAGAGGGAGATGAGAGGGAGAGGGAGTAGGGGTGAGAGGGAGGGAGAGGAAATATATATCTAGATGAGACTCTGGAGGTGTGTGTGTTTGTGTGTGGGTTTATATTTGCGTATGTAAAGAACTGAATGAACTTACGCGCGCGTGTATGTAATGTGTGTATGTATGTATGTATGTATGTACGTATGTGTGTGTGTATGTGTACATCTGAATGTGCGTGTACTCATTTCTGTGCGCTTGAGTACGTAGTCGTGTATGTTATGAATCTTAAATACGAGAGGCAGGCGCGGGTGGTGGTGTTAGCAGTAGGCACTAGGCAGTCAGTCGTTGGGTGGTGGTGGTGGAGGTAGCAACGCACTCCTACTCCCATACTCTCACACACTCTCTCACACACTCACTCTCACCTCATCTTTTGTAGTGTTTGCGAGGAGACGAGTGGGAGAGATATGGGAGAGGAGGAGAGTGTAGGAAAGTGAGAGAGAGAGAGAGAGAGAGACACACAACAGACCGTCACGCAAGTAAAGTAAGTACTGTACTACCCTGTTAAGTCTTGTTCTGTTTGGTTAGGTTAGGTTAAGTCAGGTGTGTGTGTGTGTGTAAAGGTGTGTGTGTGGGTGTATATGTATAGGTGTGTGTGCATGTGTGTGCGTGTGTGTGTGTGTGTGTAAAGGTGTGTGTGTGTGTGTGTATGTGTGTGTGTATGGGTAAAGGTGTGTGTGTGTGTGTGTTTTATAGGTGTGTGTGTGTGTGTGTGTGTGTGTGTGTGTGTATGTGTGTGTGTGTGTGTGTGTGTGTGTGTGTTGTGTGTGTGTATATATGTATAGGTGTGTGTGCATGTGTGTATGTGTGTGTGTGTGTGAGTTAATTTAATAAGGATACAGCTAGTTTATAGTACCCCATCCACATTATTTCCTATTTTTCCAATTTATTTTTCATATTTATTTATTTGTTTATTATTATTTGTTTTGTTCTGTTTACTTTCTCTTCCTAGTGTTACGATGCCCAGTGTATTTCTATATACGAGGGGCAGTATGGGGTGAGGGGGAGGGAGGAGGGGGGGAAGGTAGGGGAGAGAGGCAGGAGGGAGTAATGATGGAGGAGGTAACAGCATTGTAGAGAGAGAGAGAGAGAGAGAGAGAGTGAGGTGTGTAGTGTGTGTGTATGAGTGAGGTACAAAGGTCAGGGGTCACACACACACACTCACACACACACACACACACACACACACACACACACACACACACACACACACACCCATTAGTGCCACAGGCCAGGGGGGCACAACACAACACACAATGCTCCACTTTGGTATAAAACGGAGCTAATAGGAATGAATGACCAAATAAATTATGCCAATACCCCTTCAGTCCTGCTCCACCATCATCACCATCACCACCATCACCACCACCATCATCACCATCACCATCACCACCATCACCACCACCATCATCACCACCATCACCACCATCATCATCACCATCACCACCACCACCACCACCACCATCACCATCACCACCATCACCATCACCATCACCACCATCACCACCATCACCATCACCATCATCACCATCACCATCACCACCATCACCACCACCATCATCACCATCACCATACACCACCATCACCATCACCAAGTAAAAAAGGTCCAAATATATACAGTAGAACAAAACTTTTAAAATTACGTGATAAATAAAAGTTGTAGTTTGAGGAAATATCTGAGTGACAAACAGTTTTAGAAGCTGTGAGTTTAATTACCTGGGAGTAATATCTGGAGGAGTGTATGTATGTATGTATGTATGTATGTATGTATGTATGTATATAGAGTATGTGTGTGTGGCACTGTACAGGTATGGGATTTGTGTATATTCCCAGACCTCGTTAACAAGACGCCTGATCAGCTGATGGTGTAGTTGATGAGGCACGGGTCACACACACACACACACACACACACACACACACACACACACACACACACACACACACACACACACACACACACACACACGTCACCATCCTCACCTGAGATAACACCTTACATATCCACTCAAACCCCCTGAGAGGTAGCCTAAAACAACACCTCAGACACAAGTACATCACTTAGGGGTGGGGAGGAGGAGATAGGAGGAGATGAGGAGATGAGGTGAGGGAGGGAGTGAGGGAGGTTGAAGTTGTCGTAACCAAATATTAGATCTCAATAATTTTTTTTCCATTTTTTTTCCATTTTTTTTTTTTTATCAACTGGGATGGATAAGTTTGAGTTCACTGCTACATTAAAACTCCTGTAGAAGTTGTTGGGGCCAAGATGTGGGAGACGGGATGAGGTTCTTGCCTGTGAATTATGCCTTAGTGAAATAATTCTTCTTCTGGTATTTAATCATGTTAGGTTAGGTATTTGTGTTAACTGATTGCGTAAGACATAGGCGCTAAGGTTATTGATAAAGATGAGGTGAACAGGTGATGGTGGTGGCTGCAGGTAAGGTGAAGAATCATACCAACGAGAGAGAGAGAGAGTGAGAGAGAGAGAGAGAGAGAGAGAGAGAAAATATATCGTGTTTTGCTGTCGGTATCTTTGAACACACACACACACACACACACACACACAACGAGTGGCCAAATAATTCAATATACTGTATATTTCACATCAAAAGCACAGCAGTTATACATAATATTGCAATATGTATCATCATGAATACCGAAAAGTATACATAGTGTAGTGTATTATTATCATGGTCAGTCAGCCAGTCAGTCAGTCATTCAGCCAGTCAGTCAGTCAGTCAGTCAGTCAGCTTAGCAGATCACGGTAATAATATTTTTACCGAAAACCACTGGAAAAATTGCTCCCACTTCTCTCTCTCTCTCTCTCAGTCCCCGATCAGACCCCTCCCTTTGCTCTCTTCTTCTTCTTCCAAACCACACCCCTACCTCCCTCCATTCCTCTCTCACACTCCCCAGCCACACCCTCTCTTACACCCTCCTTCTCAACCACACCCTCTCTCTCTCTCTCACAACAACAACCACACCCTCCTCCCTCAAACCCCTCGTCCACACCCTCCCTCATACTCACTCCCCGACCACACCCTCTCCCTTAACCAGATCCTCTCTCAAACCTCTCCAACCACACCCTCCCTTATACTATCTCCTGTTATCCACACCCTTCCTCCCCACCCTCTGTCACACTCCCCGCCCACACCCTCTCCCTCCGACCACACCCTCCGTCACACCATCTGCTCTCACTCTCCCTGCCAGGACCACAGCCACGCCCTCTACCTACCTCTCACTCCTCTCAGATCGATTCCTGGCACAAGCTTTCTATACCTCCTCTCTCTCTCTGTCTCTCTCTCTCTCTCTTCTTCCTCCTCCTCCTCCTCTCTTCTACCTCCTGCTGTCCTTGTCTTTTCTTTCCTCTACCTCTTTCTCCTCTTCCTTTCTCCCTCCCCTCCCCCCTCTCCCCTCCCCTACCTCTCCTCCCCTCTTCTTCTCTCCCCATTACCTCTTCTCTCTCCCCATCTTTCTCTTCCTCCCTCTTTCTTCTCTCCTTTTCTCTATCTCCCATCTTCGTCAACCTCCCATTACTTACTTCAGTATGTCGCCTCAGTATCCGACACACATGAAGCTCCCTGAGTACTGACATGACACATATACTGACATGACACATATACTGACATGACACATATACTGACATGACACACATACTGACATGACACATATACTGAGAGAGAGAGAGAGAGAGAGAGAGAGAGAGAGAGAGAGAGAGAGAGAGTCATACACGTATACATCTCCTCAGGCTGTATATAGACAGTATAGGTATACAGTATACATAGACAGTACAGGTATACAAACAAGCACCTTTACCTATGTTGTGGTACTAATTACTTGGCTCCATTATGTTCCTATTGGTCTAATGGGTTGTTAAGTACACCTCATAAAGTAGTTAGTGTCATCATTCACGCAAGAACTAAATGTCAGCTGGTCGTTATTTACACACACACACACACACACACACACACACACACACACACATCAAGGAGGCTTAAGGGCCAGACCAGCTGTTGGTTGGTGATGGATTGGCTCACCTGACCAGAACCACCTGTGTCTACCTCTGGCCTGCCTCCACACACACACACACACACACACACACGCACACACGCACACACACACACACACACACACACACACACACACACGCACACACACACACACACACACACACACACACACACACACACACACACACACACACACACACACACACACACACACACACACAAAAATCTGATGGTCCTTTTATCCATTAGTAGCCTTCAGACCCTCCTCCAGCCTCCTCCTCCTGTCCTCTCCTTCCTTCTTCCTTCCCCAACTTCTTCCTTCCCCTTCTCTAATTCCTCCCACCCTTCCACCACCTCCTCTTCCTCTCAAGTCTTCCTCCCTCTCACCACCCCTCCCTCCTCCTTTCTCTCCCTCACCACCTCCTCCCTCTTTCTCTCCCCACCACCTCCCTCCCTCCCCTTTTTCTCTCCTCACCACCCTCCTCCCTTTCTCTCCCTCACCACCCCTCCCTCCCCTCACCACTCCCTCCCCTCTCCTCACCACCCCTCCCTCCCTCTTTTTCATCCTCACCACCCCTCCTCTCCTCTTTCTCTCCCTCACCCCCCCCTCTCATTCAACTGGTGGAAGTTGGTAATCCTCGACCTCGCAGCTGGTTCACTCACCCTTGCTACTCTACACCACACCTACCACAATCACTATTATTTCCACCTACCACACATCACACACACACACAAGGCTACCACCACCACCACCACCACACACCCTAACACAACTGCCTGTCTCACGCACACACACACACAATGGACATCAGATGTGGGTTTAGGGATGACATTAATAAGTTCTATACACGAGTAGAGAGGGGGGAGAGAGAGAGAGAGAGACCAGGACAGTAGGGTCTTAGGAGCAGACTTCCAAGGTCCCTACTTAATATTGGTACATCATCATCTTTCTCCACACACACACACACACACACACACACACACACACACACACACACACACACACACACACACACAAAACACACCACCCCCACCACCACCATCACCACCACCACCATCATCACCACCACCACCACCACCACCACCCATCACCACCACCACCACCACCATCACCACCACCACCACCACCACCACCATCACCACCACCACCCACACCATTCATCTGGGGAGGAAGAACTTGTTTATTTTGTGTATTTTCCTATCTCTTGGCATCCTGTTGGGTGTGTGAGCTAAGATAGTGGGGGTGAGGAGGGGGGAAGGCCGTCCTTCCCTAAATTAAGAGGCGATAGGTCGAGGGGCCATCCTTCGTGGCGTCCATAATTACTCTCTCTCTCTCTGTCTGTCTGTTCCTCTCTTTTCTCTCTCTCTCTCACCCCGTATCTCTATCTCTAATACATACATACATACATACATACATACATACATACATACATACATACATACATACATACATACATACATACATCAAACTCACTCGCCAGCCAGTCTCAACACCTCAACTCTCCACAAAAAATAAATAAACTAAAAATAAATAAAAATAAAAAAACAGCGTAAAAGGAGAAAAAATGGAGAGGAAAATATTAAAGAAAAAATAAATATCTTCCTGAAACTAAAATGAAAAACATGTAAGTTCTAATATATTTAATTACTTAACTAAACTTATTATATTTCATGTTAATTAATTATGTGAGATATATGTAACTATAATTAAGGTGTATATATACTAATTTATATATCTGTAATTAAAAATACCTTTACCTGTAATTATATATGTATACCTGTATGTTATTGTCATACAGGTAACTAGGTATAACTATTTGTCATATGTATATTTTTACAAGGTGATGTGATGTAATATGTATACAGTATATGTGTAGTATACGTGTACTGTAATGGTTTTGAAATATGTATAGAAGCACCCCTGAAATATACATACAAGTACCACTAAGATATGTATACAAACACCTCTGAAATATACATACAAACACCTCTTCAATTATGTATACAGGTGTGGTTGCATCTGGGTCTGAACTTGTCCGCCAGTACCTGAAGTCATCGAACGGGAAAGGTAAAAAAAAAACACATTTCCTGATACGGGGCAGAAATTACCTTGTGGGGTGGAGGGGAGTAGGGAGGGGGAGTAGGGAGGAGGAGGAGGAGAGTGGGAGGGTAAAAGGGAGTAGGGGGGTTGGGAGGCGGAGAAATGGAGAAGGAGAAAAGAGGAAGGGGAGAGAAGGAAGGGGGCAAGTAGAACCAAAATTACCCCCCTCTCACCCCCACTAGTTAACAGGAAGAAATAATTGATTATTATATATTATAAATTTGTCTGTGTAATTTAATTATAGATATGAAAATGGCGGACGAGTTTATAGAGAAAAATGACTTACGTGAAATTAACTGGTGGACATGTGTCACCTTCGAGGACATGTTTCACCCTCGAGGACGTGTGCCACCCTCGAGGACGTGTGTCACCCTCGAGGACAAACATGTGTCACCCTCGAGGACGTGTGTCACCCTCGAGGACGTGTGTCACCCTCGAGGACGTGTGTCACCCTCGAGGACATGTGTCACCCTCGAGACGTGTCACCCTCGAGACATGTCACCCCTCGAGACATGTGTCACCCTCAGAACATGTGTCACCCTCAGGACATGTGTCACCCTCGAGACGTGTGTCACCCTCGAGAAGTAACGTGTGTGCGCCTGGCGTTCCGGGTGCTGCTGGCAGTGGCAAGCAAGAGATAACCCGTTAACAGTGATTGACTTCTCACTTCTAGTCAGGCATCGACCGCCTCCCTCTTTCCTCCCTACCCCCCTTCTCCCTCCCTCCTCCCTACCCCCATTCCTCCCTCCTCTCTCCCTCTCCCTTTCCCTACCTCCCTCCCCTACCTCCCCTCAAGATGGCGCCCGTGTGTGTGTGGAGTTAATAATAATAATAATAATAATAATAATAATAACAATAACAAGAACCACCACCACCAACCACAACAACAACCACCACAACCACAACACACCTCCACCCATTAACAAGCACTGATAACTCCCACACAATACCTGTACAGTACAAGGAAGTTTACACACTGATTCATAACATTACTGCCACCATGTAATTAATGGTGTAAATAACGTCATTAAAGGTGAGGTGTCGTGACGTAATAATAATGGTGATTACGTCACACCATCAGCTGTCCGGTGAATATTTTCCCGCTCAAAATATCCGACTCACTTAACCTTTACTAATTAAACCTTTACTTCATCTTATTACTCGTCTCAAACTAGGCACTTAATAACTCTTAAACCCTTCTTCATTATAATCACATCATTATAATCATTTGAGACTCATTATAATGCTCGACGATGTGTTAAGTTCCCGCCTTCCTTCACGGTAAGTATGGACCAATAGGCGCTCGTCATAGTGTAAATACAAGTAGACGTCATAGTGGCAAGGACCAATCAGCGTTCATCATATTAAAGACATATAGACGTCATGGTGGTAAGGGCCCATCAACGCTCGTCATATCGGTGACACTCGTGACTTCATAATGGGTAAGAACCAATCAGAGCTTGTCACATTAAAAACACTCATAGACGTCATAGTGGTTAAGGACCAATCAGCGCGCGTTTTACACACATCCCCGTGAATCCGTAACCTGAATCCGGATCATTGAGGAACATTTTTCTCCTCTTGTGATGATGATGATAAAAGGTGTAAAACGAAAGAAGAACGTGAAGCGATGCAGAGGGCCAGGCCAGACTCCGACAGGCCGACTGATAGATGGTTAAAGGTACAGATGGATGGAGTGGTGTTACCCTGGGTTGATGGATCACCCAGGGGAAGTGGACAGACGGAAGACAAGTTGATGGATTGAGGAGGAAAAGAAGTAATAGATGGAGAGAGAGAGAGAGAGAGAGAGAGAGAGAGAGAGGGAGGTGTCTACTTTTTTGATAAACGACCTTAATATTACACACACACACACACACACACACACACACACACCTCAGAATTATCCTAGGATGCCCCATGAGCAATCAAGTACAGTACTTAATATGAGGAAAGAACTAGGTATACCCAGTGTCAAAGATATAATAAATGAAGGCAACCTCATGACAACCCTGAGGCTTCTGTGTGGTGATCCTGAGAACATTGTTTCCTTAAAGTTGCTAGAATGTATGAACCATGGGACTGGTGAGTCTAAATGGATCCAAACTACAGCTACACATATGAAGACGTTTAGACTAGACCACCTGTACAAAGTTGAGACACAACAGCGCTTCCTGCCACCCTGGCGGACAGTTCCCTTCGATATCACAATACCGACATATCCGCTCTTGAACACATACACACTCTACAGACTGATGATATCACACAGACCATCTACAGTGATGGATCTCTGAACACCGCCTGTGGGAGGGCTGGAAGTGCTATTGTTGTGACTCAACCTGACGGTAATACAATTGAGAAAGAAGGTAGAATTAACAACTGGGCATCCACTCTACAAATTAATTGCCATACTCACAGCTATTAAATTCATTGAAACCACTGTTACTGACAGTCATCATCACTGACTCTCTATCCTCACTACTTGCCCTTGACACCCTTCACTCAAGTTGTCACGCGCTTGTCTCTGAAGCCAGACACAAATATGCGTACCTTGTTGACCGGGGTGTCAAGGTCAAACTGTTGTGGATCCCCTCTCACATAGGCCTCATAAAACATGACAGAGTTGATGCCCTCGCCAAACTCGCGTCTAACAAAGACACCGTTGAATACAATCTGGGTCTGTCAAAAAGAACCCTTAAAACTGTAATTTGGAAGGAACTTATTGATGAATTTGATGCAAGCAGACAAGTGCAAACAGGCACTAGTCGACCCACAGTTTACCATGATGAGATGTATCAAGTGAAACATGTATATGGAGCAAGTAACAAGATCACTAGATAACAAGATGTTGTAACCGCTAGATTAAGGTTAGGATATAAGTACCTTTGGCAGTATGTTCCTCAAGCAGATGTGAACAAGACTACTGTAAATGAAAAGTGTGTGGTATGGCCACACACTTGAACACTACGTCCTCGACTGTGTGAAGATAGAACCTTTTAGGGACAGGTCCAAGCACACTGTGTGTGTGTGTGAGAATGGCACAACACTTTATCTCTAATGGCAAGATAGCCGACATATTAAGATTGTATCCACTTTTTTGCACTTAGTAGCTATATCAGTTCCCATGTGTAGAACCAAACCTACAATGTGCTTGAATACCTCTCACGCAAATGTGAATAACAAAGTGTGCGGCCAGACACACTGCCTCACACGTCTGTTCTCACGCAACTGTTAATAAGTTACCCTTTATGTACAGAACTAAACAAAGAATTTATTTAAAATACTGTGCAACATCCAGTGCCGGGTGTTGGGTGGGTGGCTAGTGGTGGGTATTAAAGGTCAGATGTATTGGGTGACATTAATTTAATAGCTGAAATAAAAACAAACAACGATTACAAATGTATATGACACACACACACACACACACACACACACACACACACACACACACACACACACACACACACACACACACACACACGGCTGTACATACTGTTATCTTTGAGCAATCCACTGTTGCCTGTCTTGATAATACAAACCATGTTATCACGGAGGGAGGGGGTGAAGATAACCTCCAATGCCACAGTGCCAGTACCAGAGTGCCAGTGCCTTATACCCCAAGACTAAGAGTGCCAGAATACCAGTGCCTCACTCCCAAGACGAGAGCGCCATCGGGTATGATGATGTGTTTCCGAGTTTCGTTCAAGATTATAAAAACAATAACAGAAGAAACCAAAAAAAGTGACAAATAAACGAAACATTTTCTTTGTAAGTAAAAAAAAAATCATTAGTGAGATATTTGGTTTTTATTAATATACTACAAGCTGATTTTGTGTTAATTTTATGAGGATTTTTGTGAATGTCTGTCTGTCTGTATATGTCTGTCTGTCTGTCTCTGTCTGTATGTCTGTCTATCTGTCCGTCCGTCTTGGTGTCCGTGGTCCAGGCTATAGTGTATGATGGCTATACACGTCAGGGAGGCCCAACGCTGACGTACGCCTATGGGCCCAGGAACGACCACCTTGAGGCTGTACCCGCCCTGGAGAATACATTACTGAGGTGTTGCTGTGATTGTGTGCTGTAGGTGTACGACAAACACTACTACTACTACTACTACTACTACTACTACTACTACTACACACACACACACACACACACACACACACACACACACACACACTGAGAGGTTGGAGGAGGCTGCTGCTTCCCTGAACTACAAAATCTACAATAGTTATTTTTGTAGGTATAAGTTTAGCTTCCCCTGTAACACTGATGCAAGAGTGAGTGGGAGAAGGTGGAGTGGGGAGGCGAGAGGGAATGGAGAGGAGGAATAGGGGAGTGAGAGGTGTGTGGTGGTACAGTGGGGTAAGATGACCCATAGTAGTAGTAGTAGTAGTAGTAATGAAACAAGATGGTTGACCGCTAGTAGTACATGGTGTGTCGTTTGCCCACACTACTGTCAGTACACACAACCCCATGCCGGAAGCCCCTTA
>NW_024733734.1:8904276-9289806 GCF_018991925.1 Homarus americanus
GCCTCGCCTCTAACGACTCCACCTCGTTGGTCGCGTTAATTGTTAGCGATAAAGTTAGCGGCGGTAGTTTGTATCAGTGAGAGGCTACTGAAGGAGGAGGAGCAGCTCGTGTAATTATCTCAGGGTTGGTTGAGCTCACGACACCAGCAGGAGGAGGACCTAGGGGTGGGGGGAGGGGAGGAGGGGAGGGGGAGGGGGGGGAGGAGGAGGGGGGGAGGGGAGGAGGGAGGGGAGGGGAGAGGGAGGGGGGAGAGGGAGGTGGGGGAAGGGGGAGGGGGAGAGGGAGGGGGGAGAGTGGGAGGGGGGGAGAGGGAGGGGGGGGAAGGGGAGGGGAAAGTGGAGGGGGGGGGGGAGGGAGGGGAGAGAGGGAGGGGGGGAGGGAGGGGGGAGAGAGGGGAGGTGGGTGAGGGGGAGGGGAGAGAGTGGGAGGTGGGTGAGGAGGGAGAGAGTGGAGGTGGGTGAGGGGAAGGGAGAGTGGAGGGGGAGAGGGAGAGGGGTGAGGGGAGAGGGGAGGGGGGGGGGGGGTGAGGGGGAGGGGAGAGAGGAGGGGGAGAGGGGAGGGGTGAGGGGAGGGGAGAGTGGAGGGGGTGAGTGGAGGGGTGAGGGGAGGGGGGGGGGAGGGGAGGGGGAGGGGAGGGGGGGAGAGTGGAGGGGGAGTGGAGGGGGGTGAGGGGAGGGGGTAGGGAGGAGGGGGAGGAGGGGGAGAGAGGAGGGGGAGAGGGGAGGGGTGAGGGGGGAGGAGAGAGTGAGATGTGGGAGGGGTAAGGGGCTGAGACTGATGTCTTGTGTTATAATTTGCATGGTGGTGGTGATGGTGGTCCTGCCTGAGCTGCGTCGGGTAACTCTATGATTACAACTCCTAACACACAAAACAAACCAACAAAAACAAACAAATAACTCTAGGTCTTCTGTCAGGATCCAAATTTATTCCCATCAATGACGTCAATATCGAGTTCATTTTTTCCCATAACCTTTTCAACGCAATTTTTTCCCAGTGGTTCAGAGTGAGTTAATCATTGGCTGTTGTTTAACCTGGGGAAAAAGGTGTGAGGGGGATATTGACTACCTCGCCTAATAACGTACTGCACTATCACGCCTCCCAATAACGGATCACCACCCTCCACACCGACTACCACCCCTCCTAATAACGGACTAATCAAGCTCTGACTCAGGGATGAAGAGGTTATGACTCAACTTGAACGAGGATGACCTGTTTTTTAGGGGTGGAGGGATGGGGGCGAGGGTGGCGAGGGCGGTGGGGGGAGGGTGGCGGGGACGGGTGGGGGGGAGGGTGGCGGGGACGGAGGGGACAGGTGGCGGGGACGGTGGCGGGGACGGGGCGAGGGCGGGGGCGGTGGCGACGGCGAGGGCAGGGAAAGAGAGGATAAACAGAGACCAGGATAGGGACAGGGACAGACAGACGACAGGGGGTAAGAGAAGACTGCATTTTCTCCTAATGACAGGGAGAGAAAGTGACGTATAATTGATTTGGTAAATTATAGAATCTCCCAATGGTGATCTGATTGACTGACTGGAGAGAAGGGAGAGATGAGGGAGGAGGGAGGGAGGAGGGAGGAGGGAGGGAGGGAGGGAGGGAGGAGGAGGGAGGAGGGGGAGGAGGAGGGAGGAGGAGGAGGAGAGAGGGGAGAGAGAGAGAGAGAGAGAGTTGATATATAAACGATGGCAATTACAGAACGTTAAGACGGATCTGTTTTTTTATTCTAGGATGATGTGTGTGTGTGTGTGTGTGTGTGTGTGTGTGTCCTCTGTTATTTCTCTTACCTCTTTAACACACACACAACACGGGGGGGAAAGGCAGAATGCAAGGTTCCTGAGGATTCACCTGGACTCAAGATCCAACACTAATGTTTCACGATCATAACCCCTTCACCTAATGCCCGGGGGGGGGAGGGGAGGGGAGAGAGGGACAGGTGGAGCAAGAGGAGGAGGGAGGATGAGGAGGAGGAGGAGGAGGAGGAGGAGAGGGAGGAGGAGGAGGAGGAGGAGGAGGAGGAGGAGAGGAGGAGGAGGAGGAGGAGGAGGAGGAGGAAGGAAGGTTGTTAGGTACCACTGATTAAGATGAATGAAGCGGATAGGGATAGATTAGGTTAGTTTAGGGTTAGTTTAGGGTTAGCGTAGGTTAGGGTTAGGGTTAGGTTAGTTAGGGAGGGTAGGAGGTTTAGGTAGGTTAGTGCGTTAGATGGCGAGGGTTAGCGTTAGGTTAGCGAGTTGAGGTTAGGTTAGATTGAAGTGTTAGGTTAGGTTAGGCTGTTAGGTTAGCGTTAGTAGAGCGTAGATTAGCGTTAGCATGAAGGTGATTAAAATTAACGTGAACATTAACTAAAATACTCCTGAAGGTCGACTGTTATTTTGCGGGGATCCCTCAGACATACAGCCAGTGGACCAACCTTAAACCACACTCATCACGACCCATCATCGCTGATTTCCCGCCACACACCCACACCCACCTGCGTCCTACCGTCATTTACACCTCATCCTACCCCTAGAATCTTTATCTCACCACCAACTCTTGATTCTAACACGAGTAACTGGTTTTGTTTTTCTAAAGGAGACATTTTCTAACCAAGCATTGTCCCGTATATAGATTTGTTTAAGGACACATTTTATCAACACCGTCTCGTATGTGTGAGATCTGTGTTAATTATTTAGTAAAACTGTATATTAATTACAGGTACTTACATCGAGAGGTCAGTAGGCGGCACAGGTAATGGTCTCTCGCTTGGTGACTGAGAGACATCCGGAGCTGGTGACTGTCTCGCGCCTGCTGAGAGAGACAAAGAGAGAGTTACATACTGGACAAGAGAGAGAGACACACACAACCTGACGGAGGAGAGGAGGAGAGAGCGTCGTCAAGGATGTGGCGGAGGCGGTGGGCGGCGGTGAGCTGTGGCCTGGCGGTGGGCGGCTCCCTCATCCTGACCACTCTCACCCTGATAACCACCCTAAACCTGGGCCAAGGTGAGGCTGGGGGCTGGCAGGTGAGGGTACGAGGTGAGGAGAGGTGATGGCAGGTGAGGAGAGGTGATGGCAGGTGTAGGAAGTGATGGCAGGTGAGAAGTGAAGGTAGGTGAGGGTAGGTGGGAGGAGAGGTGATGGCAGGTGTAGGGAAGTGAAGGTAGGTAGGGTAGGTGAGGAGAGGATGGCAGGTGTAGGAAGTGAAGGTAGGTGAGGGTAGGAGGAGAGGTGATGGCAGGTGTCGGAAGTGAAGGTAGGTGAGGGTAGATGGATAGGAGGTGAGGGGAGGTGTAGGAGGTCAGGGTAGGGTAGATGGGTAGGAGGTCAGATAGATATGATTGACATTCATAGAGTTACCTGACGCAGCCCCCCACAAAAAAAACATATTAACACACTAATTAACTCACTTCCCAAACATTAAAACAAACAAAAAACAAATAAAATAAACGGGAAAAACAAAATGAAAAGAAGGCACCAGAAGGAAGATACTAACATAAATGAAGGAATAATGGCGGTACATAAAACTATCGCGGTCGGCCATAAATCTCTCTCTATTTCCCGTTTTCTTCAGTGTTTTCTCTTCGCAGGGGTAACTTATGAGTCCATGCATTAGTGTCTTCACCTCTCTCTCACCTACCTACGTGTATATATATATTCCCTACAATTGAAGATATAAAAACGTGTCTACCTTAGCATAAAATAAGCTATAACACAAAAAATATAAAAAATAACATAAATTCACTAGACACATTTATATAAAACCAGAAAGGAAAATAATATCGGAAACTTTTATAAATACACATCCACCACCATCCACCACCACCTCACATTTTCCCCGCCAAGACGATATAAGTGGCAAGATTTCTCACATATTCTTGATAATATTTTCATGGGTTAGGTTAGGTTAGAGATTTTGTTTAAGCTAATATTACCAAACACTTTTTTCACCCTTTTAATACACTTGATAATTAATTAACCCCCAAAACAAATTCGTGGCTTAAAGTTCTCAAGGTTCATATTTCTAAGCCACTTCCCGGAGGTGTGACGCTGACAGACCGCTTACTAGGGAGTGAAAAAACTGCAGCAAATATAACTTTCTTTTTTACCTTTCTCTCGTTTATTTCTCTGTCTCTTTCTGATTCCTTTCTTTCTCTCTCTCTCTTTCTCTTTCCATTTATCTTTTTCTTTCGTTCAATTGTTATTTTCTTTTCACGCATCAAATACTGATACAGTTTCCAAGGAAGAGGGAGAGGTGAAGGAAGAGAGAAGAAGAGAGAAGAGAAAGAAGAGAAGGAAGAGAAGAAAAGAAGAAAAGGACGAGGAGGAGAAAAGGGAGAAGGAAACGAAAGAGGAGACGGAGGAGAAGGAGGAAGAAGAGGAAGATGAGGAGGAGACGGAGGAGGAGGAAGAAGAGGAAGAGAGAGGAGGAGGAGGAGGAGGAGCCCGACACAGCCTTATACACTATCGTCCTCCACTCTTTAAACTGACTCACTTTCTCTAAGTTTGTAATCTTTATGGCAACCAACCATGCCTTCCTCCTGCCCCCCACCACACCACCACCACCACTTAACTGAAATGTGAAAACTTGCTCATCTTTTATTAGTATTATGTTGGGTTTGGTCTCGTAAGAAGAGCTTCAAACTTTGTGAATTATAATACTGAGTTCATCTTTATGGCCGAGTTACACCAACCTCAACTACAGACACAGACACACAGACAGACAGACACACAGACACACAGACAGACAGACAGACAGACACACAGACAGACACACAAACAGACAGACAGAGTTTATTGACTACACCAATACAAAAGAATACATTACTAAAATTTAATACATTCACTTATTATATATATATAATATATATATATATATATATATATATATATATATATTATATATATATATATATATATATATATATATATATATTACGCCTTTGCTATTGTTCTTTATATATTTACCATTCATCTCTAGTACTCAAACTACTGCATCATAACTGTTTAATTTGCTTGCTGTAACTTGTACACACACACACACAAACAAATCAGCACGAATCAAATACCAAACGACTGAGTGAATGTTTTGTTGCAGGTGGGGCTGGCGGAGGAGACCCAGCAGGAGAGGAATACACACTACCCTCGCTGGAGGAAGTGATCGAGTCAGTACAGGACCTAGACATTCAGCGAGTGTTGAGACTGTACAGCACTCAACATAGCGAGGTGTGTGTGTGTGTGTGTGTGTGTGTGTGTGTGTGTGTGTGTGTGTGTGTGTGTGTGTGTGTGTGATAATAATAATAATTAACAGCTTATTGAAAGAGCATGGCAGCCGGAAGGTTGAAAATATATAGTTACATAATTGGTGAATGGGTCTCTTGATTGGCAAATAATATACAAGTAACATAAGTGATACAAATATGATATGTAATGACTAGGTGGGGAGGTCATACTACAGGGCATTTCAACTTAATGACAGTGCAAAAAGGTAAGATTGGCTGGGAGTGAATACACTGGTTGTTTACGAGTTGTTGATAATTTTTACAATGGTTGGGACTGGGCTGTTCTTATAGCGGTCAGTTCGTGCTCGTATGGGCTGGATGCGGTTGTGGTGTCGAACAGCAATTCTCGGACGAGGGATCTCGGGTGGTAGTAGGAGCCGGTGTCGGGGATGGTGCAGAAGCTTCTCACCAAATGTGCAGATGAGGTCGTGGTGATGGTCAGAGAGCCGAGAGGGTCAGTGTGTTGAGCGCTTCTTGATATGTGGAGTAGGAAGGGGAGAGAATAATCTTGCATGCCCTCTTCTGCACTTTTTCTAGGTGTTTACGTTGTGTGGCATGGGGAAAAGACCAGGCAGGGGAGGCATAGGTGAGCTTGGGAAGTATGAACGTCGAGTAAACCCTGAGGAGCTCGGGGCTTGAGTCGGCGAAGGAGGTGGCGCGCGCGCGCGCGCGTGTGTGTGTGTGTGTGTGTGTGTGTGTCGGAAATAACAAGATAACGGTTGCCTACAGGTTCCCGCGGCCACACCACCAGCACGAGTGATAGTGTCGTCCACCTGGCGCAGCGGCTCCACCCTCCTGGCTGAGATTATCGCCGCCCACCCGGGAGCTTTTTACCATTACGAGCCGCTCATGACCTACGGCCTCAACCAACTAGAAGCTAACCACAAGGACAAGGTAATATTTACAACCACAAGGTGATATTTACAAGGGGTTATTACTACAACTGTGACGTCATTCTTATAACTAACTCACAAAGCAAACGCCTGCAAATATCTGCAACACGAACATCAGGTGACACTACTGCAATGAATAAATAACACACAACACACACACACACACACACACACACACACACACACACACACACACACACACACACACACACACACACACACACACACACTGACTCTCTCTCTCTCTCTCTCTCTGCAGCTGATATATAAAATAACTTGAAATCCAAAGTTACAGAGAATATAGTAATAGCCTTTGTTTTATCACTCCCTCTTGTCCTAATTAATGTTACATGTTTATGAATGTTAATATATAATCAGTAGAAGGAAGGGTTAATGTTTTGAGACTAATTATGATTATCAACGAATAGGTAAGACTTTGGTGTACTAACTTGGGTGTAACCTTGGTGTGGGGTGACAGGAGGAGGTGGTGGGGGTGCTACAAGGGCTGCTACAGTGTGACTACCAACACGCAGACGACTACCTCAAGTTCGCCTTCATCAACCACGAGATGTTCATGCGTAACTCTCGGCTCTGGTCTATGTGTAGCATCATACCTCGGACCAAGTGTTACCACCCCGACACTCTGGCCCGCCTCTGTTCCCTCTTCCCTATCCACGTGATGAAGGTCGTGAGGGCGAGGCTGGAGCTGCTGCAACCACTGCTGAAGAGGTCCAACGTCCGGCTCGTGTGGCTGGTGAGGGACCCCCGGGCAGTGATGAGTTCCAGGCTAAACAGTGTCTCCTGGTGCCAGACCCGAGCCTGCTACGATCCTGGCTACTTGTGTTCTGACCTGACGGCAGATTTCAGCAACTATCTCTACCTGAAGGAGTTATATCCCAAACAGGTGATGCTCCTCAGGTATGAAGACCTCGCCCGTAACCCCTACGATAAGAGCCGCGAGGTCCTCAAGTTCGCTGGACTCAGTTTCCACCGACGAGTTCAAGATTACCTGGACGACCACTTAACTTCTGACGAGGACGAACCCTGGAGCACACGTCACGACCCCAAGACCCGCGTCGCTCGGTGGATGAAGATTATGAAGTTTGACGACGTGGTGAGGACTCAGTACTTCTGCCAGACCGTCATCAAGAACCTTGGATACAGGCTCTTCACCTCCAAGTCCGACATGGAAAACGGGAACGCCGTCGGTTTCCTCAACATTCCGTGACCGTGACCCGTGACCGTAACCCTGTGGCGTGACGGTAAACAGTGACTTTTGTTACTTATAAACCAACTTAAGTGGACAGAGTTGGGTACAAAACGACAAACAGTGAACGGGTCTAAACATTAAGTCCTCAGTCAGTCACTCAGGATTTGGTGATAACATTCATATACATTAATAACATATCTAAAGTAATTAATAAACAATAATATAACTGAAAATAAATCCTTTGTGTGTAAGAAAATAAGACAACGAGAAAGAATATAATTAAAAGCTGCATTAGGAATATATAACTTAAAAATTGTATCAACCAATGAGACGCCTGGGATTACCATTAAAAAAAAAAAACAAGTGACTAACGGATCAAAAATTACAATAATACGAATGAATATTTTTTATACATAATACAAAATAAAAATAAACAAATAAAAAGTATTCTAACAAACAACTTAACAAAGGTGATTTTAATTTGAACAATGAACCAAAAATTACAACATGTGGGGTTGTGACCGTTTTGCTGGTGTGTATAGGGTGTGTACAGAGTGTGTAAAGGGTATGTATAGGGTGTGTTTGCTTGTTACTAAGGGATAGAGAGGTGAAGTATAAACCTCTGACTGTGAATTGGATATGTACAGTTGTATCAGACTGGGTTAGGTGTAGTGAAGCTCCCTCAATCTGACAGTCAGTTACTCAGTCAGTCACTCAGCCTGTTAATTACCCAGCCACTCAATTATTCAACGTCAACTAAAATCAGTGTTACCAGAGCAGTTACCAATACAAAAAAAGTATTACCAACTTAAAACAATACAAAAAAAAGATAATGAAAATATCCCTAATACAATTATACTACAAAGTTTATATATAAAACCTGTACACTATTATCCTGCACATGTAGGGTAGATTTTGCACTTTATATACTGTTTTAAACATTATAAAATACCTGTATATATATATAGAACATTTGTCTGTGATATAATTAATTTGTTTATATAAAAAAAGAATGTCTATATTTTCATGTTTACAGTAATGAAAATATTTACTTGGAAATATTTTGAGATTTTTTTTTTTATGGATTGGCTATTATAGAAAACGTAATTTAAGGGTTAACTCCGGTATTTCAGTGGTGAAGTGAGGTGATTGTTTTGTGGTGTGTGTGAAGAGGTTAAACAATTAGCGTAATGACAACACTGAACACACACACACACACACACACACACACACACACACACACACACACACACAGGCGCCAAAAACAGCATCATGCCATCACTGAACTTTTGACCTGACCTCTATGTGAGAATTGCGTATAATATTCAGAAGAAAAATGTATTATAAAAAGATAATTCTCCCCCCCCCACACACGCACACTGTCTATGAAATAAAGATTCTTATAACCCGAATTGATTTGCATTTTAATTAAACCGAAATGAAACAGTTTGACTTAATCTCTCTCTCTCTTTCTCTATCTATCTATCTCACTGAAGGCCATATAACAAGTGGAAGAAGCTATGAAAAAAAACCAAGATTTAGGAATTATAAATCGTGCCTCCAAATACAATGACAGGAAAATGCTTCTTCAACTGTATTCCAGACTGGGTTACTGTATACAGGCATGGAAACCCTGTACAGTACCTCTAGAAAGACATACCAACCCCTCCAGACAAGATACTATGAGGGAAATCTTAAAATAGATGGGAAAAAGCGAACCCAGGTCATATTTTCGTGATGTAACGCACCACCAATACGAGGTGACATAACTTGATGCTCGCCGAGGTATCATACAGGAAGAATATAAGGAAATGTTTCTTAACACAGAGGCTGGTAGACCTATGGAACAGTCTATCAACCTAAGCTGTAGGAGCGAGAACAAATGGAGGGATCCTACATAAGTCACTGGCCTCCTTCCCTCGGCATGGTCACCTCTTGTGGGTGGCCAATAAGTTAGGCAAACTCTTTTTATTCGCCATTCTTTCTAATGCTCAAAATCTCTCACTTTCTTTCTTATCACTTGCTCTTTATCTAGTTCCATCTATCTATTCATCATTCTCTCTCACACCCACTCTCTTTCTCTCCTCTCCTTTGGTCACTAATCTTTTGGAAATTGCAAATCATAATCCTCACTCTGTTACTCAACTTCCCAAAATAGTTCCCCCTCCTCACGCCATCAGCTTAAAGAAAACGGGTATCTAACCGAGCGAGGCAATCTGAATTAAAAAAAAATCTAAAATCTGACAACCCCGAGTAATTAAAAAAAATACATTATACAACACTTTACCATTAAATCATGAACGGGGTTCCAAAAATTTTCACTGGGAAACGTTAGAAAATGAAATGGGAACGATCAAATTAGAAACTATATTAAAAAAATGAAGAGCATATATTTTTGTTTTCTTTTTTTATTATTTAAGTTAGATTTACATTCGGTTAAACAGAGGTTAAAGCAATTTCAAAAGAAAATGGAAAAAGTAATATAAGGGAGACGCGTAAAGTGACGAGGAATGACTGAATCGTCAAGAATAAATATTACACACACACTCTTCTTAAAATCTCTATTTATAATTCACACTCACGAAACGAATTATTTGCACTATATAGACTAACTTGGTTCAGTAAAATAAACTGACTTAATTCAGTAAAATAAAGTAACTTAATTCAATACATTGTAGTGGATTCCTCCCCTACAAACACTGTTTGTCGCTGAGTAGCCGACCCCGCGATTTCCCCAGTGTATGCCTCGTGGTCTAGGTCAACCAGCGCCGCCTTACATGATGGAGGTCAACTATTAAGCCACGCCTACCTCCGCTATATAAGACCTGACCTCGTGGTGACCGCTCTCTCTTACTACCTACAGCCAGTCATCAAGTAACACCACCTCCTCCACTCCTGCCTGGCGGCCCTCGCTCCCGCCGGCGAACATGGCGACCCACAAACTGGTCCTCCTCTGAGCACCCTCACCAACCAGCTCTCTCTACTCAACGCTTGTAACCATGCTGCCTTCCCAGCACCAAGCTGCACTGTACATCCAATACAATATGTATACAGAGAGCACATTGTGAGTTTCCTTTCCCCATCCCATCCTGAGTGTGAACCAAACATCATGTACCCCACAACATAAAGTGACTCAGTTCAGTCAAAATAAACTACCCTAAATCAGCCACTAAACTTAAGCATCAGTCAACACAAACCACGAGAGAGAGAGAGAGGCAGCTGTATCCAGACGCTTCTCGAGGCAGTCATAAACCACACCATTCATAATAACTCGAACAAGGAGACACGCAGGCATTAACACACCTCAAATTAGATCTTCCACAACCTCGTTAGACATAGGAACAGCTAAGCTTATTCATGTCTGGGGGGAAAATGGCTCTCGTGAAGATAACAAACCTTCATTTATTAAACCGAATGATTATAAAACGCCCTAATTATATGTATCTATACGGATTATATATAGATTATAGATATATGTGTGTAGTTATAGCAGCCCAGTAGCGTAGCCCATACCGCCCGTGAGAGGAGCCTTCGTACCGATTCTTTAATATACAAACACTTGATCATCGATTTCTTTGTCACGGAGTATTTTTTAACATGACGCCGCTACTAAACTTACCTGTTAAAGATGAAATAAAGCGTAATTAATCGATTTTTTTCTCATATTAAAGTCTTTTTTTTTTAGATATGATTGATGTGTATAGTTGTAATATTCTGGTGTGTATGCGTAAAATTGGTCCGACTCGCGCGCCATTCGTTGACATTTACAGTTGACAGCCTCCCGATCAGATCTTCCTTACACATCCCACCTCCAGCTCCCCTCAGATACTACTCCTGCCACACTGGGACTTCCTTCACCACAAGTATTATCATAGACACAAATATTAACGAGTGTTGTACAAAGATTGCGTTGGGAAGGTGGGTCAGTATAATGTTCCTTGAGTCAGTCTGTTGTTGACGCAGAAGACGAAAAAAAAAACTACCGATATTGCAAATTATTCAGATCGAAAATTAGTGGATAACTCAATGCTATTCTGTTTCTGGCACTGTAAACATAGAGTGAATACAGTAAGGAAGTGATTTATACAGTGCTGTGGTGAATAAACAGTGAATGTGTTGATGTACAGTGCCTGACTAATGATGTTCTACAGTGCTACAGTCGTGAATAAACAATAAACGTTAGGAGAAACAGTGGTACAGTCGTGAAGGAAGTGACTTGAAGGAACAATAATGCACTGTAGTAAACGGTAAACGGGAACGTGTTGCCTGAAGCATCTCTCTTCACTCGTGACTTATCTCGCCCTGGTGATACTGGGCCAGGAATGTGAGGTGGTTTATACAAGCGGTATTGACCCACGTCGACTGGCAGCTGTCCCGAGAATCCTCAACCACAAGTCTATATCATTCCCCGTCTCTCTAATAACAACCATCTCACAACTATAACCTCCTCTTATAACCAAAGGGATCGCATTAACACCATCATCATCCCACAACCAATAAACGACCATTTTTTACAACCTTCAAGTTCCCTACCTTAGCATTGCCGTCTAACAACTTGATTCCACTACGTCCATCTCACAACCACAAGTCCAATACCACTTCCACGGAACTCATAACCCCAATTCTTGTCCCTTTACTCCCACAACCACCAGTACCTCATAACCACAACTACAAGTACTACTACCACAACTCCCACCAACACATCATAACCACAACTACAACAACTCCTTGCACCACCACAATTAACACCATGCTGGACTACCCCCTACACTTCCCAGGAGGAGGTAACAGTACATTACCCTGGACTAGTACCGGTATGTCGATGGCTGTGGTGCTGGTGGCTCTTACTGTTCTACTGTTGAGCTGCTGTGGTGCCGCTGCGCTGTTCCTGGTGGCGTGCTGTGGTAGCCGCAGGAGGGACGGTGTGGCAGAGAGCGGTGATTCTCGCTGGCTACCTGGAGTGGGTGTTATCGACTATGTGCCCGTGTCCAACAGGTAAGAATATTTCATGTTGGTGTCCCTTGTCTTATAGTCCAGGGTTCGAGGCCCACTGAGGGAGTATTTCAGTACCAGGTGAGATATTTAAGAGGTTTCTCAGTCCTGGAGCTCTGGGAGATATTTCAGTAATGAGTTATGAATTATCACCTCCCCGTGGTCTAGTTCTGGGTTCGAGACTCACCCGATCCGGAGTATTTCAGTAGCTAGTGAGACATTTACAACGGTGTCGTGTCTTAGTTCAGGGGACGAACCACCAGCCAAGGACACTTACAGAAGGCGAGATATTGACTTTGTTTTCCTGTAGGTCAACATTTGTGTCTCTTCCGGGGATATGTTCAGAGGAAGTGAGATATTTACAACGGTGCCTTGTTGTATGTCGTTCAGGGTTCGAGGCCTCACACGGGTTAGGTTAGGTTGAAATATTCAGTGTCCTTCAGTTCCTGTAGTTGACACACTGCCAATCGAATTTAATTTATCAATAATTTAGAAAGAACAATACAGGTGTGGGCAGAGGTAGTACACCTCTTAATTGTCCTGGTGTTAACTGTCTCTTCTTGACTGTCTAGATACTGTGCTTCCTCTTGACTGTCCAGCGACTAACTGTGCCTCCTCTTGCTGTAGGTCATCAGTACGTGTGTCCCTCATCCTGCCAGAGAGCCCCAACACCACAACTGAGGAAACCATCGTGGCGCAGGAAGTAACGCCATCCATACCATCTGTCGCTGCTGCATCGTCGTCAACAACACCAGTAACTGTTTCCTGTCACATCAATATGAATTTTCCACCCCAGGTCTCTTATTCAGCAGTAATCCCACCTACTGGAGGAGGAGGCCGCCCACGACAACAATTATCCCCTTCGTCAGGATGGTGCTCTCGCTCCCTCCCTATGTCCCCGACGGTGGTGATATCATCCAAGAGGAGGAGACCGATTTCGCTGCCTCTCTCCTCCGTCAGTGAACCAGTGTCGAGGTCTCTGTGTTTCTTTGGGTCCAGAGCGGCCCTGTCAACTGTTACTCTCCCATCAATGGCTCCTGTTACTATACTGCCACTATCACCATCACCACCACTATCTCCACCACCACCACCACCACCATCATCACCACCACCACTTTCATCACCAGTACCACCATCACCACCATCACCATCATCTCCATCACCACTACCACCATCATCTCCATCATCACCACCACCCTCTGCATCATTACCACCATCGCCATCATCATCACTACCACCACCATCATATCCATCACCACTACCACCTTCACCACCACCATCTGCATCACCACCACCACCTTCATCACCACCACCACCACCATCATCATCACCACCACCACCATCATCATCACCACTATCACCATCATCATCATCACTACCACCATCCTCATCACTAATAATCGAAAGAATACCATCAACACCACAACTACCACCACCAGAAGCAGCACCACCATCTTAATCCCTGGCAGTGATGGTGGTAATCCAGTCCGTCCTCCTCCTAGCCTTAAACTGGTCCGTCCATCACTAACCTAACCATTAAAAGTCGTCATTGTTAACTCAGAATGATAACTACAGAAGAATGTTTTATATTGATTTATTTAGTAATCAGTGTAAATATGTTTGTTTGTTTTTAAAGGAAGTGTTCACGGTAATAAAAATAACAAATGAAAGTAGTTTGTTATTGTCCGTGGGTACTGTTGTTGATAAAACACACACCCACACACTTAATAATCAACTACCTACAAGATATAAATATATACCTGTATATGCTGATAACCACAAGGAAATAAGAAAACACGAAGTTCCCAAGCGCTTTCGTGTAATTCACATCTTCAGGGGTGAGTACAGACTAAAGAGAAGTACAAAACAAGGTGTATACACCTTGTTTTGTACTTCTCTTTAGTCTGTACTCACCCCTGAAGATGTGAATTACACGAAAGCGCTTGGGAACTTCGTGTTTTCTTATTTCCTTGTGGTTATCAGCATATACCTGGATCACGCACACCTATTGTACACGCGGACTTTGAACATATAATCAACGACCTCACCAGCCAGGATTTGAACCCTCGACCTACTGGGTGGGACTAGGGAACGCTACCGACCAACCCACAAGGACACTAAAAGCAGTCCTAGACTCTGTTATATTTCACACAAAGCCTGTTCATCGAGCTGATGGCGCCGTGAGCCTCATTGGGAACTGCCCGTGCCTCGTATGTGGTGTCAGTAGCATTTTACCAGCTGAAAACTCACCACCCCAGCCCACTCCACCTGACGAATCACCACCCCAGCCCACTCCACCTGACGAATCACCACCCCAGCCCACTCCACCTGACGAATCACCACCCCAGCCCACTACACAACATTAGGTACCGTATCAATAATAAACGTTCTGAAATGCTGATATTAAATTTTGAGAAAGATCCCACTTCGAGAACGAACTCAGATTCATTATAATACACTGGTAGTTATTCTCATGTGGTGACGTCATCATTATTCATAGGGGTGTATACATTATAGTGTGACCAGCAGAATGGTTAAGGCAGACCGGATGAGGGGATTATGGAGGCTTACAAGTGGCTAATAAAAATCTTCATTGTGGCATTTTTTTAACTATCGCTGTTATTTCCATCCTCAACCCGCTGTACTATCCGTGTGTGTGTGTGTGTGTGTGTGTGATGGCTGTACCGCGTGTATAGAGGTAAGGATGTGTTGGGCTGGGCGACTTCCAAGGTGTGGGGGAGCCAAAACAGGAGAATTAAAATGCGAGGTGACAACTCCCACCTTAATATTTTGGATGCCAGTGAGGAATTTTTGAGGGACTGTAATATGACTGATGATATAAACTACCAACACATTATGATGGGATGTTCTTAAGTAATATATATATATCATTACAGTTTCTTGATAAATTAAAAAATTGTATCGGGGTTTCGGTGATGTCTGGCAGCCAACTGCACCCGACCGAGCGACCTCTACAGTCCCACTCCCACCCAAGCCAGTTTTCTGAGTACGTCGTGGGGGTGTGGATGTGTATATCTTTCGTCAATTTTACTTCCACTTGTTGCCAAATTGAGTTGATTATTTGTAAATGATCAGTGTTAGTTTAATCCAGTTGGTGGGAATAAATGAAAAAAAACATTTGGATTGAGCGGATCGATAGTGTTTAGCTTATAAAAGAGAGACGGCCCATGCGTGCTTGTGCTATTAACACCAAAGGAAACATTCCAGGTTCGCTCATAGTATCCTGGCACTGAATGTTAATGTAACCTACTGCTGTCATGTGTTAGTGATCAACTGAACCATCTGCTGGGGAGTACAGTCGCAGGTGTCATCGACAAACGGCTGAAATGGTGCTGAAGATGACTGTGTTGGGACTCGTCTTCCTAGCGACAATTTCGACGACTTGGGGATTTAATGTTGGTAAGTTTACGACGTGGGCGGTGGGCGGGGCTGTTGTTTACTTATTTATTGTTGAGGAAAAATCACCGCTGGGGATCGATCCATCTTCCTTACTTGATCTCACACATACGGAGGGGCCGTGCAGTGACGAGGTTCAGGATTGTTTAGATTAATTTTTCTTCATCTGTAGGTTAAGTCACCCGATGAGCCAGTACTTAGTCTCTACTGTTACTAATCTTCCGTAACAAAGGATCAGAATGTGAGTCTGGTCTTCAAGGACGGTAAGTGTTGAGGCTGTGTTTCCTTGTGCATATTTTAAAGGTAGGGCGTCCTAGAGGCCTTGAGGGAGGTTATAACTGACGATAACAGTCTCTTGTTTAAACAATATTGTGTTTACATAATTATCGGGAAAGTAAATATACATCCTCGTGTGATGAATTATATGTAAATTTGACTGAGGGGCGTGGTAAAGGGGAACTACAGTAGTCTTGACAGCATATATATATAATAGAAAACCTTGAGGAAGGCCATAAAACTTTGTGACGCTGGCAGGTAATTTCATTTTTTTAACTTGCAAATTCGAGTACAGTTGTACAGGCAATATGTTGTGAGATTATGTGGCAGCATTTACATTTCATTTAAGAGTGATACATATACTGTACTGTATATAATGTATATGTATATATTTTTTGTTATGTTATTGTTTAGGAAGTAGATGTGTGGCATCTTGAGAGCCTTCTCTCCCACAACCCCGCCCACCCCTCACCCAAAAGGAAGTGGTAACAGCCATCTTGGCATTTGCCTCCGGCCGCTGGTTTCCTCGCACGATTTCACTGTTTGAAAATGAACCCGGAAATTCGAATACAGGTGAACATTAAATTCGATTAGATTAGGTTAATATTAGTGTGTGTATAAGGCAACTGGCAGTAGACCCAAGGTACTAGATAAACAAGAACTGAGGGACACCCCAGTATCAGGGCCCCATCAGTGGAGTGCCCTGTGTATACCCACCCAGGTTATTGGGTTTCGTCTCCAGTACTACAATACACTAATGCCCTGGGTATCTTGCTCCGCCCATGTCGCTCTGAACTCTTGTAGTGTATAGTGTGTGGCATTGTAGTGGATCCTCTCCCCTACACTCTCAGTAGTAGAGCTCCGTTAGCAGGGCTCTACAGTACTCACGGCCTCCCAAAAAGGGGCCCCATTGATTTAGACGTGCACTTATAATTAAAGGTAGGCCCTATAGTAAATTTTAGACGAGTTACAGAATAAAATTATAATATAATTAAGAGCGACACCATTTCCAAGCTAATAGCCCTCGCTGGAAGTTTAGGGAGTCAGATTAAGAAACCGAAGCCGTTGGTGTGAACTCTGAATCTGAACTCGGCACAATCAGGGAGGGTATTAAGGTATTCATGGCAAGTATTAACACCTCGAACCTAATAGTTTTTCATTTATACTACAAAGATATGCATTAAGCAAGTGGCTGGCTGCTGCAGTATTATCTATTATGTGGACGATAACAAAAGAATAGAAGAAATATTCAAATGACTTTGCCTTGTGGTCACCATCACGACCACACACATTTTACGTACGGTATACAGGGGGGGGGGGGGTACTGTATATTGTACTGACTTTGACTGGCGTGGGATTTAAACTTTAACATTGACGAACTGTATCTTTGTTCTTGGGTCGGTAAAGAACTCATAATGCCTTCATTAGTCTTGCAAGAATTTCTGGAAAAGTCTACGTGCTAAAGGTTGTCAGTTTTCATAGAAAAACTTGCCCAATAGTAAAGGTCAACAACGTCATAAATGATATATCGTTGAAATTATTCAGTACACTATACAAGTACAGGTGTATATATATGGCTTGTGTGGCCAGTGTTGAGTAATGTGTCCTTTTAAACAAACAAAACACGATAACAATGATTTATGGAACCATTGTATGTGTTGTGTCCGTACATCATACCTGTCGAGCTTAATCCAGGCAAGTGTCCAGTGCTTTATGGTACGGGTTATGAGCTAATGGAGTTGTCAAGTGTACTGGATTATTGGGCATCACCATGTATCGTGTGTAAGGGGATACCAACGCAAGAACATTACAGCGCCCAACGTGGCTTCGTGCGGAGTTCATGCTGGTGTCTTGAGTGATAAATAGGAGAAAATGTCTGAGGGGCCGCTGGTTATATTAGCTAGTTACATGTAAGGAAGGATACGTGTACAGGTTCATCTACGAGTATATATAGTAAAGTGTGGTAGGTCCTCGCAGTGTCGGGTCCGTCCGTACGATCATCAAAGTTGTTTAGTAAATTGGTCATGGAAGGACGACGTGATAGGACATACCAGGGGGGGTGGGGCGAGGCTCAGAGGTGTGTATGGATGTAGTATATCCAAAACGCAGCAGTCTTGAGTTTTGGGTCATCACAGGCTACAGCATCGTGGTGGCTCAGTGTGCGACTTTCCTGATATTTAAGATTCGTCCAGTGTTCGTCGAAGGCCTCACGTTCTGTGGTGTATATATCTGTTATTTGAGAGGGTGAGGAGGCTTATATGCTCTCTTCCTGAGTTGCTTCTTTGGCCAGGTTATTAACACTCAAGCAACATTTCGCATGGGGGAAGAAATCCAGAAAACTTGGCATGGATGTTATCAGTTGCATCTAGACCGATAATGACACTGTGGGTGTGATGGGTGGCAGGAAAATACAGTAGTGGGAAGCAATGATACACCCGTCATACAGTGCGGCTTTCACCTTCATGGGAAGAGAACTCCCTGGGGATAGGTGGCTGTGCTCTCAGTGTGTTTGGAGGAAGCCCAGTCGTGGAGCCTGATCTGTTTGGCGAATTTTGGTGCTTAATAATCCATACTGCAATCCCAGTTATTCCCGGCGTGTCAACAGAACTATCAGATTTCAGAACTGCCGCAAGTAAATAAGGTGGGCTGGGTGAGGTGAAGTGAAGGGAGTCACTCACCAGCAGTGTGTAGTGGCCTTTACATCAGGCGCCGCGTGACGATCGCCCTGGCATCACTCACCAAAATAGACTGACTACTTCTCAACGTTAAGGTCCAGGCTGGGGAACTTCATTAAAAAACACAACGAATAAATACAGATTAAGATGTTTAAGTCCACCTAGTAATGTAATCGACCAGCTTCGAGTCATAAGCTAAATTGCTACGTAGCTGACCATCTCCCCGTTGAGGTTAATTCACTCGGGAGGTTAAGTTCTCAAACCAAGACGTCATTTGTGTCACTCTAATGGTGTAGTTTAGACAGCAACGTTTGTTTGTCTCTTCACTCAACCGTCCCAGTTATTGTTTGTTTTTGCCGTTGTTTACAGTTTGTTATCGCTGTACCGTGCACAATAATATATTTGTATCTTTATTTGTTTCGCTTAACGGTATACAATAGCCACCTGTTACCGTTACCGAAGACGATTTAGGAGAGGCAGCGGTGATGGTCGTTCCACTTGATGCGTCACCCCATCACCACAGTAATCCCACCCACTCAGTCCTCCACCCACCGAGTTGTGACATTCTCGGTCAGTTGTGTTATTTCCTGCCAGAATAGTTTTGTATGAGTCGAGCTGAAGAGATATTGAATATAGTCGATGATTGTGTTGACGATTATAACCCCACGGTGAGTGGTGACTCGCGGTAGCCATGGTGACTCGCGTTAGCCATGGTGAGTCACGGTTGCCATGGTGACTCGCGTTAGCCATGGTGAGTCACGGTTGCCATGGTGACTCGCGTTAGCCATGGTGAGTCACGGTTGCCATGGTGACTCACAGTTGCCATGGTGACACGGTAGTCATGGTGACTCACAGTTGCCATGGTGACACACGGTGACTGGTGACTCACGGTGACTGGTGACTCACGGTAGCCATGGTGACTCACGGTGACTGGTGACTCACGGTAGCAATGGTGGCTCACGGTGACTGGTGACTCACGGTAGCCATGGTGACTCACGGTGACTGTGACTCACGGTAGCCATGGTGGCTCACGGTGACTGGTGACTCACGGTAGCCATGGTGACTCACGGTGACAGTGGTGTCATACTGTAACACTAACGATGTCATCAGATAATAACTAAGTCTTGTAGTGTATAACTGTTAATAACACAAGTTCATGTTTAAAGCTGAAAATAACCTGTAGTGTTGGTCTTCCTCTGTCGTAGTCAGGTTGGTATTGTCACGTCCAACACTGCCACTACAATCCGATATTTGCACTGAGGTGAGACCCATGCACCGACGCCAACCCTCTATGAGAAACACTGCCACACCCACACACTGCACTTCATGGTGGACGGTACCAGCAGTGCACATACTGGTATATTTCACATCAAGCTCAGTCTCAATTTTCTATTCGTGCCTTTCTGGAGATGTACACACACACACACCTAGCTACTACTACAAACACTGTTGTAGATTCTGGTTAAGCATCTGTATAGCCTACCAGTTATCACCGAGTGGAGATTTTTCAGTTGATCCATAATTTATTTTTACATTGTTGCTTGGTGAGGCAGCTATTTACCCATTCTCTGTCATGTCTGTTAGATCAAGACAGATGAGCCAAGGTAGACCAGGTGTGTTGTGTGTGATTATATTACAGGGCGAGGTACGGCGTATTGCTACATAGTCGGGTCACTGAACACCTGGTACAGATAGATCTTTGTTGAGGTGTGGTAGTGGTGTGTGACACTCAGGCTCGCTTACAAGGATTCGCCACACAGTCTTGGCTACAACACTGTAGCCAACCAGGAATGTGAATCATCCACGTCTAGTTTTTTTTTTCATTTGGAAAGCTTGCATGACGGGTGAGCGAGGCCGAGCAAGAGCAGCAGGTGACATGAGATACACTGCCTCGCTTAGGTGTGTACGCAACTGTCACTCTTAACTGTGTATAACTTGAAGTCGTAACCTAACCCGGTCTAGCCTTGGTTACGTTACAGACTTTATATTGTAGCTAACAATTATACCTCAACACGTCGGCCATGTTCCTTCCACTTACAGTACAAGTGATCTACCTGGACCAAGCCTTACCCCTCCCCCCTCCTGACCAATATTTGCTTAGCGTAGACGCTGACACTGTGTAGATATTTGTACAGTGATTTAAAGATAACTGATGCCGCTAATCTTTATGTACACTAATCACACCGTAAACATACACCATAATGTGATGATTACCTCCTGACGTGCATACAAAGTTGTGTCATCTGTGTCAAGTATTACATGGATGGTTGAGTTTCCTTCCAATGTTGTAAATATTATCCCACGCCACTCAGCTGAAGGTAGACATAGAAATGACAGATATCCGTGGGTGTTTGTAACGAGTGGGTGTACGAGTACGTATGAATACTAATTCGAATAAACAGCAATGAATTTTTATGTGAATTTTATAAGTAGATATAATTTTAACTGCGGAGGTCTTTATTATGTTACGTAAATGTGTGTGTGTGTGATGGTGAAGGAAGTAAAGAAAAAAGTGAGGATTGGTGTGATAATTAAGACTGCCTGTGGCGTGACAGTCCAAGTTCCGCCAAACACACAACCAAGCCACGCCTTTATCCTCACAAAACCCATCATATTGTCCACTGGAACTTGATGGTGAATATTAGGTTTGCTGTTCCTAAGTCCACCTTTAATTATCCAGCACCATTCATTACACTGAAACATGTACAGTATATATATTTTTTTATTAAAATGAATGAACAATGTGTTTTTATCGGAGGGGTGGGAACCATTTTGTTGTATACGTTTTTTTCTCGTTACTATTCATTACTCTGATGCTATGGAGACCAAACGTTTAAATAATACAAGAATAACGCACATTAGAGATATATATTT
This sequence comes from Homarus americanus, assembly GCF_018991925.1. Taxonomy (NCBI): domain Eukaryota; kingdom Metazoa; phylum Arthropoda; class Malacostraca; order Decapoda; family Nephropidae; genus Homarus; species Homarus americanus. The sequence continues at coordinate 8,925,869 of NW_024733734.1, forward strand.
AAGAGAAAAACTGGTTGTCTGGAGGTCTAGCGCATAGATTGCCAAAGCACTAAAACTCGGGCAGCTGGCAATTAATTTTATGAAAACGTAATGTGTAGATATATGGTACTATCATAAGATCTCAGACGGGTACAACAACCACCATATTCTCTCACTATGCTTCTGGTTGTGAGTTGTGACCCCATGAACTTTATGTGTTACATACGCGGTCTATTGTGAATTATTAAAACATTGTACATGATCGATGACCGACTTTCTGTTCTCACTATCCACATTTATGGCAGGGGAGAGTTGTTCACCTTTAGTTGTAACCTTGTTGTTGGCTCTATTAGTTACTCCAGTTTTCTTCTACCTTCACGACCTGATTGAAAATTACCCTTACGGTCGAGGGACCTTTTCTAGAGGGTCTGAACACCGCTAGTTACCCATGACATAGTTTAATCACTAGGGTTTTTATATAAAGACGTTAGTAATAAAACCTTTGATAGGCGAATGGGTTAAGTATAGAGTAAGGTAGTAATAGCCTACAATGGCGATGAAGATACGTGCTACAGGCGTGCCCCTAAGTGAATTAATCCTTTAAGACATCGTTATAAAAGGGTGGCTAGAGAGATGATTTTCTTGGAATAATTTTTTTTACCCTATTTATGCTACAAAACAGCTTCCTTGGGTAACTGTATTGGCTTTACAGATAAAACGAAGACTGTTAACACACAATAACATATATATACGGTTTAATCAACTTACCTGTTAATGTGATAGGAGCTCGTCCTGTTTACACAATGCTGCTTCTCTTCCCCTGCTGACTTCCTTATCACGTCTTTATTAAATGAAGTTCCTTGTCACCTTGGCTGCTTTATCTCAATATACACTTGCTGACAGTTTTCCCTGACATAATGCGCCTCGAATTTTCACACTTGCAGGGGATTGCGGGAAGGAAGTTTATGCTGGGCTCACATTGATAAAGACGAGCACTTGTTCATTGGTTCTTTTGCATTTCGTAGTTTTCCTTTTTATATTATTGTTTTTTAATGATACGGTACTGTTTTATTAATGGTGAAGATTTTAATGAGTTGTTAATGGTTGGTTAAGTCCTATGGATCAGTAGTTATGTGGTGTTAATGGTGATAAAATTATATTAAATTAATGGTATTTTTTTTTTTACAAGTAGACAACCAACGAATCTCTTGGTTAGGTTAGATTTGTTAGGTTAGTTTTGGTGCTTTTTGGTTGTTGAACAATGTATTTTTCCAATGTTAAAATCCATGGTTGTCAACTTATAAAAATATACCGAATTAATATTAATTAAAAATTTTTTTATGAGATATCAATGATAGTTAAACCATGATTGTGGTACTCATGGCAATTTAACTATAGTTATTTAGTGTTATGGTAATAAAACTATATTTATGTTGTAATTTATTAATGTTGAATATACCATCCCACTTGACTTGTTATGAAAGCAGGTGGTGATTGGGGCCCGGGTTCTCACAAGTTTCTAGGATTAATGTTGTTAGTGACTGAAGTTTTAAAAGAGCAATGTGGGACTCTACCTTAAACAGATCCATTTAGGTGCATCCTTATGTCTTCAGTTTCTAGGAACATTAATCGCATGAACCTTTTTAGAATTCAACTTTGGAATTAGAGGTGTAGAGCCTCACTGAGAGCACTGTATGCTAAGAGAATGCGTCCGTTGTCGTTCAGATGGTGTTACTAGTTAGTCTGACATAAATTTTATGATTGCAGTGAGTCGCCTACTGTATTTTAATTTTGAAGAAACTTAGCAAGAATGGTTGTGTTGCTACATTCTTGGATAGGAGTCAAATGACTATTTTAGTTGCTAGTGACCTTGTTAAGATTGACCAGCACAGTGAGATCAGTTTTTATTATTATACTTGCTAAAGAAGTGTTAATGGCGGGATTTGGATCACCTGAAGAATTGTCGCCCCAGAGTTTGGCAGGGTGATGAATCTTCAGGTGGGGTCAGGGCCCTCCATGGTTAGGTTAGGTTAGGTGTATATTATTCTTATATTTTTTTCTTTAAATATTTCACAATAAAGATGCATAACACAAAGGAATATATTTATGTTATCCCAATTATACAAATTATATTCAATGTGGGCTGGGGTGACGATTCTTCAGGTGGACATTTTGGGGTGACGATTCTTCAGGTGATCCTGGGATTTTATTGATACAATATTGATAATAACTTATTTGTGTTGTGTAGATAAGACGCAATCACGGTACGGTGCTGACTGTGAGTGTCGTGTTTTCCCTCAACATTAGTAACTGCAGTGATCTTACTTGTCATATAGTCTTCCCCCTTGACAATCCCTAGACTCGCTATGGTTTTGGGGTCAAAGGTTCATGGTCACACCTATGAAGAAGGCAAGATCACAGGGACGAAGGCTACATAAATCAATATGTTGTAGTGAGCGGCGAGCCTGTTGGGGGATCTGCCAGACATGAGGTCGCCACCCGGTGTCTTACTCGAATATGCCACGGGGCTGTTCATAGTGTCATGGTGGGGCGAGGGTGACTGTGTGAGGTGAAAATGATCATGGTGGCTATTAAGTGAGTTGAGGGTTGCGTGTAAGTATGAGGTGTGGTTAGGAATGATGATTTTAAAGGGGATGTGTGTGTGTGTGTGTGTGTGTGTGAGGGAGAGAGGTGAGATTAGGAAGAGGGCAGATACGGATTAGGTTTGGTTGGGAGAGTGAATTGTGTGAGTCTGTAAGGGGTTGTGAGTGTGTGGGTAGAGAGTGAGGCTATGGATGCGGATGCGTGAGTAAGGTAGGTGGATGTGGGAAGGGAGGGTGGTTATGGTGTCGGGAGGATGGGTGTGGATGCCGGTGTGTGTAGAGTGGGTAAGGATGGATGCTGGTAGGGAAGGTGAGGATGGATGCTGGTAGGGAGGGTGAGGATGGATGCTGGTAGGGAGGGTGAGGATGGATGCTGGTAGGGAGGGTGAGGATGGATGCTGGTAGGGAGGGTGAGGATGGATGCTGGTAGGGAGGGTGAGGATGGATGCTGGTAGGGAGGGAGGATGGATGCTGGTAGGGAGGGTGAGGATGGATGCTGGTAGGGAGGGTGAGGATGGATGCTGGTAGGGAGGGTGAGGATGGATGCTGGTAGGGAGGGTGAGGATGGATGCTGCTGGTAGGGAGGGTGAGGATGGTCATCTGCATACTTGAAATGTTTGCACTAGATATCATGTTTTAAATACAATTAGTAAAAAGAACTTTTATTATTTTATCGAATTTCCTTTTGAGTCACCCAAAGCTTTTTAAAGTACTGTACCGGTATTGAATAAATCGTGAATTTTGTGCAATGTGGTTTTATATACAGTACTGTAATCTGAATTTTAGAAGTTTATTTAACCTCGATTTTTTTATTTCATTGTGCTTGTCATTACTATCATTTAGTTTTATTTTGCCATATTAAAATATGATCATACTGTATATTGCAAACATTTCAATAATAAGCTGATAAAACCATTAAAAGCTGTATACAGTCTCTCCTCGACTTACGACGGGGTTCCGTCCTGACGACCAGGTCGTGAGTCGAAAAGGCGAAAATAATACCCGGTACATAGAAATTCTAAAATGGGTCTTTCTTTTTCTTCTCTGCACCACAAGAACTCTCACTTTTACTCTTGCCAGCCATTTTAAAGGGAATTACAAACAAAAATTTTGTCAGTACACAGCGCGATCACCAACGCCGGGACTCGAAAATACGTAATGTGAAAAATATTTTATACGACCATGGCCGTCGTATGTCCGGGTTGTCGTAGGTCGAGGAGAGACTGTACATATATTAAGTAACTTACAACTAATAGATGGCAAGGTTTCAACACAATCATAGGCTGAGTCACAGCTTGAAACAGTTGAAGAAATTGGTTCTAATCAACTTGACATTTTGACATTAAGTGCTCATTCATTTTATTTCTTAATAAGCTCATAGACACCATGAACACATTCATTGTTAAATACACTATCATATTGTGTAATGACTACATAAATTATAATACAGTACAGAAGTTATCAAAGGTATTACACATATTTTAGTAGTATCTTTTTTGTAAAAAACTAAACTAATAATTATTTTCAGGTGTCAAGAGTACAAGATGCAACTTGGATCCAAGTAAGGGTGATCTAAATGATCCCTGCGGGTCACTGTATGATGCTGTGTGCCACGGACAACACTGTGTTTGTCCTCCAGGCACACACGAAGACAAAAAATTGAGTCGCTGTTCTCCAGGTGAAGGTCCCAAAACATCTCCAGGGAGCACAAAGGCAGCAGCAGGTGGAGATTTAGACCTTCCTTTTGACTATAATCCCAACCAGCCAGCCCCAGCCCCTGCTCCAGCCCCAGCCCCTCAACCCAGACCTCAACCACCTCACCCAGGTAAACCACCAAGCTACAATCCCAGTCAACCGGGATACAATCCTAATCAACCAGGGGCCTACAACCCCAATCAACCAGGGGCCTACAACCCCAATCAACCAGGGGCCTACAACCCCAATCAACCAGGAGCCTACAACCCCAATCAACCAGGGGCCTACAACCCCAATCAACCACCACCACCACCCTACAACCCTAATCAACCTGGTCGTCATGGTCCAACAAAAGGAGGTGGAGGTATTAAGTCTTCAGGTTCTGTTTTATTTACATTACAGCTAAATATCATCTGTTATTCATCTGTCGACATTTTATATCCTTCAAGAACCTTATACCCATTTTCTGCCTAAGTTTGTAGTTATTTGCTCTCAGCGATAAGTTCTGTTGAAGGTGGAATTAGGATTATCTTCCAAGCAATGTTACAGGTGGTAATGACGTTGGAGAGAAGGCCGGTGGAGGCGTGGGTGGTGTCTTGGGACTTCTTCTCATAGGAGGGCTTATCTACTTCTGCTGCTGCCGAGGAGGAAAACACAAGTATGTTACTGTCATATAATTTTGAAGTTTTTATTTCTTCTAGATGTTGTAATGGCAGGCTAGAATAATTTTCACCACTTGTTTTTGAGTTCGTTACCAAATTGGACGCAACCTGGTCAGGGTTTGTATTTACAGCACTTCTGATCCCCGAGTTCTCTTGAAGTTATGCCTCAAAATATGTGATTGTAGACCGTTCAAGAAGTCTGAGAAATTGTAGCAGACTAAATATAGTTGACCTTTATAAAGAAGGTTATAGCATATGACAGATATTGTACTTGTGAGAATTGTGAACTCTTAGAACAATCTGCCAGAGAGTGTTGTGATGGCACCGAGTGTGAGCTCATTCAAGACCAGATACATTCACGAGCCAGTACTTGCCAACAGTGTATAACAGAGACGTAACTGAGTGCCGAAGTGGCTGATGAGCCAATCAGTAGTGAAGAGGGTAAAATTAAAGTAAAAAGTAAGAGTAAACTGGTGCAGCCCATCATAGATTATCACAAATCACTTTGTGTAATGTGTAATCCTCTTCATTTTCTTCTCATTCAGGATACACAATACTGTATTTAGCTACCAGCCGTGTGATGGCCTGGCAAAAGAAGTACAGTACTGTACTGTAATGGTTTAGGCTTCATCAGTCCATTATTTTGATTATTAGTTGCCATATTTCAAGTGTGCATGAATTGCATGAATATATTTAATTGAAAATTGCCAAAATTGGCACAATATTGACACCTTATGGTCCAGTGAGGTCATGTGGTACCAGTTTCTCCATGTGTTCCCTTTGTTTTGTTGTGAGGATGTGCATTGTGGCTCATAAAACCCAGTCTTTAATTAAGGACACAGCTTGTCAAAACCTACCGGTATCCTCAGTTAGGGAACCTTTGATAAATATTTATGTCCTTCAATATGAATGGCTTTGACATTGTTCCTTCAGATGACATATGAAACTGGTTCAGTCTTAAAAGCTTCCTGTATTCCCAGTAACGTTATTCATTGCTGAAACTTGGCCTCAATTATGAATTACAGTATTTATGATCTATAAATACAGGCTTTACAGGTAGTCCCTTATGTGCAGTCTCAATATGACAGAGCCACCTTTCCATTCTCTCTCGGCACAGTAATCCTAAAATGTAACTATCTTATCTCTCGGCATTTTTTTAACCCTATAACTTCCAAGCTACTTCCTGCATACTGACCATTTGTTCAATTTCCCCCTCCCATGATATATCTGTCGTTTCCATCGTGGGCTGTTTGTAAACCCTGTACAGTACATCATAAATGGTGGACTGATCCTGTTCTACAGTAGTGTGTTCTTCATTTAATCCTGTGTAATCAAAGTGTGGAGTTTTTCTCACACACTTAGAAAATTTCACATAATATCAGAAAGGTGATAATAACCGCACACTTATGCAATTTAAACAACATTTGTATTTATGAATAACTCAGAACAGTTATATCTTCCCTTATTCATCTGGATATTTGTGAACCAATTGTATGTTTTCAATCAGACAATGGGGATATATATGTTCTGTGGTTATACCAAGGTACAGTAACAGTATTGATGACTACTTACATTTTACAGGGATGTGATGCAGAGGTTCCAGGGGCTGCCATTTATGCGTGGAGGAGGTGCACAAGCACCGGGAGGAGCTGTACAAATGCAACAGAGTATGCCTGTGCAGCAAGACCCTAACTTTGGCTCACAACACACATACATCCCACCAGGTGGTGAGGTCCCACCACCAGGACAATATCCACCTCCCCAGCAGCCTTACCCACCCGGTTAGTAAGGAGACAACATTAAACTTTACCTTTTGATATTGTTAACCTGCTCTTAGGAGAGTAATGGTAAACCTGGGAAAAATAAATATAGCATTAATAAGGGTCATGGTTTTTCAAGGGCATGTGGTAAATTTTTGCTTTGTGGTAATTTTCAGTAATTTACTGTGCATGTGCTATCTGCTTTGCTAAGATTTTGTGGATTATTTGACATTTAGAGTAACAGTGAGTCACAATCATGTATGGAAGGATGTGGCTGTAGTATTTAAATTTACTGTACATGTACTTAGCATACCCACCATATTAGAACACAATTTGTTTTGAGAGAATGATAGACAAGGCTGTAATTGGTTATAATTGTGGTCACTTTGCACCATAGTGGGGAAGATGTACAAATAAGAGTGAAAAGACTTACCAATAGTGATGGTGGGAGCTGAAGCTGGTATTAGTTCATCTTCTACACAGATATGCATTCTATTCTATATTTAATTATTTATCATTCCACCACTTATCACCCATCCAGGTGGTTGATCAGCTCATTCTTACTTTATTATGACCATTATTGTCCAGTGTTAGTAAAGGAAGAGTACCCAGAGAAAACCTGTTGTGTTTGGTTGTAAGGGACACACCGAATAACGCCATTCTCACATCTGTGGCTAGGGCCGGGGATTGAACCCAGGACATAGAATGACAGATATGAATGTTACTGCAGTATAGTACCACCTGCCACTATACAAGTACTGTACGTATGTAAGTGGTTCATTTTCTACTAAGTCACATTACCTATTTACATAATTAGTTGTTATTCTACTAAGGTATATATTGTATGTGACTGGTGTATATTTTATCTGGGTGTGTATGTGATTAGGTCATGTTTTACCTGGGTACATGGACATAGGCAGGATTTGTTTACAAGGGAGCGAATTATCCTCCTCCAAAATAATGATGAAATGCACAAAGCAAGGGTGATATAGATGAACACATTACTTCCTCATATATACAAAGATGCTTATCATTGTGACTTCAGCCTTAAAATGTCTAATATTGGCTTAATTCTTATGTAACTAAATTACTATATCTGTTGTGTCATACAGATTTTATAGTCAATTTTGATTATGAATTATAGGCTTAATACTGAATTAATGTTATTTGTAGTTGATAACATAAAGCAGATGCCAACAATAAATTATTGAAAATTAATATACAGATACTTTATTAATAAAAAAAACTCCAAACTATTAGTATAATATATCACATTATTCTTAGCTTTGTTACACTCTGCTTTGCTTATTAATTGAGGATGTTGTTGCCTTCTTTATAAGCTTGGGGCATTTGTTGGAGGTAAATTACAACACCATTGTAATATATATATATACCGGTATATATTACAGATTTTTTTCTGTTACCTAATTTTCCACTATTAGCTTGAGCTCTTACTGCAGTAACTTCTTTCTTGTTCTGGGTTGATGTTGGGTAGGTGGGGCATATCCAGCATCGTATTATCAGCCACAGCCCGGGTATGCACCGTACCCACCTCCAGGTAGGTCTCAAGCTAGTGCTGTGATTGGTAAATGAAACAAACCCACATTAAAAGATGGAAGCACACATTTTAGCAATACAGTTTCATTTATCTCTGGCAATCTTTTCAGTTGTGAGAACAAGAGTAAGCTTATATTATTATCTTTTAATGTTGGTCTGAATCACATTTAACAGTAATGCTTTTGTGAATCTGTCCTTCCTACTAACAGCGCTCTGAGTTTGTTCTGGTGTTTCAGTTGTGTCAAGAATAATGTTAATTTGTAAGTGAACCTCCCACTGAGGATATAATTTACACATCTCTGATAAAGAAAATGTTTTTGTTATATTTTCTATAAATAGAAACAGGACATACATGGTGATGAATGATTACTGTGTATCAGACAATGAGATGAGTAACACCTTCACAAGTAATGCTTCATAATACAGTATAGTACATGGGTTGCTGTAACTCTTAAAAAAAATAGTCGCACAAGAGTGATTGAAAATTGACCTATGTATATTGACTCATGGGATAGCCTTGCCAGTTAAGAGAGTACTTAAAAGTCCTACATATAGCTAATGCAGTTCCCACTCTGTAAAAGTTTGATGGTGGTAGGAAGAGCATCCCTCTGTAAAACTTGCTTCAAGTTCACTCGTAGGCATTAAGGACACCATGCCATTAGGTAATCACGGCTAACCCACACAGTGTGGAAAATGGCCGTAAAACAGTGATGATAAAGTTATTTTTTTCCTGATAGCTAGAAACCTAGTCATGATTATTGTTAACTTATAAATTTGTTGGTTATGGATATGTGTGTGTGTGTGTGTGTTAAGATGCACACATAAGAGACAGATGATCATAAGCTTATATAACACTGAATGATAATATCCACTCACCTTATGTGGTTGTTATTCTCAAAAAACATCAAGAGTAGAAAATCTAATTAATATATGAAGAGAAAGTTCTGTCACGTCAAAGAAACAGTAACTGGTAAGTACAGGTAGCGTGTGCTTGTTAAATTAAATAACTAGAATTTCCATACTTAAAACACTGGTCATTAAAATTGAATTCCCGTTAACCTTTAAACTGTGAATAAAGGAAAACCTGGCTTCTACTGTGTGTAATAAAACACGAGACAAAAAAAAAGTATTTAAGAACATTCTTATAAGATTAAATATGCACAAGCAACAGCATGGAAAAAAATTATTATCTACCTTTGTTTACCCATGGTGGAGTACTGAAGGTATTGTGTGGAGGCCAGGTGACGGAGGGGCTGGGGGGCAGGTTGCCATTAATGATACAGACGTGACTTCCATGATGTCTGAAAGTAAACTAAGAGCCTGACTGAGGTGTGGGTGTAGCACGAGATCTGTGGGATAAAGGGTTCGCTTTATGAAGGCTAATCTTGGCGTGCACTTTTAAAGCAAAAACTAAAAGCCAAAATTTCAGGCAGAACTAACCTTAAAACAAACGACAGGTGTTCCTCCTCCTCCGACGCAGACTTACCCATCACAGCACAATCCACCTTACCCAACTCCGGGAACCAATGTACCTTACCCGGCCCAGGCAGCTCCATATGTGGCCACGGCTCCACTTCCAGGTAGCATTATTCCCCTGAGAAGTCTTCCTTATTTGGAGAGTTCAATTTAGTGTAGTGAGATGATTATGTATATGTATTATTGTTAGATGAGGCCATATATGAGGGTATAGTGTATTATTTTGGGATGAGGACCCCATTTCATCTTATTGGTCTATGTGAAAGAATTTTTTTTCTTGCTTTATTTGTGCATGTACCTTTCTTCCTACTAATATTTTAATTAATCTCCTTAAACACTGCTGAGTGAAAGTATCTACAGTTGTAACAAAGTGATACCTAAGCATGATAAGGAAAGTTCTCAAAAAAGTATTTGCCAGAATGGGTCCGATGACTTCCGAAATGCTAATGCAACTTGTCATGTCCCGGGAGGGTTGGTAGCGTGGCTCTGTGGCATACTGATCCTAGTACAGTACATTTGGTAATTGAAGATCATACGAATTATGCAGAAATAAATACACATTGCATTACTTATGTTAAATTATGTACCAAAGTAAATGCATGTCCACTATCTATCATCCGTGGTCTCATAATGTTTCACACACACAGTGTTGACAGATACTTTTTTGAGATACTGTACTGTACTGCACTTGGTGATCTGGGAAAACAGTGATTGGGAAAAATACTTTGAACAATAGTTAGTGTTACTGAAAACAAAGACAACAACTATGGTAAGAGAGGAGTCACTCTACAGTAAACCCTCAGTGACTTTTAAAATCCCTCAATGACTACTGTATATTGTACCTGTACTATACCTCAATGAATATAAATCCACCAGTTACAAAAAAGTATGTACGTACTGTATGTACTTTATCTTCACTCATACGTTGTTGCATATTAAATTTTAATATTATATATACAGGGTATATATTTTTTAAGATAGCATACATGTTTATGCATAGTATATTTTTAAACAATAACATTGTTGATGCTAAGTATAGAATTTAGGATTTTTTTGTGAAAAATATTAGCACATAATAATTGTTTTGCCTTGTTTTTTGTAGCTTTCTTTCCCATTATGGGATGTACAGTATAGAATTAACAGGTACTGTATCTGACTTTGCAAACATGATGAGATGAAATGATCAATTATTGTAATTCAGCTTGGTACACTATGTACATATTAAGTGACAAAAGCTCAGATGATTTTGACAATACTGTAGATAGTAAATACTGTGTATGGTTTTGTGCTCTTAACTTTATTATGCTGGTGGTGGGATTTACCCACCTGTAGTGTAGTGGCTGTTAGAATACAGTACAGTGTTTACTTCCTGTCCTAAAGGTCACTAATTAGTGCTCAGGACACCCCCGGTTGTGAATGTGTACCAGACTTTACAGTTACAGAAGTGGTTAAGTGCTGGCCACACTGCTTTCTTGTATGCCGAAGTCTTAACCCATTGTATACAAGGGTCTCTCTGTGCTGAATAAAATTATCTGGTGCTATTCAAATATACAGTTAACCCCCTCACTTTACGCGTCCCACATTCCCATGCTTTTCCACGCGATGCAGTTCTGCCGGAACTCCAGGATGTTTGCCATCTCGCGGTGCGCAGGCCTTACGCGGAGAGCGGCTGGCGAGCCACGCCATTTTTGGATCCAAACCTCCCGCCATCCGCCATGTTGTGTAAGCTGCGCGAACATGGTGCGCACAAGGTCGCCCAGTCATCAAAACATTAACAGTTCTTCACCCGCCACCCACCACAGCCGGCCCAAGTCAGTGATAGTGATAATTATGGTGAGGATATGGACTTATATGGACTTTGGGGAGTTTGACAAAGAGGCCCTGCAAGCCTCTGTGGTGGATAGTGATACAATTGATACAAGTGACACAGGTGAGGGCCAATAATCTGCCCTCTGCCTCGGAACCAACCGCCCATCCCCGTGTGCCCAGCCATTTTTTCTACTAATGTAAGTGTTAAAAACCTAATATTATTGATATTTCTCTTAATTATTAATTGTGTGTGCATACCATCATAAAGTTAAGATAATATTTTTACTACAACATAGTTGTGTGTCGTCAAAAAGTGGAGTTTGGGGATCGGCCCGACTCATTTCAATTAATCCCATAAATATAGTTGTTCACTTTACGGACCCTCCGGTTACATTAACCGCCGTAAAAGTGAGGGTTAACTGTACTACTAAAAGTTGCGACACCATAGTGCAGGCATTAATATTCAATGTGCTGTGTCAGCTTTCCCAGGTACAGGTATTTTATTCAGCCAAGAGAAACCCTAACCATTCAATATATTAAGCAAAATTTCAAGTTGCTATTCAAGAAATATATTAGTGCCTTTGTATGTACAGTAGTTAAAACAACTATCTGTGCAGGTGGGGGTCGATATTCTCCGAAATTTTACGTGTTACTAGTGACAGCCCTCAAATACCAAAATTTATCGTCCATGGTCTCATATTGTTTCCCACAAAATATGCAGATAGTTGTTTTAGCTACTGTACAATACTGTTGAAATAGCACTATTATTTATACTGTTACATTAGTGTTTTGGGTATGGATCTAATTAATTACAGGGGTATTATTAAAATTAATTTTTAATTTTTTTGTCATGGAGACAGTCATGTAAATCTGTTTAGGTATAGAATTACTGATTCAGTGTGTGATTGGCACAAAGATGATGAACACCATAACTAAAAGTGATTATACCAAAGAATAATTAATAGCTTAATACTGAAGCTTGAACCTCATTTTTATTAGATTTATACAGTAGTCAAGATTAGCAGTTATAGTTTCCTGATGCTGCTTAAAAAAAGTTTAATGATAATCTCTCTTAAACAGGTTTTCCAGTCGATGGCCAGCAACCCCCTCCCTACAGCCAGCAGTACCAGCCTAATGCTCCTCCACCTCTTTAGACGCCCCTTTATTGTTAGCTACGTAAACTCTTGGCCTTTATGATTGGTAACGAACTTTTGGCACCTTAAATTGTTAGCTGTTTGTACCTTGAGAGCCCTTATAATTTTACCTAATTTGACATTGAATTTGATCATCCATTTGTTGCTACCCGGTATGTGTGATTTTAATAACTGGTAGAATTTTATTATGTTTGAATTTTAGGTAAAAAATTCTAGATATCGTATGACCCTTCTAGGTCAGACGACAGTTCAGACTTATGTATAACACCCCCTCCCCCTCTTCTTTGAACCATCATTTGCTTCAAAAAATCCCTTCTAAAAACAAAATTAAGATTAACAGTATACATTTACATTACACTTACTTTTATTATAGCAGATGAATCTTCAGGTGAAGGACAATGGGGGCGGCTCACACATACGATACATACTGTAAATTCACGCTTAAATCTGGCTGATGTCATAAAAAGTACTCCTCTTCAGCCCAAATTCCTCACATAAGGTACCGCCTTACACGACCCCCTCCTAAGTCCGAGTTTGTCCAACTGGCAGGAGTTTCCAACATACAGACGTCTGACATAGAGAGGCCTTACTATATAGATTTATTCTTTAATTTTTGTATAAAATTTTTTTAGGAATTCAAATTTTTTTTTTTTAGATTTATACAACTGAATTTAAGTTTTAGTTTCAGTTTAATGAGCCACAGCAGCTGTAATACATAATTGAGTTATGTAAGCATTTTCAGTGGTTATTTAGTTTAATAAATAATTTTTTAGAATTTCCTTTTCATGAAAAGCATTAGTAATTTCATCCCCCAGTTTTGTTAATCTTATGTAGAAGAATACTCATATTTTAGCTCAGCTAGTGTAGTTACTTGATATTTCTGTTTTAGGTACGGTACCATATGTGTTATATGTAAAATATGAAGTGCAGCCTGCACTACGTTTGAAATATTTGTTTACACCTTTAATGGCTTATTTCTATTATGTACCTGTAAATATGAGGCACAACTCAGATGCATAAATATTTCAAAATCATAACACTATTAAATAGCTCATTAATGCGCTTGTTGCCTTTTATATAGCAGTTTAATAATAATTATGGAAAAGTTGCATAATAATATGGCTAGGGTTTTAAGTGATCACCTCAATGCATCTAGTAAGTAATATTTAATATAGCAATGATCTAATGCCTTGTTCTGAAAGCTTGTTCAAATTAACATGGATGTGATCAGGTTCTCAAAATGCATTGCGACCAGCAGTATCATTACCAACGTAACAGCTTCCTAATATTTGCTTGGCGTAATAAACTAGAAAGATATATACATCTACTACAAACATTATGAACATTTCTCAGCCATTTTTAAATTTGTATACGGTATCTACAGTCGACCCTTTCCTACTGTATTATCCTCCACACCCGGGTCTTGGCCCTCAGGTTGTACTGGTAGTGTGACTTGGTGCACTCTACTGTACTTATGTGAGGGAGTTATCTGCTTAAAATCTTCTAAGTATCCTGTACTGTATGACGTAATAATACTTCTGGACCTTGGGTCTATTGCTCTGCCTAAAACTAGTTCTGTCTTTTGAGAAGTAAATGAAGTTACTTTGCATATTAATCATCATGAATAAACTCTCATGCAGTTCTACAGTACTTATGTTGTTAGTTCTGTATTAAAAGTGACCATTACTACAGCTTGTAAACTATATACTCTACAGTACAAGTATAAACAATTATGAAGTTATAATAGGTGATATATATATATATATATATATATATATATATATATATATATATATATATATATATATATATATATATATATATATATATATATATATATATATATATATATATATATATATATATATACAGTACTGTCCATAAAGAACTAAGATTATAGTAGCCACACCTCTTTATTCCATCAGACTAATATAGTGCTGTAAATAATTCTGAGGTGCTGTGAGATGATTGTAGGAAAAAAAATGGTAGCATACTGCATGAAGATGTATTGGGGCATATACAGCATTTTGGAGGTTTCATTTAAATACAGTACTGTACTGCATTTGCTATCATTGAAGGAACTGGTCCTATAAGTTCTGTTTGAGAGATGAGCCCTGTGTTGAATTTTAAGTTTTACATCACTCACTAAATTAAGAACTTTGAGATTGTATAAGACAGGTGTAGATAATTATAACATTGTCAGTCTTCACATTGCAGTATTTATACAGATGTATATTTGTGCTTAGTGACTGAGTTTTATTCAGTCCACATTAATTTATCCATAATAAAATCACTAGTGAGAATGCTATGAATTAATTGTGCATTGTAATTGATGTCTAATTACCATATGTCTATGCCATATTTAACTGCACAGTTTAGCTACATGGGAAAACAAACAATATTATATTTTTTCAACTTTCAGAAATGCAACAACAGGCTACTGCTGTTTAATATATCACTTGATATATTTTCTCAATCATTCTTTTTATACCTCCTTTCACAATGTGTTTGTACACCCGAGAATTTAAATTGTCTCGTAGATTTTAAGAATTTGTTGTGATTGTAACGTGTGATTAAGTTGGATGTCAGAAACTTTGACATTAAAACAGTTCTATAATAGACTTGGTAGATTTTGTTTCTTGGTTTGCCATATGATGTATGTATGCCGTCCTTTTGAATGAATAAAGGATATTTACCATGTATTTTTTCTCACTGTAGAATAGTTAAAATGTCGTGAGGAAGATGAAAAAAGGGAAATGTCAACAACAAATATACTGTAAGACTGAGGAAAAGAAGAGAAATAAAGATAAAAGAGAGAGGCTGGTGAGATGTATTAATAGACACACTGATATATTCTGAAGTAACTCTATTTTCATTCAAAAAAATGCATGAACATACCAACAGTTATTGTCGAAAATACTGTATTTATTATCAACTTCACATCTATACAAAGAAGTTACTTGCCACAAAACTAAAAAGCTTCATATCTGATGCTGCTGCTAAATACAATAACAACTTGACTTATTGAGAAAAAATACTGTACTTCAATTACACATTTGTTAATAAGTGAGCAACCTACAGATGATAACATTCATACAGTTATTGCCTATGTAAAATATAATTACCAGTTTATATAAGAAGTTAGAAAAAATTTGGAAATGATTATCACATACAGTGAAGTAAATTATCAAAAATCTAAATAAATTATTAAACTTCATTAATCAAAGAAATTTATCAGTAATTGCCATACATTATTAAAGTAAATTCTTTCTGGCATCATAAATAACTAACATTGTTACTACCATGGAATTAATATACACTTTTAAGAGGAACCATTTATTATAGCTAATACTGTATATTATACAGTATTAGCTATAATAAATTTAAATTATCAATTACGAGTAATAAAATCCACGATAACTATGAGATTATGGTAAATTATTATAGCAGATAAAACATGTTACTAAGGTGAAATGTACGACATGTATACAAAGTGGCAGGAAGTTTGTAAATAGTAACGCCCTTCGTAATTTTTCACAGTACTGCACCTGTAGTAATTATTATCCAAACATACTTTTGCATCCTAGTTAAGGTGTACAACATATTCTCTTTGATTAAAACTTATCTTTATATCACAATATCCTGTTTATTTATAATTTAATCTTACATTAATCAAGATTTTTCTTCATTAGTTTGAAGAATGAAATTTGTTTATGGATACCGTATTACAACTTGTTACTGTACCTGACCATTACAGTGGAAACAATCACATCCTACTGAATATTACACCATCACATGACAACATTCTATTCTGACTTTTACATAATCATTCTACTTTCAGTTTTACATATTGAGCTGTGTGAAGAGCCCAGACGTAAGTTAGGAAACGACTGCCCAACAGAAGTCTTCAACGACGGATAATTTATGGACGCATAGAAATTTTTTCTATGGAGGGAATATGAATACTGTAATTGTGAGCTTCTATAGTATAAAAGGAATATGTTGAGCTTATAACTAAGATCCTTTAAGCCATTTACTACTTATAATGACAACACATTGGCAACACAACGGTGATCAGCTTAATTCAAGGCCTCAACACGAGTTACCAGATCAATTCTGTACATGGCAGTGACGAGCTCTGTACAACACAGGTGATTAAGTACCTTCAATTCTCGTGGCCATTGCACTGTACTTCACTATTGCAATAACCTTTGTCAACAGCACTACACTGACCTACACTACAGGGGTCCCCACTCTAATCCTACTTGTGTTCCTGAAAGTTATAACTTTAAATGAAAAAATATTTCCTGTTATTTTTTTTTAACCAGATAAAAGGTGCAAAATACAACTAACTAATGCTCATGAATGAGGGTGGTAAAAGTTGCTTGTAGCATGGCTTACCTTGTAACTACAGCCACATGAGAGGTACACTACTGTACACTGGTTCTAGTCATCCTTCCATCCATCAACTGACTTAAGAGCACTGGTCCTAATCTTCTCGGCATTATCTTGAATAGATCTTTCAATAGTGGGAGGCAAGCCTAGAGCAACACTAATGTGAACAGCTTTAAACCTCCAATTTGGTATCAAAGTAATTGTTTTCTGGTTTTCTTTGTGCAAACCACAGCACTGTCACTTGCTGGTCATTCACAGAAAAGATGCTGGGGTAGATTGACCAATAACCACAATACCTCAACCATGCTGAGTAGTTGTGTGGTAGCCGACGATAGCTATTAACAAAACAAAGCGACACTAAACAGACACCTTCCCTAGTTTATAAGTAACTTAATAACAAATCAACAATATACAGATGGATGGTAAATGGGGACTCCATTCTGAACTTTGTTAAAGCACAGAACATGCCTACAGCACTACATTTGATTATAGGAATGAACGTGGTCAAATTACTGAATTATTGTGTTTTGAGTCCAGCCAATGTGTTACCAAGAGATTAATACAGTATTGGTATATTATAATGCCTATGTTTTGGGAAATAAATACATAAATGTATTCTTGAGATGACAGATTTGATGGAAGTATCGGTCATGATTCAACAAGATATGTGTTGAGAATAACTGTTTTCAATAATAAGAACACATGCAGACAATACTATCTTAAAATTATCTCATGAGATTTACAAAGAAGCTATGGAGAAGAACATAGTCTATAAAAGCTATGTATTAGTTTACAGAATACAGGGTCAGAAATTTACAATTAATCTCATCACTGGGACATGATCACAACCTAGTGAACAGATCTTAACATGAATATTCTTCATGCTGAAAAACTAGAACACCAAATATAAAACGTTTAATGGGATAAACACACGAAAGTACCTCTTACATGATCAACATACAATAATATACAGGAACTCTCAGACCAAATATTTGAAATAGGACCTCCTTTATATATAATGTGAATTGTGGTAAAATAAAGTTGATATAAAGTAATGTCAACCAAAAATCTAGTTTACAAATTAATATATTATTGAGCATTTTAAATATAATTATAATTTGCGAAAGGTAATGAAGAGAAATTTGATAATGGGGCAACTGGCTCCGTGTAACGAGTCTACTGGAGTTTGGGGAGTAAGTTATGTGGTGATTGTAAGAGAATGATGACACATTAGAAGCTTATACATAGACTTGACTTAACAATGAAAATGTTAAGAGAATAATGAAGTAAGTTAGTGTACAGGTACAGTACCGTACTGTACTGTATTTGTTGAAATTAGTAATACTTGTATAGCAAAACTGACACATGTTCAAGATAGTATCCACTTTACAGAAGCCTCTTGGTCCAAAGCTTCTCAGTGGCATGTTGCATCACCAATGAATCCGTGTTCCTGAGTGACTGTGTATACTGAATTGATTGTGTTTACTACTGAGACAATGGCTTCAATCTGGATTAAGAAACTGCCTCTACTTCTTGAACCAAGCAATTGACCTACACCACCAATAAAAATATTCAAAGTCTAGACAAGTTAAAGGACTTGGCTAGTGAGTCAGGTAGCATGCAAAAGTGAGATGACATGTTTATTATTCATGTAACAGTGGGTGAGGTTCAATACCTTGTCTATGATTTAAACTTTGGAAAGTGTTTCTCTGTAAAAAGTGGGATTATAGAGGGAAGTAATATGTTCTTGAGATCTGGGTACTGAATTCAATACACAAGCTTTTTCGAGAACACAACCCGTCTAAATATAAGCTTACTGTATATCTTAATACCACAATAATATATAATCATGACAAAAAAGCAATTCAGTTATTGTACATTTTCACTCGAGATTAATTTACTCACAAAAAAGTGAACTGTATAAATAGCCTCAAGATAGATAAGTGTAACACAAGAAACTCAAAGCTACAAATGATAAGGACAACAGACAACCATACACACAAGCTATCTGCCTAAAAGTTTAGAAAGGATAAATTCTTCTTCAAGAATAAATAATGTACAACACAATAACAAATTATGAGATTTAAAGCATCAAATAATGGAAGATAATCTTTATTAAATATTTCACACATTATTGCACACATTGGTGTCAATAGCAAATTCATGAAAATTCATGTGGATAACATGACATCAATCCATCAAATTGTATAGAGGGAAGAAAATGTCTTCATAGGAAGTTTACATTAAAGTCCTCATCAAAAATATGGAATTGGATTAAAAGTTCTTCCACAAAGTAATGTTTAAAGTACTTTGTATACAACCAATCAACATAATACAGTGCCAGTGGAAAGGTTTAGTGAACATGTTACAAGCCTGTGTACTCCTATTTGTCAATATTTTACTTCATGACAGTCTCAAGTACTAAATCAATTCACTTGTACAGATCAGTAATTTGGGGATGGCTTTGTACAGTACCTTGTTTTTAAGATTTAATAAAAATCCATTGACCACAAACCAAGCTGTTCCCTTCCTTACACACTGTGATTTAACAAAGAGGGTATTTGAGCTTGGTACTTACTTTTATTTGGTGAAAATCAGTCACAATGAGGTTAGCAGCACAATAGAACCAGAATCTGATTATTCAACAATGCAATTGAATTCACATGCATAAATACGAGTGAAAGACGTTGCTAAGGCTTCATGGAAAGTTAGTTGTTATACTGATGGCAGTGTTTACATGAAAGATTCCAAAAGTTATCATCTACTGTATGTATCAACAGTAAGTTTACAAACTGGTTACATTATTATGTAACTCTTTAGCAAGTAAAATTCTGATAACTTTACAGCTTTCAAAATGGACCAGTACTCAGCACATTTATGAGCTCAAAGTTGGATGAAAAGCAAAATCTCAGTCCTAAGGCCCACAGCCACTCCAGATAATTACTTCCTCAATACTATCAAGCACATCCTGAGATCAAACATTTAAAGGCCCAAGACCTTCATTCTTAAACAACCAATGACAGCCAGCCTACAGGTACTTAGAGAGAGAGATAATCTCTCACCAACCATGGATTTATTAGCCGTGGAAAATGGCCTCAAACGATGATTATGACGACATTGTTTCACCAATCATAGTACTGTGTCCAGTTTTAAGTACCTGCAAGCTTCCACAACCACCATAGGAGATTTCTAGGCCAATGTGGCAGGAATGTTCACTAGCTCAGGTCTATCAGGTGGTTCACTCCAGCACGTTAATGTTCTTTATATGACAAAATATTATCACCTACCATGCCCAGGTCCTCAGCCTTCTTTAACCTCATTATATCAATTGCTCATATTCATCATTCATTCTTTGTCCAGACAGTCACCATTGTTCAAGTGTTTAAATGTTTACTGATCAAAAATGTTCCACAAAATATAGAAACACAATTTTTTTTTTAAATAAATTGAAGGAACTTAATTCACCTAGTGTTATAATTTCCTCTGTAAAATTAATATTTACTTAAATTTTTTTGATGAACAATACTTTCTATATTTTGATGACTTTACACTTTTCTTTGTCATAAATATCATTCATTATAATATAGTACCGGGGAACATATAAACATAAATAAAAGTAGGGAAATAATTCTGTCTAAAAAACAAAATAAAACCAAAAAATTAAAAACTAAACACAAAACAAACACCCAGCCCTTGCCACCCAAAGTTTTCTCAACAGGAACATTCTAAAACCTAACCTAACCCCCAAAGCTGGTGACGGATTACGGTCTTCATGTATAAAACAAGCAAATAAGAAAAATTACAATACAAATAGGATAAATCTTTTTCTACGTGTTCTAATAACCTAAATGCTTCTCAATTCATTTGGTTAAAAGTCCAAAACAAATATCTAATGGCATCCCACTTGCATAATTTTCATATATACAATCATAAATACTGTTCACCCTTACACATCATCACACACACAGTTCTCACAATTAAAAATAATGGGAAGTCATTCATAAACACATCCTCTTCAACTGACATCTTAGGAATACTGTATATACATGGTTTTGTGTTGATCTATGTCTCAATAATACTGTCCTATGGTTTGAGGTTGGTGTACAGTTTAGGGGCAGTGGGAGTTCAGTTTTATACCTACAATGAAACCTCTATTTAACGTAGTATATGATAGAGAGGAAAGTCTGTTACATTGAGGGTTCACTAGATGTGATACCCCCTCCCCCTCGAATGAATTATATGGAGAGAGAGTGAGTGAGTGCCCATTATATGGAGGTTTCACTATATAAGCAGACCAAGCCTTATCTAGGTGACCCCTGAAGCTTATTTAACCTTACAGTATTCAACACAGCACGATCATAATAGTCTTCCGATACAACTTACATAATCATATTCATTTATATCTCTAGAACTTCCTTTAACTTTATCATCCCATACGTCTAGTCTACAGTGTGCATAATAAGGTCTTCATGAATCTAAGTCTTCAAAATCCATGAGTGAAGATGATAAGTTTACAAACACATCACTAATATAAATTATCATCTTAACCAAAGTCTCCTGAGTAGACACTGGTTGAGAAATACTGTAGTCTTTGATTATGGAAATGTTCCTCTTGGCCAACAGAATCAAGTTTGGATTTGACTCTGAGGATTATTTCTCTCTGTGTTTGGTCCATGGTCTGATATTTTGCCACGTGTAGGTGTTTTAAGTACAGCACTGTTTTGCATGACACAGATGTGACAATGCTTAATTACTGTACATATTTGTGTACGATATCTGTCCCATGTATGAATCCTTATAATACATTCATAGTCTAATTATCCCGTTCTCAGTACTGGCACGCATTTGGAGATTTTTTTAAATTAGTGCAGATAGAACCCATTCAATACTACGCCTTCATTACTCAAGCACTTTAACTTCCCCAAATATAAATTTAGCTATCCATTCACAGCTGGGTGACTAGGGATGCTCTAGGACAAAAAAGGTGAGAGCTGTAGCCACTCATAAATCTACCTATGGCAAAAGAAAACGTAACATTTTTCCAAGAATTAAGTCACAAATGAAAAACTAAACAATGTACTCACCGCAGTTTAAGACGCTGAATACATGAGGTTGTCTCTGGAAGTTGGGGTGATGGCGTGTCATTACCATAAGCACTGGGAGGCCTAGCACGCCTAAGGAATCTGGGTACACTGCACTGGTTACCACACACAGGAAAGGTGTGCAGGTCTTTTAACATCCAGAACACATCCATGTGTCACTGGTGTTGACTACGTTAAGGCTGGGGGGGACATGGGTGTGTTGCCGATACAGTGATCCCTCGGTTAACGAGATTTCGGTGAACGATTTACCTTCCATAAGATTCTTAAATTCGGTTAACGAGCAATCCTTCGATTAACGAGTTTTTTACGAGCCGACCTCAACATGTTTTCGCTTGCATTTGGCGGTCCAGCTGTAGTATTAGTTCGCCAATACAGTAATCGGTTTTAGGGCTTAAATTCCTTACTATTTTAGTAAATATCAAGAAGTTTATACTATTCAATAATTTTAAAAGTTTAATATTAAATTTTTTAGTCATTTTAACAATTATTGAACTTAATTGAAGGTAAAGACGCTAGTTTCATGCGCGCCATCCAGCCTGGCAACACACCAAACAGGAGCCAGTCTCTCTCTCTTTTCAGTGGAGGGAACCTCTTGCTTGAGACTCTGTTCAACTAAATGCTTTTTTCTGTGTTTGCATGCAAATTATTGGTCATTTTGAAATTTAATTTACATATTGACAATATATAATGCAGTGCAGTGTTGATTTAAGGAAAATAATCTTGAATTAAACCAAGAGAACTAAAATTTTATGGGTGAAATGGCACCATGGGGAGACTTCTCTTCCACCCCAATGCCTTCTCTTCTTCCTTCTCCTCCACCCCCATTCTAATTCCCATCGTCATCATCCAGGAGCCTTCTACATACACACCTCAAAGTAAGTTTACTTTTCTACCTTTTTTGTTGAATTTAGGCAATTTTCGGTGAGCTGGAACCAATTACCCAAAAACCCATTGAAACAATGGTTTCGGTTAATGAGTTTTTCGGTTAACGAGCAACCTGCTGGAACGGATTGTGCTCGTTAACTGAGGGACCACTGTATTAGAGGAAGTACCGTAAGGCCGTGTTAATTAAACTTAGTTATACAATAAACTAACGTGTTTGCTCTATGCACAATGCTTAAAGGTGTGTTGAAAAATAAGCAAAGGTCTAGGTTAGGACGCAAATACAAAAGTTGTAAATGACTGTCACCTTTGGCCTGCCCTTTAAATTCTCCAACATTTCTTCTTAAACTTATCATGGGGAGACATATAACTAAAGGAATTTGAGGGCCTTAAGAAAACAGAGAGGATCATAGGGCATCCTTCTGCATACTATACTCAATACGAAATTCACACAAGACAACTAAAACACAGTACAACAAGAAATAAAACTATCATAAGTTAAGGTAATTGCAATACTTTGTAAATCATTTCTTAAAATTATTATCAATGTCAAATACTGTACAGTATACTTGGTACAGCTTACCAAACACCTGAATACCTTCTTAGGTAATAATATAAACATATGTCAATACTGTATCTCACCAAAATAGTGTTTACTTTTAAATATTTAAACAATCTTTCATAAGCTATTTTTTTACACAAACTTATTACCTGGATATATGAATAATACCTTTATGGAGAAGACATATGGCCATTACAGGACATTTATCTCCTGAAAATTTTCAATTTCATTTAATATTAAAGGTAACTCTTGACATACCATTATATTACAACTCCTGTATTAACTTGAAATAAGTATTATCATGCTATAGAGTCTACTTCACACAGACAGCATATGAGCTCTGATTATGAAACACTGTCTGGGTACTGAAGGACATTATATGATCAAATGACTCCCACTAAAGATGAAGAAGTTCCTTGAGACTCCACAGCAAAGTCTATGGACCCATAATTCAGGAAGTTAAATGGTGTTTAACACATTACACTGCAGTCATGTTTGCTTAAATCTACTGCTATTTGTTCAAGTGACGATCACTAAGTCAAACACACACACAAACATAGGTGCCTCCCATTGTTCATTCCTGTATGGTGGAGCAGAAAAGAACATTGTAGCTCACAGAGCAGGTACACTGCCACTTCCAATATTCGGAATGCAAAAACCTATTCTTAAACACCTACCGTACACAGTAAACTCCATTTACACGAACTGCAATAAATATTGGAGTTTACAATCATCAAGTGTCAACAAGCATCTGGCACTATAGGTGGACAAGTCTCCCTTCACTGTGCATAAGAAAACACCAAAGGGTCAAAATTGAACCAAATTTGTAAAAATTCAGATTACCTCTCGTGTGAGATTTTGTGATATTACATAACCATGTTTGATTTGTTGCTCCAACAACCAGACACACACACACACACTCTCACCACCTTAACTTCTCCCATCACGTGAACTGCCAAAATAAAAAAAAAAAAAATGACCAGCAACAAAGAAATAATTTTGTGTCCCCCACATGCCTGACTGTCATTCATAAATCTATTAGACAAAGTTCCGAGTCTTAATACCATAGAGCATAACTCTGTTCTTCACTCTCTCCAAAACTGGTTCTAATTAAATGTATTTTGATACACATATTCTTCAGTGGTTAATGCAAGAAAGGTTAATTACAATACACTATGCAAATGGTAATCTAGAGTCATACCCCCCAGACAGAAATACCTGCGATCTACTCGCAGACAAATTAGAAATTTCTGTCAGTGGGTCATACCCTCTTACCGGTATGTTCCTTTGACACTGTAAAATTAATATCAGCTCTTTAACATCATGGTCCTAACCCCTTCACTGCGGGGATGCCACTTATATTTGGCTAATGCCAGGCGATTTTATTCAGCTCAGAGGCAGCATACACAAGGGGTTAATGTCACCATTAGAAATATGCCTGCCATTAAAGTTGGCCAAGTCTCAAGCCATTACAAAACCCATTGGGCCGTAACAATGGATAAAAATGAAAGAAATATTGATTATTGAATCTGATGATTTCTTGTGATGTACCGAAGCTACACAAAATGCTTGGATATTTGTTCAGGTCACTGTATTAGCAACTAATGGACGGCCACCAGTTCTATATCCACTTGTGGTACAGCAGCGAGTATAACCAACATTTTCAACATCGCAATCCTTTAAAACACGGCCAGCTACAATACTCTACTAAGGACATCAAATGCAGTAAAGTAGTCAGGAAAGTGAACCTTCAAAAACCACCAATTCATTCCAAATGTTATCAAACTGGGAAGAGACTCTGGGGCCATTATATTATCTAATATTTATTAAATAATAAAGTAAAAACTAAGAGGAAAAGGAACATTAAATTTCATTGATATAACCTTGGAACTCTTAAAGCTAAAATTGTCAAAAGTGAACCTGATCTGAATTTCACTATGAATAATAATCTCCAACATAAGAGTTTATTCAGCAACACTTAAATTAAACAATGGAAACCAAACATTAACATACAACAAAGGCAGATGTACTTGATAATGATTGAAGCCATACCATAATAAGAATAAAAATTTGGGAGCATTAAAAAGACAAATATATTCAATAAAGACAAACTACTGGTGAAGGGTTTCTTTTCTTATATCATAAATGTCACGCACCTCCACATGACATTTCCGATTCAGTAACTCAGAACACAAGTAATAGCCACTAGATAAAACACAACCTTGTACCTGTCCATAATACTGTACTGTTACCTTGACACCCCCCTTCTCACCTGTGTAAATCTGATATGCAATAAATACTGGTTTTCTTTTCCTTTTGGCACAACACATTCTCCTAGTGGAAGATAACAGATCATGGTCAATAATTATATCCAATATTGCACAATACTTCCCTAAGATATATCTCAGACCATTTCTATTCGGGGAAAAAGAGCCAAGAGAATGTCCTTTAAGTAATCTATCTGTACTATTCAACTGAAGATAGTTCCAAATTTACCTAAATAAATTCTTACTTGGCAGTACAGTAGAGTATGGGTTTGTTAACCCTGATATCACAAAAGACTGCATACAGAACTATATTGTTTATAACCATATATAACATGACTCTTATATCAAATTTTGGAATAGACTGCCTTTGTAATTAGTCATTAGTTTATTGTCTTAATCCTCACATCCATTAATAAAAACAGTATGGAAGTTATACCACAAAGGAGGTATTTTCACATTAGTAATACTGACATTTGGATTTTACAAGGTACAATTTACCTTTTGTAAGAGGACGTGATATTCAAATTCATACCTTTTAATTAACACAGTAACTGTCACAAAAGAACAACATTAAAGGTATTGACACGTTATTAATATTTTCCTTTTTTCACAGCTACAGATTCTAACTACTGTATTGATTAATTATATATAATATAGACTTGTACCTTAGCACTATAAAAACTTCACTTTAAAATCTGATTAATCTGGTGACTATAGGGGATGACTTTACCTCAGTTCTGCACAGAGTAACATAATAATAATAAAGCTAAAACAAAACCTTAGAGCATTTTGGTGGAAAAACATGGTTCCTTCTTAATACCCTGGATAAATTTTGATCCTTTGGCAAGTCCTTGTGGTCCTTTGCGTATTGTGGGGTCCTGTCCACGAGCCAAGCCAGACGGTCCGCGCAGGAGAGTGCGTTTAGGACCCTGAGCCAAAGCTTTGCTGTGACCCGTTGCATTTTCTGGATTAGGGCCATGCCAGACTTGGTAATCTGACCTGCGGATGACGATGGCATCAATAAAATGTCCAGAGATGGAAAATACATAAAAAGGCTCCCAAGGGTAAAGAAAATACTGAAGCCATTATTAATATGTTGATGAATAGTTTTCGTTTCTTCTTATCCTATATTCTTAACAAAAAACAAACCAAGTCCTTTCGTATTTATAGTTTGGTAAAGTAAAGCATTGTCAAGGTTAATTTAGCATACAGTAATAACCATTCTGTAAACTCACAGCAGCAGGCACTCTGAAGGCCCTTTATGCAGCTTGGTGTTGGGACCGCTTGGATGTGTACGTTGCTCACTGCGAAAACCCAGGTCTTCCTCCGTGCTCGTCCCCCGTGAAACTCTGCAAAGACACAAAGCATTTTTTTTTTAAGGCGAGCATTTATAAAAATGAAGCCAAATAACAAAATGTTCAAAAGTGTACAGTACACATAAAACACCTATGTCATCCTGAGTACTCATCCCACAGCAGACACGTATGTGGACTGTGAAAAGTTTTGGTTAGTGAATTAACTGTTATCGAAGAAATTAATCCCAAAAGAATATAACAAGTTCAGGTGGTTAGGGACCAGCCACCCCTCAAAAAACTCCCATCTACCCTTGATATATCTCTGTCATACACAACATCAAGCAAGAAAATGAAACAGAGCTATGAAGCATGCATAATAAGCATTAAATTGGCCATGTAAAGAATAAATTGAGACTGTTATTTGCCTGTGTTGGGGATGGTGTAGATAAACAGTCGAGGGTGGCAAGTTAAAGTCTACCAATCTTTGCTGGTACTTCACCACTCTTATTATGCTTTATCACATCAAGCTTGACAGTTAGACAAGAATTATGCATCCTCTTAGGGACAGCACGAGAGGAACTATCACTGGAGCGTTTAGGCATGATTGCGTAACTCAAGAAGTTGAAGAAAATGGGTAAGAGTAAACAAGTGCAAAGAGCCCTCTCATGGCAAGAATTCTCACTACACCAACGCCCGCCAAATTCAAAACAGCTCTGCTGCTCTGCCCCCAGCCACCGGATCAATGGATTATCAACAAAACGTGCGGGCTATTTCCCCAATATGTAATCATCGGTTATGGGAAGTGACGCTTTAAGGGGACGTAGTCGATTTTCCAGGTATACCTGTACAAAAATGAAGCCAAATAACAAAGAAGTGTTTGCAAGTGTACATATAAAACACCTATGTCTTTCTCAGTACTCAACTACTCACCCCATATAAAACACCTATGTCTTTCTCAGTACTCAACTACTCACCCCATATAAAACACCTATGTCTTTCTCAGTACTCAACTACTCACCCCATATAAAACACCTATGTCTTTCTCAGTACTCAACTACTCACCCCATATAAAACACCTATGTCTTTCTCAGTACTCAACTACTCACCCCATATAAAACACCTGTCTTTCTCAGTACTCAACTACTCACCCCATATAAAACTCTGAAAATAAGTGTGGTAAGGTCTTTTTTTTTTAAGTGTACAGGTCACTACTTCTAATATCAATTCACATTTCCCCTCTAATCCTAAACCATCACAACCAGAAACAGTTTTTAATAAAGGATGTGAAACAAAGGTCCAGATATCATGTGCAAGTTTCCTTACGTTTGAGCAGCTGTCCAGGCAGTGTTAATTCTTGTTCTTGGTAATGATGGTCTTGTGGGCTTTACACCATCTCTTCTAGACAGCGGAGGAGATCCAATCAGACTCAGAGTAACTGGTTTACTTTCAGAACACCTGTTGAATATATAACTACTGTATACTGTATATAAAAAGCTGTACAGCCTAATTTTACCTAAATAATTATGTCACACAGTTACACTTAACTTTAGCATAGTCCTAAAATGCTACTCAAGTATATCTACAAGTGCTACATATTGTACACAACTTTTGCATTAGACATTATGGGTTGCAAATACAGCTGGAAAGATCATGTTTGGGAGTTACATGCCCTAGGCTGGCGACTTCCCAAATTTATTTGTCCTGAATTTTTTCAACGTGGGGTTTGAGGGTGTTTGGTCATGCCATTTTGGTAATAAAAACTATTATATTATTATTCATATACTATATATGTTATTAATGAACATATAAAATCAAATATACAATATGAGGCACAACACATGACTAAAGTGACCAAACTATGGTCTCAGAAATCCATTTTTTATGGTCCCAGAATTGTCTATCCTTGCTCTGCCATCTCCGTTTGTGCTGGTATAGCAAGGTCGTCCCTAGCAGAAGTGGCTATCCCATTGTATTAGTAAAGGTGATGAGCCATGTGGTCAGCTATGAAATGTGGAAACTCTCCTCAGGGGACAGGCAAAACAGGTCAGGTCTGTGGGAGCCGCTGAGCCAAATAGTTAAAATGAGTGTTAGTGAGTTAGTGATGTGCAGCCAATAGTGTCAGACCACTCCCATAAAAGACAAGGAACAGGGATGAGTGGCTGAGAGAAGCAGCAAAGCAAAAAAGTTATAAGGTTTCAAATTGTTCCTTCCAAAATTGCAAGACTGGTGTTCTTACCTTGTCTCAAGACTAGGGTCTTGACAATATTCCCAGGCCAAGACTGGCAAGGGAATAACACAATAAAATCATAATGCTGGTCTTTTCTAACACTCAAAATACCTTGACATCTTTGGTGTAGAAGCTGCAAGTGTCTCTTGTGTTTTACGGTCCGATTCAGCCATATTATTGAGAACCTGTCGAGCTCTTGCCTCATCATAAAAAACTGACTGCAGGGCCATGGTGACCACTGTCGGAGTTATTGCCGGATAATCAACCGTCAGCTCATTACGCACTGAAATAAACATTACAATTATTTAAGCAACAAATAAAAACTGATCATTATCTTAGTCAGCCTAAAAATAATGATACAATACAGTACATAAACAACACTTATAAATTAATGAAAAAACTTCTTCAATGACTTTCAAAGCTTGACTAATAAAGTAATGAAGTTAAAACTACAAGAAACTGTGCTAACTACACTATCAGAGCACCATAAACACCAAAGGCAGATAAGACACTACAGGGCGTATGCTGTATTTCCTGAGGTATATGTGGTTTTATCATCTAAATCTTATTCTCTTGGGTTTGGATTTTGGGGGGTTTAACAAAGCTGCAGGACCAATAAGAAGTATATTATGAATATTTGTTGGCTGTGTGCATAGCAAGAATTTGTGGCAGTGCATAATACAACCCAGTGTGGGGGAGGGGGGTAGGTATCTGTCGACTCATTTTTTTTCAACCTTGTTTATGATGCTATGCTTGACTCTCTCTCTCTCCCTACACCCTTTTGATTTCTGTCCCAAAGCATCTTTCTGTCTGATTGTTTAATACTGTACTGTACTAAGAATGTCAAAACTCTGTCTCTTATTCCTTCACATTGACATACAGTACTGCCGAGTTTTTTTTTGTTTGTGTGCGTGTGTCTGTCTTTGTATGTGAGACAACCCCCTGCTTATCTCTCTCCCCCCTTCCCTCTACACACGTACGTGCGTGTGTGTGTGTGTGTGTGGGTGTGTGTGTGGGTGTGTGTGGGTGTGTGTGTGTGTGTGTGTGTGTGTGTGTGGGTGTGTGTGTGTGTGTGTGTCAGGTGAAATAATTGCTCTGGGTATCCTGAAAAGATCTGTGTCTCACATCACAAACATGTGACAATCATAACTGGCAACCCAATGGACTAAACCAATTATTTATTCTACACTATAATGCTCTAGTCAAGACTTTTTTAGCCTGAAACAATATTACAAAAACTCAAAATATCTCAAAAATAATATCCATTTTCTCCATAAAAGTGCATAGACAGACTAGATAGGGTCTTAATTTACCCAGATTTCCAATTAAATGAGCTACGGTTTAACCAGAATTATTGTATACTAGTCGGGTATACTAGTTACTAAACTGAACTTAATACTTCTCACTGCTTACCACTAACACATACCCACCGGTAACATAGCCAGCAGCTACAGTGCAGCACCACAACACCAACGTACCTTTCTTCTTATGTTTCTCGCTCAGATTCTTCGGTCGAGGTGGTCCAGGAGAAGGTTTCGGGGCGGCTTTGTTCTCCTTACCATCGGGACGATCTTTGAGTTTGGGCGGCACTAGTATCGTGTCTTTCTTCTCGTGACCCATGAGGATCATCTTCTCGGAGGCATCCTTGACGTTGTAGTTACACTGGGTGAGCACGTCCAGTATGACAGTAGGGTCCACCTTTGGGAATATTCCCTTCAAATATCTGCCAAAATATTACAACTCCTGTATAAATATTGATTTTTTTGTATTATACATCAAAACTACAGATATCAACTGCAGGTATCATACAAAATACCTAAAATATCATACAAAGTTTACAAAATAAACTTTAAACTTTATTACTGTACTCATACTTATGGTTATGTCTCATTTATATCTTGGTACTTTATATTTTTACTATTAAACAAAAAAGAAATTAAATGATCATCAGTTATAACCATTACAAAGATAAATGACTTTAAGAGAGCAACACAATCAAGTTACTCTCATATCATAATAAAAACAACAACAAACATATAAACACCACAGCAGCATAACATTATGGAACTTAACAATCAATTCATTCAATGTTTTTAAAGCATCACTTCACACAAATTATATCATGCATAGTTCGGGATTTATATTACTGGTACTGGTATATTAATGTAATCTTACGTGTACAGTCAGTCCCCGACTTAGGACGGGGTTAGGGACCGATATCCAGGTCGTAAGTCAAAAATGCGAAAATAATACATAGAAAATCTAAAATGGGTGTCTCTTTTTCTTCTAAGCACCACAGAACTCTCACTTTTACGCTTGCCAGCCAATTTAAAGGGAATTACAAACGAAAATTTTGTCAGTACACAGCGCAATCACTAGCGTCGGGACTCGAAAATACGTAATTTGACCAAATTTTGGTACGACTGCGGCGGTCGTAAGTCGAGTGGGTCGTAAATCGAGGAGTACCTACCCTGGATATAAATATATACAATACAAGTAATATATTGATAATTAATGGAAGACTTTTAGATTATTTTGCCATCAGTCCTTTTTCTGGTTCATGCATATGGCCCCAAAACGAAAGGATTAACAAACACTACAGCTTCTCCCTCCCAAATTGCAAGGTTTTTCTTTCTACCAAACATCCAAAAGTTCTCTCTGGATACTGTGGCTTCCTCTTGTGAAAACACTGGACCCATGAATGAAAAACTTGTCTACAACACTGGGAAACATATGTAATGAGACATATTGCCAAACTCTCCTACTCCCATTCCCACTTCAAATATTTCCTGCCTAACCTCTCGTAATCACACACGGCTGCTACTCCTACAAAGACAGGCTACATATTTGAAGCCCTGAATCTAAATCGATATATAGAACTCTGGAAAGTTGCAGGCAGTGTCCTGTACATATCTAAAAGATTGGTCATAGTTTATTGTCAAATTTTCAACATATTTCAGCTTGGATATTTGGATCAAACTGGCTTTTGAGGCCAGATAAAAGATAAAGTTAGGATCTAAACTGATGCCTGGGAAAACAAAAACTACTTACAATAAAACACTTCTTATACCACCTATTGCATATTGTACATAAAACATCTGCTGAAGGATACAAAACTCTTAGTCAATACACAGTACATAAAAAAAAAAAAAAAATCTAAAATATAATATATAGATTGGACAACATTCCAACAGTAACAGAAGGAAAAAAAAACATTCCACTAAATACCTAATAACTGCAGCAGCTACAGGTAACTCACTACGAGGGTTGACATCTCATACATGAAAGCTACAGAACATAAGCACCATGCTTCATAGCACCATGGGACTTAGCATCCCCTGTAAATGCAAAAATCTGTAATTAATCATAAAGAAATATGACTATTGAGTGCAAAATTGATCTCCTCTACAAACTAACACACATTATATACTTTAAAATTGTAACGAGTTGGGGAAGAGAACAAAATAAAAACCAAATACTTATGACAACATTCAAATGCAATATCTTAACTATTATAAAAATTTAGCATAACACTTTAATATCCTCTCTGATCACAAACCGATACTCTTACCTTAGTTTGATCTTGGGAGAGTGTGGAGAGGGCCGGGGCGAGTGACGATAATCCATCCGAGGTGATCCTATTAGAGAACGGGTAAAGTCGGAGGTAGAGCGAGCAGTGGGTCGAGGCGAACCTTCCAAAAACGCGTGGGGAGACGAGGCACGAGATGACAGTAGCGGTGAATCTCGTCCCAGATATGGAGAACCTATTGACCGCTCCAGAGAACCTTGCCTCAGTCTGGGAGACCCTACAGATTTATCAATAGATCCACGACCCAAGTGAGGTGAGCCAACGGCCTTCTCCAGAGACCCATGTTGACCAATCATAGGTGATCGCCTTGCCTTTTCGTCGAGGTGAATCCCTCTAACTCGTTCGTACACCGAACGGTATGGCACACGATCGATCTTTGGCGAAGTAACTACTACCTGATCAGTATCTGTGGTAGTAACAGCAATGCCATTACTTGTAGCAATGGTAGTCATGGGTGAACTAGTGGAAATTATCTGAGTAATACTTTTATCTTGGGACGTGGCAGTGGTAGTAGACGTTGTTATCCCAGAAGTTGATGTGGTTGAGGTGACCGCTGATGATGATGTCTTGGTACTCTGCAAGGCCATGAGTGCAGTAGCGGTAGGAATAAAGTGACGCATGGGAGGAGGTGTAAAGGTACCGTAAGGCCCGGGAGTGGCAAGTGGGTGTTTTTGTACCTGCAGTGCGCTGATGACTACAGCCTCCCTGTTGTGGTACCTGACGACAGGGTTAGTAAAAGTTATGGGGTTAGTGACACACATCATGCAAGTCCAATGCAAACCATCAATTGGCACTTTCAAATGTTTTAGACAAGTGCTTTTTTTCACTCTTTTTGATCTCATGTTATGATGTATTAGTGGAACAGGTAGCAAACAGAGCTTAGAGAAAGCTAAATGTGATCAAAGGGTAAATGTTAGTAGTTTCAATATTTTTAGTTTTAACGAAGCTAAATAAAAAATTAAATACTGCACCTGCACTGTGCTTACTTTTTCATGAGGTCCTTGATATGGGATTCTGGAACAGTGGGGAACATAGCAGAGATCTTGGCAGCTGCTAACTGTGAGTGTTCAACAGCTTCCAGCAGTCCTGCCTCCTGATGATCATATGAGCAGATAAGTACAAGATTGTCATATCTTACCAATACTGTATAATAATAATAATAAAAAAGAGGACAACTCAGTGTAAACATATCATGCTCCAGTAATGTACACTCCCCAACAAAAGTCCTTTCACCTCACCTGCCTCTTCATGACCCAAGAGACCTTAGTGGGCATCTTGACTGTATTAAAATATTAAAAGCAAGTGTACCATTTTTTCTTTATCCTATATAAAACTATGTAGTACTTTAAACAAAGTAACAAACAACTCTATAGCTCTAGGGAGGGAAGAATTCCTGCACACACATATTTAAAGCAGCAATGGCCTTCAATCCCAACAATTTCAGAATAACTAATGAGCTGACTTCTCGGGCACAGCTCAACACAAACTACTAATGCCAAAGACCCAAGCCACTTTGTCGTCCACATCCATACTTTGGTAATTATTGGACATGGCCTTATAACTTCAGAAATATCCATCGATCAATTTTAAATATCGGGCAATCTAGTCAGGCTATTTTCACAAGACAGGTGGAACTGTGGGAAAAGGTGAAAATAACACTTTTCTGTATATAATAATAAATCTGCTCATTTACTAACATTATTATTTGTGTAATTTTGAACTTAATATCTTCCTCTTAACCATGTCTCTAGTCAACGACAAAACACCATCAAATGAAACCAAATTACTTAAAATGTATAAATACTTGAGAATTTTAAGGCTAATTTAATTTATAAACTTCTAATGCATATTTTCTTGAAACTTAAATTTTGTGCTTTTGTTACTGCCACACAAAACACTTCAAGAAAAGAAAATGTAAGACACCACTGCAGAATGTACAAACAAAACTGATAAACTGTTACCTGGTGGACTGAGGGAATACCATGTCCTGTGCCAGCATCAGTAGTTGACGTTCCTCCGTATTTGCTACCTGACCCACCCTGGAGAGGAGCATTGGTCACATTCTGAAACATGCATAAGATACCCCACATCACACTCTTGTACTGTAGGAATCTAGATAAACAGATAAAACTTTACAATCACTAGGGAGGAATTACTGAATCTGGAACATGTAACTAAATGTGCTGATACTGTACTTCTGAAAAGGGGTATTTGAAACTGATTCTTACCAAGGAACTGGAGGCCAACAATCAAATGGAATAGCTACCCTGAACCTCACCTGATTTCATTCACATTGTTGCTTTCAAGAATAATTTGTTTAGTTTTGTATTATTATAACTTATGATTTCTACTTCATTTAAAAAAAAAAAAAAAAAAAAAATCTCTGAGCTGGTCACTTATGTCTGTGATCTGGGTGTAAGCTATGTCTATGGATTTCAAGGTATGAGTTAACATTGTAGGTGGAATAAACTTAACAAGACGACACACACTGTAAACAGAACTTATCTTTCAGCCAGACACACCAGAGAACACACACACACAATGACACAGTATTCAAATTTATAAAGAGGCATGACAGATCGAAAATGCTGATCATCAATCTCAAAAGATATTCATGACATAAAAAAAATATTTACTGAGTCCAATTCAATCTAGTCTGTTTAGCAGAAATAGATTTCATATTGGAGGAGTTCAAATCAAACTGGGGAAAGAGTATACAATATTAAAGTGTAATTTTAAGCAAGAGGTAACAGGGTGTGAAACAAGGAATCACAAGAGGATGCTGGTTGGCTACAAGTTCTGGGGAGGTTTAAAAAGGTGAAACTGACATCTTACCCTGAATTAGATCCCAACTCTCAAATGGCCTCATGTAAACCCATTTTTCACTAAACCTGCACTGGGAAGTTGACTAAATAGAGTACAGCTACTCCTCGACTTACGGCCACCCGGACATACAACCACCTCAGTCGTACCAAAATTTTGTCAAATTACGTATTTTAGAGTCCCGACGTTAGTGATTGCGCTGTGTACTGACAAAATTTTCGTTTGTATTTCACTTTAAAATAGGCTGGCAAGCTTAAAAGTGAGTTTTGTGGTGCTGAGAAGAAAAAGAGACACCCATTTTAGATTTTCTAAGTAATTATTTAAGCATTTTCGACTTACGACCTGGATTTGGGTCCCTAACCCCGTCATAAGTCGAGGAGCAGCTGTATATAAATTACATGCAAGTTATGTCCTCCTGTAGACCCACACTATCTGTAGCTCATCATGTTCACTGTTCTGAATTATCCAATGAAACAATACTAACTATCCTGTCATAAATTATGTAATATGAAGAGAATTTGTACCTTCTACAACTATTAAAGTACAACCTAAGGAAGGCATTTCAGTAGAGTTTCAACTAATTACAGAAACACACAAAAAAATACTACCTGTACTACGTACTATAAATCAAACTATTTTAAAACTTATAAAGTAAAACCATAAAGTGATGGAAGCTTTATGGAGTCAAAACTTTATGTATCAGTAAACCTCTCTCGGGTAACCTGGAATAAAATTCTTGAGTTTCATTCAAATAAATAAATTGTAATGCACGAACGAATGCTTATGAATACCGGGTACTGTACTACCTTAGTGCAGCAACAGCCAAAGTCATATGGCGCTGAAGTTAATTAATGGCATAAAAGGTTAAATTCAAATAAAAATGATGAAAAATTAAACAAAACCAGAAAGGAAGATGACTTAAAAGGAAACTACAAGAATAAAGAAACTTATAAAAAAACATGGGAGAGAAATTTGTAACATTCAGTACTGTACAAAGTTTATCCTCTGAAGAAGGAGCTCTTAAATTAACAACAACTGCTAACTGTACATTACCTGCACTCCAGACTAATGTTACATGTCCACTGTCTTAATAAACATATTGAACCAATTCCAAACTTTCCTAGTGATGTGCTCAACATATACCCAGAAAAATTAAGGGAGATACACTTATCCTTTCTCATTGTGTGTGTAATGTGTAGCTTCAGGCCCAAGTGGCTGACAAAGTATAAGGTTACATATTAACACTTTGTACAGTACCTAGCTAGCTATTCATCCTGTAACATTAACATTACCACATACAAAAGTGATATAAAAAATCACAATTCATAAATTTTAGTCATACAGAAGTATACTTATACACGACTGTTTGCCCTCATTAACTATCAGTAGTACCTGAAGTGGATACACAGGACCATACAGTGCATATGGAGGCATGTACGCCAAGTTATAACCTCCATACGGGGGGTAGTAGGAGGAGAACCGACCCCCTAAAAAGGGGCTCATCCAGGGAGGCTACATTGAGGGATGAAGAGGAAGCTTTTGTTAGTACATTTATACACACTAGAATAAGGCAGAGTATATTTCGTAAGCTTACACATGAGGGAACAAGGAGCAGTATTGTTAGTAAATTATATATACTAAGGCACAATATATTAGCTGAGCTTCTACATATGGTACATACAGGTACTGTACTGTAATAATGAACCATACTCAAGAAGCACCACAGAAAAAAAAAAGCAGAAGCATTTGGCGAGGTGTTTTGTTGTGATGGAATAGTTTATGTAAATATATCACACAAACTGTACAACTATTACCTTATGTGTCAGCATGACACCCAAGGTCTAGCAAATATTGACGTACAATAATTATAATTATTATTTGTTGAAACCCGATTAACCTGAAAAGTACAATAAACAAAATTTCAACAATTCTGTGCTTTGAGAAGTATGATAGACAAGAATAATCTCAAAACTAAAAAATTCATGTGAAATAATGTAGTCAAATAAGTTTAAACCTAAGAAGGTGACCCCTGCACATTTAGAGTAAACTTACCTGTACTGTACATACAATACTGGGATGACTGGACTTGGTCTATTAATGCATTATACTGTACAGTATAATTAGAAATACCGATAAAGCTACACATTGCCAAATCATGGCTTCATTCCTAAATAAGACTGGTATACAAACAGTGAGACAAAAATAGGGCAGGCGTCCACAGTAAAAGGGGTGTCTGGGGTTATTGTATGCACCTCCTGCCACAGCCCAAGACTCCACTTTGGTAACCTGTTTTGTTTTGTTTACTCTTCATTTGTGGTTTATGATGTAACCCAAGTACAGTACATGTATTATAATCAAACAAGTGACTGTTTCTTTACTAACTGCAACACCAGAAACTGAAAAAATTCTGAGCAAAACAGTGGAAGTAACAGATCCAAGCTCAGTATACAGTATTGACTCCTAGATGGTGATGATGCCACAGTGATCAGTTCTAGAGGCATATGTAACAGCTCTTTTTACACCATAAATACATATCCAATATAATATATAATTAACAAATTATCAAAATTGTCGTAAATATTTGTATAAAATATAAGATACAAGCTTGACACTGAAGCACAAGAAAGATGTCTCGACCCTGTACTGTACTGTACTTCAAAACCTTTTTCCTCCATTGAGTCATTCATCAATTAGGATAGAATAAGCAAGAGCCCCAGAAAAGCATGTCGTTGAGCTGACGAGAAATGAGCTTCGAGTTCACCGAGCAAAAGGTCAACGAAAGGATTTGTGATGGAACAATGGAAATACGCTCCTTATCTTTGGGGGAAACTTCTGGCATATTAGAGCTATTAATTTACCCTCTGTTTGTGGTGATAGTTTTGAGGCATCAAGTGATTCAGCTAAGATAATGGCTTCTGTGTACCAAATGTCACCAACTTTACATCATCACCTTTCTATCGATCTAGCTAATGGTGGAGGATGATAAATACCAACCTGGTAATGAGGAAGTGACTGGCTCTCCTGCTGTGCCCTCATCTCTGCTGGCAGTGTGTCTGGGTGAGGCGGAGGTGGGGGAGCGCTCTTTAGGCGAGGGTCCTCCCATGATGTCTGCTTATTTATGTGGTCGACAAAGTAGCTGCAAATATGACACACGTTACTAACTGGCTCAAATGTAATTAAGAAAACTATGCATGGCTATCACTGACAAAAATAGGGGTTTCTTATGCATTTAATGGTGTTTAAAAGGTAGATTTGCACTGTCAGACCACACTCTGTTAGAAAGTCAAAAATATATTTTTCTAGTGTATTTGTGTGTGTTTAGACCGAATATGACCTTCATTTCTGGCGGAAATTAGCCGTTTTTCTTTTTATCAAATTTTTTTCGTTGGACGTTTTCCGAAAAAAAATCATGGCAAAATACACCAAAAAACACTAGGGAAAAAAATAAAATCCAAACCAGACCAAACCAAACCTAACCTAACTGACTCTCACCATATGATGGAATCACCTATTTCTTACCTTATTGGCCTAGTTCTTGTTCGTCGTTGGATTCTGAGATTCTTACACAACGCCACATATGTTGGTCTTTGCAATATTTACATTGCCTTGCTCTTAGTATACTTTACTGAGGTTGGAAGAACACCATGCGATCGAAAAAATGCTATAGTTTCTTCGTATTTTTTCCCAAAAACTCGCAACCAGCTCCATATAATTTAAGTGACACCCATTGCAGACTTCCATGGTCGGAACTGAATTTGAATTTCGAAATATGACCCCAAAATAAAACTCGAATTTGATTGGGCCAAAAATAGTGCAAATTAAACCCAAAATCATTTTAATTGGTTACAAAAAACAAAAACGCTTTTGATTGGCCGCGTGACGTGTACGGGAACGCATGCGCGTGATGATTTATGAAGAAGACATGCAGTGTGGGAGGTGAGGTAGGCGATAATGGCAGAAGATTAATGTTAGAAAATAGAGAAAATCTTGGATACACTATCTCCGTTATTATACATTTCCGCCGGTAATGTAATAGATGAAAATTATCTTATAATTAGACGTCTTACTCGAATATGATAATAGATAAGTGGTATGTGTGGTGTGTAAATGCAAAAATGCAGTTTAAAACGAATTTGACCTCCATTTGTGTTGTGTAGTGGCAGTGGGGGTCGATCACTACCTACAGTTTTGACTACACTAAGTGGGCAGAACTTTGACATACAGTAAACAGACAGAGGGTAATTGTGGGGTTAAAAACACACAAACAACTGACTAAACTTAACCTAACCTAACACTTGACAGCCTGACATCTGGTTAGGTTAGGTTAGTCAGAAGGCCATCTTAACTATCATTGTATATGTATCCTGTACCTTACTGCCAACATTGCATCACCCAAGCATTCACTGACTAATTACCCAACAGAAACTAGGGAAAAACAACAAGGTAAAACTGAGGCTTACAGCAAAGAATCGGATGACAAAAATGTTACCTAACCTAACCTAACCAACCTAACCTAACCTAACCTAACCTAACCTAACCTAACCTAACCTAACCTAACCTACCCTATCTGGCATCCTTTGTATATTGCAAGAATAGTAAAAAAAACAAGACCAAATAATGACGGTGGAAAATGCAGTTATCTCTAGCATACGATACCTGCTTCAAAGATTTATCGGTAATGACGTACCAATTTGTCTATATAGCAAGTTGTTTCCACTTAAAAGTTTGTGGGTGGTAAATACTCACTATCTGCCAGATCTGCCGTCAAACTTCACCTCCCAGCCGTGAGGAAGGCCCTGGAAGCCGTCCCATCTTCCCGCCATTTTGACCTCTGTTGATTGATGCAGACGACGCTGATTCAAAAACAAATTATTTTATTTCTGACTTTTTACTTTTATCCTCTTCGCCACAATATATTATGGCATTATATGTATATAGAAACATCAGACCTTATTAAATACCTTAGTCAACATAAAGTAATAAAACAAATTTTGCCGTGATAGCGACCAATGATTTTTTTCCCGCATTTCCATTGGTGCTGTGAGTGACATGCTTGGTGTTAGTATAGTTTACATGGATATGAACTCATTGTAGCAGATTTTTTTAACCACGTTTATTACCATCAATAATTTACATGACAGTCTGGCCTAAGTCGGCCAGCCAGGTCCAGCCGTCAGTCGTCAATGGACTTACCAATAATATCTTAATTCCCAAACACAGGAATTGTTAAAGGAGCCGGTTTACTGCGCCTCAGTGGCTAAACAATCTGCCCTAAAAAAAATCGCTTCAGCCAAAATCTTTCTGTGACATCAACCTTGAGCTGTGTTAAATAACAGAGTCCGGTAGTGTTGCCTGTAGGCGTGGTGGCTGGAGACCCATCATTAAAAGGGTGCACTGAGTGATTAACGTCTTACTTACAATATTGATCCTTATTTCAAAAGTGTCTTAGGCTCAATTTTGTATGATGCGGCAGGTTTTATCTGACCTTTGTACGCTAAGTTTTGGTAAGAGTTATTTGCATTAGTTAAATTAGGACATGAATATGATAGTAGTCTTCTCCGGCGACACAACTACTCATTCACTGCCACGGAGACAACGAAGACATACTGTAGGTACCCGTAAGTATTAAGGCTAGTGTTCATTCTTTTAATGTTTATAAGCACATGGGTTATACTCAGGGGGAGGGTAGTGGAAACAAGTGTGCCGACACAGGGCCAGGGGGCAGCAGTGCACCCTCCACCCACTCAACCCCCCACCCGGGAGGCGGCACCAGCTCAGCCTACCGGACAGGAGGGAACGAGCGCCGTGTAAACAATGAAATTTTTAACCACACCCTGCAAAATACAGTGTACTTAGCAAATGCTGCAGCTTCTGAGAATGTGGGTGGAGCGGGTTTATTACTAAGAGCAGAGACGTTACCGAGAACAAATTCTGGCTTGAATGTCATGTACACTAATACCGACACGTTCCTGGATAAGAGGGAGGAGTTTGAAACACTACTAAGAGTACACCAACCAGATATTGTAGGAGTTGTAGAACTGTTGTACAAGAACAGGAGAATCGACCCAGAGGAATGTGAGTTCAGTATTGCTGGATATGACTCATTTACGAACCTAACTCAAGAATCCTGCAGGAGGGGTGTGGTTATCTACGCTAGGCAAGACCTTAGAGCCAGCCAGGCGAGGGTACAGGGAGAGGATGTCTTTGAAGAGTCCAAGTGGTGTAAAATTAAATTAAAGGGAGGGGACTTACTTATCGTCGGGTGTATCTACAGATCCCCGAACTGTGGCCCACTAAATCAAAGGAACTTAAGAACCTTAATAAACAATGCGGCGATGCTCAACCCCAGCCACCTCCTTATCATGGGGGACTTTAACTATGGCGACATCGACTGGAGAAACGAGTCAACCCCGAATGACTTGAATAATCCTGCTACTCTTTTTGTAGAAACTCTGAGAGATAATTTTCTGTTCCAACATGTGAGAGACCCGACACATTACAGAGGGGAACAAACACCCAAGCCACTTGACCTCATCATAACAAACGAGGAGGGTATGGTGGCCAAACTGGAACACCTTGCCCCAGTTGGCACCAGTCACCATACAGTGTTGTCATTCAGATTTAACTGTTACCTAGTTCAAGATAAGGCCAGGCCAAGGTGCAAATATTACAAGGGAAATTACAATGGGATGAGGGAAGAGATGAGGGGTATCAACTGGCCTGACTTATTAAGGTACAAGAACGCAGACACTACGCTGAATATCATAACTAGTAAAATGACCCATTTGATCGATAAATATATACCCAAGACCAAACCCAGTGCTTCTAGGAATACGAGGGGATCCCTACACATGAACCATGCGGCGGTCGACAAAATTAAGAAGAAAACCCAGAAATTCAAGACGTGGGTTGGGTCAAACGATGAGCAAGACAGGAGGATGTATGCAAGAGCCAGAAACCAAGCAAAGATAGAGTGTAGGAGGGCTGAAAAGGAGTTCCAAAGGCTGGTTGCACGCGAGGTCAAGTCAAACCCAAAGGCGTTTTACCGCTATGCAAAGTCGAAATTGAAAACGCGAGTAGGAGTATCAGACCTGAGGCTTGAAGATGGTAGTTACGCAGATTCTGACCAGGATAAAGCTGAGGCATTGAACAGCTTCTTTTCCTCAGTGTTCACAAGAGAGGATGCAACTAACCTTCCTGCGTTTGAGGACAGACGGTTCGACACAGCACTGACCCACATTGTGTTCACAGAAGAGGGTATTAGAAATAAACTGTCCAGGCTAAAGGTCCATAAGAGTCCTGGACCTGACATGGTGCATCCTAGAGTGCTAAGGGAGCTGTGCAACGAGCTTGCAGAGCCCCTGAAGATTCTGTTTTGTAAATGCCTGGATGAACAAATGGTCCCCAGTGAATGGAAAGTGGCTTATGTGAGTCCTATCTTCAAGAAGGGCGATAGGCACTCCACGAACAACTATAGACCGGTGAGCCTGACCAGCATAATATGTAAAGTACTTGAGAGTATTATCAGAGATGCAGCGATGGAACATCTACTACGAAACAACCTTGTAAAAGATTGCCAACACGGTTTTATGCCGGGGCGCTCTTGCTTGACACAATTGCTCAAGGTATTGGATATTTGGACCCATATTCTAGAACGGGGTGGTAATATCGACAATATTTACCTAGATTTTGCCAAGGCTTTCGACAGTGTACCCCACGAAAGGCTGAAAATCAAACTGGAAGGGTACGGAATTCGGGGAAATGTCCTAGCGTGGATAGAAGACTTTCTACATGACCGCAAGCAATGTGTGGTGATTAATGGCACGAAATCGTCATCTGTACCTGTAACAAGTGGGGTACCGCAGGGTAGTGTATTGGGCCCGCTGTTGTTTGTTTGTTTCATAAATGATATGCCTGACGTTGTACACTCCTCCATACAAATGTTTGCCGATGACGCCAAGTTATTTCGGGAAATTAAGAACCAAGCGGACTGTGAAGAGCTGCAGAAGGACCTCTGTGGGCTCCAGGAATGGTCGAAGGAATGGCTGCTGAGATTCAATGTCACGAAGTGTAAGAGGATGCACCTGGGGCGTACCAACGGTAAGGAGGCGTACCATATGTCCCAACGGGATGAAGAAAATGTACTAGTTGAGACTGTGTGTGAGAAGGACCTAGGTGTGTATGTTGACAATGAGCTGAAGTTCTCGGGCCATTGTGAGAAGAAGGTAAATCAGGCAAATAAATTATTGGGTCTTATAAGAAGGTCGTTCAGATATCTAGACGGTCCGTCCCTCGTGACGATCTTCAGGAGTGAAGTGCTTCCCCATCTGGAGTACTGTCACCCCATCTGGTCCCCGAGATATGCTAGGGACTGTCAGTTGGTTGAAAATGTTCAAAGGAGGGCCACCAAGCTGGTGCCTGCACTTCGGCATCTCAGCTACCCTGCGAGATTGGAGCGCCTGAACTTGCCTAGCTTATACTACAGACGGGCAAGGGGGGACCTAGTTGAGGTTTATAAGCATCTCAGGGGGCACTACTCAGTTGAGTGTCCTTACTTGGAGCTGGCGGACGCTCGCCCCACAAGGGGTCACAGCTCAAGATTGAAGAAGCCGCAAGTCCGGAAAACCGTGAGGGCAAACTTTTTCGGAGTGAGGGTTGTAAACTCTTGGAACAATCTACCAGAGAGTGTTGTGACGGCACCGAGTGTGAGCTCTTTCAAGAGAAGACTTGACCAACACTGGAGCGGGTTCAGGTACATTCAGGAGCCGGTGCATGCCCAGTATTTGCCAACAGTGCGTGACAGAGACGTGACCGATCGCCCGGGCGGCTAGCGAGCCGACCTTTTGGTGAAGAATATAAAGGAAAAGAGTCGTGACCGATCGCCCAAGCGGCTAAAAAGCCGATCAGTGGCGAAGAGGATAAAAAATAAAAAAAAAATAAAAAAAAAAAAAATACTTATTGCTTCAATCAACAATTGTGGTATTGTCACTCTGCCAAATGATAGTCAGTACTGGGTATACACCAGATATCACTGGACCCTCATGTCTTACCTTACCAAGTAGCAAATTAACTCTTCACTTCTTGGTTATATCATTATACTCTCAGAT
This sequence comes from Homarus americanus, assembly GCF_018991925.1. NCBI lineage: Eukaryota > Metazoa > Arthropoda > Malacostraca > Decapoda > Nephropidae > Homarus > Homarus americanus. Next base: position 8,970,813 of record NW_024733734.1, read on the forward strand.
TATCATTTCATGGTCACTACCAATGAATACATAGCACACTGAACAACTCGACAATTATCTCAGCATACAATACCTCCTGTTAATTCACAAGGAACAACATGGCACTGTTAACTCTCATTCAGTGGTTCAATACTTAACCTGGGATACTATATTTCTGCTAGTTATCCCCCAAACAAGATACAATAATACTTACGCCCATGTAACTGTGAGGAGTGCCCCAGGGTAACGCTGGTCTCTACAACAAATGAAGATCGCTGTTAGGGGTCAGTTGTAGACCGACACACGCTCAGGGAGTGGGCGCCTGATTTGCGGGAAACGGACTTCCCAGTTCAGTCCTGTCGAATTAACGGCATCGTCCAACCCGGTTACCGCCCCACGTTAGCCGATGAGTATTCAGCTCAACCCACTGGAGAGACGTTGAGGAAGTCACGAATGCCTAAAGGTCTAACTTCAACTATACAAAACATACGCCTGGCAACGGTTCAGACAATATCTAAATCTCTACGTTACTCGACTTAATTGGCACAGAATTCACTATGTTAACACATGAGCACTGATATTCACCAAAATTGACTAAGTTAAACTGAATTAATAGGCGGCGGGAACACACGTTAACATACCTGGAGAGACGTTGAGGAAGTCACGAATGTGTGATTCTCCCTCGTGTAGAGGTATATACGTGCATCCGCGGGGCAGCTTGGGCCTCCGTATTCATACCAGAAGGGTCGATCTTACCAACAACATAACTTCTCTATCATTTTGGATCACTGTATACTTAGTTATGAACTCCGGTGTTCTTGATCAGGGTAATTTCCTATGTCTATTCATATAATCTAATCAGAGGTTGAACTTGCCAGGAAAAGGTGGAATATACACGTCGATAACATTAATTCTGCAAGCTCAGGCCTGAGACGAAACAAGGAGCTAGTCACGGGGAGGCGCTAGATCTTGGAGATTATACCAGTTGACAGAATAGTTCAGGAGATTAATGACTTTCTCAAATAGACAACTGACACTAATTAAACTATAAACATCAGATTCTCTGATGTCGGGGCAACAAAATGATATAACTTCAGGCGCGATCAGAAACTCATGGATACCCCCACGGACGACATAAAATACGCCACTCAAGCTGGCCAACTCGACACTCACTTACTTGACACGTTATACTAACGATAAGGACAGTTGAAGGATTCTACCCCACTCACAATGGATCTTGAATGTTCCAACTGTAAACAGACATATCTAAGTTGACTCAAAACAAAGGTGTTCTCTCTCACACTCACATTCATTTTATAGAGAGGTTGGTTTCAGTAAGTCAGAGCAAATGGGATAACGGAGGACTGAGGTGTCTTGAAGTGATGAGAAAACGGACTCCTCAGATGGAGGACTCAAACGAAAGCCGAGTTACATGTTTTGTGGGCTATTGAGCGTAATATGAATCATTTGATTTTGGCGCTAACTGACGTGTAAGACCGTGGTCATTACACCTGCACTTACTACAAAGTTGGTAAGCTTGTTCCACTCGTCCACCACCCTATTTGTGAACCAGTTTCTTCCTATCTCCCTCCTAAACCTAAACTTATCCAACTTGAATCCGTTCCTCCGAGTCCTATCCTGCTCGGATATTATAAGAACTTTATCTATATCCCCTTTATTGATTCCTTTCACCCACTTAAATACTTCTATCATAAAGTTCTTATAATATCCGAGCAAGACCTGACCTAGAAACGCCACTGTGTAACGCCGCATCTGTTCAGAATGCGGAAGTTATTGCTTTCACATTTAACCTCTTTACCACTTGCATGCACTGACTCCTGACTATATCGGAACCTGCTCCAGTCTGGTCTTGAATGAGCCTACACTCGGTGCCGTCACAACTTTCTCTGCCCTCACAGTTTTCTGGACTTGTGGCTTCTTCAACCTTGAGCTGTGACTCTTTGTGGGGTGCACGTCCGCCAGCTCCAGGTATGTACAATCGACCTGAGATGTTTATACACTTCATTAGGTCGTCCCTCGCCCGTCTGTGATATAAGCTTTTACTTTTAACCTCTTCGCCACTGATCGGTTCGTTAGCCGCTTGATCAATCGGTTACGCCTCTGTTACGCACTGCAGGCAAGTACCGGTACTGAGAATGTACTTGCTCCTGAATGTACCTGAACCTGCTCCAGTGATGGTCAGTCTGGTTCTTGAAACAGCTTACACTCGGTGCCGTCACAACACGCTCTGGCAGATTGTTCCAAGAGTTCACAACTCTCACTCCGACAAAGTTTGCCCTCACAGTTTTCTGGACTTACGGCTTATTCGACCTTGAGCTGTGATCCCTTGTGGGGCGAGCGTCCGCCAGCTCCAGGTAAGGACACTAGACTGAATAATAATAATTAACGGTCTATTGAAAAAGTTCTGCAGCCCGGAGGCTGAAAATACACAATGGACATAAATGACTTATTACATACACTGACATGGGAGGGGAGGGGGAGTAACACAAATTTTCATTAGTACGGTACGGTATTTTTCCTTTGGTACGAATTACGATAAATCAATCGTGCGCTGAGGTATAAGTTAGGAAGTCACGAATGCGAAAAGGTCTAACTTCAACTATACAAAACATACGCCTGGCAACGGTTCAGACAATATCTAAATCTCTACGTTACTCGACTTAATTGGCACAGAATTCACTATGTTAACACATGAGCACTAATATTCACCAAAATTGACTAAGTTAAACTGAATTAATAGGCGGCGGGAACACACGTTAACATACCTGGAGAGACGTTGAGGAAGTCACGAATGTGTGATTCTCCCTCGTGTCGAGGTATATACGTGCACTCGCGGGGCAGCTTGGGCCTCCATATTCATACCAGAAGGGTCGATCTTACCAACAACATAACTTCTCTATCATTTTGGATCACTGTATACTTAGTTATGAACTCCGGTGTTCTTGATCAGGGTAATTTCCTATGTCTATTCATATAATCTAATCAGAGGTTGAGCTTGCCAGGAAAAGGTGGAATATACACGTCGATAACATTAATTCTGCAAGCTTAGGTCTGAGGCGAACAAGGGGCTATTCACGGGGAGGCGCTAGATCTTGGAGATTATACCAGTTGACAGAATAGTTCAGGAGATTAATGACTTTCTCAAATAGACAACTGACACTAAGAATCAGAGGATGAACAGGTGGATGTTAGAAATGAGGGAATATTCCTTTACAATTGATTATAAACCCGGTAAAGCAAATGTTGTAGCTGATGCGTTAAGTAGACCCGTGAGAGTAGTAAGGGAAGGGCGGCTGAAAGACCTAGTCGATCAATTTCCTACGCTAGAGGGCTTAACACCGGCCGAGCTTGGACTAGAACAACAGAAAGAACCACGGTGGAAAGAGCTCTTGCAGTATTTGACTGGGGAAAAGTTACCGAGGCACAGATACCCTAAGACCACCATTGATAAGTTTGAAGTGATGGATGGGGTTTTATATCTAGTGAAAGAACAGATTGACAAAGCATTACTCTATTGCTTGGTAGTACCTGATCATTTACGTGAAGCCGCCTTAAAATTAGTACACAATAGTGCAAAGTCAGGTCACTTGGGGCAGTGGAAAACCATTGCCAAGACAGAAAGTCTATTCTACTGGCCAAACTACCGTAAGGATTGTATTGACTTTGTGAAATCATGTGAAAGCTGTCAGAAGTTCAAGGGGACTAGGGGTCTTACCCAGAAATGGCAGGCCTTACCGGTAGTTTCCAAGCCTCTCGAGCGAGTTTCTGTCGACCTGACTGACATGCATGCGGGGGTCAATGAGTACCGTTATGTGTTGACGGTCCTCGATCATTACTCTAGGTTTGTTAACTTCTACCCCCTTCGAACTAAAGCGACCCAAGAAGTTACCCGAGAATTTGAGAAATTCACTAATGTATTTGGCAGCCCGAAGACGGTGATTGCCGATAATGGAGGGGAATTTACAGCAGCCCACTTTAAGAGTTTTTGTAGAAGGAGCAATATTAGTTCATATTTCACTTTGCCATACCACTATTAAGTCAGTTTAACTTAGTCAATTTTGGTGAATATCAGTGCTCATGTGTTAACATAGTGAATTCTGTGCCAATTAAGTCGAGTAACGTAGAGATTTAGATATTGTCTGAACCGTTGCCAGGCGTATGTTTTGTATAGTTGAAGTTAGACCTTTAGGCATTCGTGACTTCCTCAACGTCTCTCCAGTGGGTTGAGCTGAATACTCATCGGCTAACGTGGGGCGGTAACCGGGTTGGACGATGCCGTTAATTCGACAGGACTGAACTGGGAAGTCCGTTTCCTGCAAATCAGGCGCCCACTCCCTGAGCGTGTGTCGGTCTACAACTGACCCCTAACAGCGATCTTCATTTGTTGTAGAGACCAGCGTTACCCTGGGGCACTCCTCACAGTTACATGGGCGTAAGTATTATTGTATCTTGTTTGGGGGATACCTAGCAGAAATATAGTATCCCAGGTTAAGTATTGAACCACTGAATGAGAGTTAAAAGTGCCATGTTGTTCCTTGTGAATTAACAGGAGGTATTGTATGTTGAGATAATTGTGGAGTGGTTCAGTGTGCTATGTATTCATTGGTAGTGACCATGAAATGATAATCTGAGAGTATAATGATATAACCAAGAAGTGAAGAGTTAATTTGCTACTTAGTAAGGCAAGACCTGAGGGTCCAGTGATATCTGGTGTATACCCAGTACTGACTATCATGTGGCAGAGTGACAATATCACAATTGTCGATTGAAGTAATAAGAATTTGGAGGTATTTAATGAGGTAATAAGTTCTTGAAGTGTTTGATGACTTAAGAAATAAAGTGCAGTTCTGTTTTGTCTGAGTGAATCTAAGATGCATCTTATCCAATCACTGTGTTAATAAATATTGAATTAGTAATCTACGTCTACGAGTATCACCACTCTATCCTTTCCCACATTGGTTCTCAGAAAATAACTAACTCACGTGCCTAGAAGCTCGCTACCTAACAGTTAACTAAGAGATGTTATATTCTAGAAAAATCCTGGGTGGTGGCAGGCTACTGTTGTAAGTATAATAAGTGTGGTAATAACAAAGACATGGTTTCCCAGGTTAATCCATGGTTTAGAATATAACTAGAACCAACTATATGGAAGAGATCATAATATATGACAGGAAATGAAAAGAAAGAACATTGACTTGGAAAACATAAGCAGAGAAGCATAAGAGTTACTTATATAAGAATATATAAGAATATAAGGTATATAGAGATAAAGAATATATAAGAATATAGAAGAATAAGGATATATATGTAAAGAATTGAAGAAGGATAAGTATATAAAACAGGATACTCATTGGAAAGAATGCTACAGAGCAAATAAGTATATGAATAAATAGAATACTAACAACAAAATAATATCTGTATGGTAAATTATTAAAAAGAGAAAACTCGGCCCGTTACAGCTCTAGCTCGAGGGAACAGGGGGGGAGGAGGCTAAGCTAGCTAGCAAGGGGTTGTTAGTTATTGTGTTAGTTGGAGAGGTCTACTAGGTCCTTGTGTAACTAGTAGAATACTCTCATCTTTTGATTACTGTTTAGTGTACAATAATTCTGGCTCTTGAGGGTTATGGAGAAGGCTTTTTGGCCACCAGTTGTGTGATCTTGTGGTGTCCTCTGTTTTAGTCGATTATATATTTCGTCTTCCATGACTTCTAGTTTGTGCCATACTGCCTGTGCTTGGCTGTATGTTCTTATGTTCAGTGGTAAAATGTTGTAATTTTCGTGAAGCTCTTTAATTTTGGTTGTGTATGGGGGACGTTGTTTGGAGGCTCTGCGGATGGCTTTGTTTTGTGTTACTTTTACTTTTATCCTCTTCGCCACTGATCGGCTTGTTAGCCGCCCGGGAGATCGGTCACGTCTCTGTCACGCACTGTTGGCAAGTACTGGGCATGCACCGGCTCCTGAATGTACCTGAACCCGCTCCAGTGTTGGTCAAGTCTTCTCTTGAAAGAGCTCACACTCGGTGCCGTCACAACACTTTCTGGTAGATTGTTCCAAGAGTTTACAACCCTCACTCCGAAAAAGTTTGCCCTCACGGTTTTGCCTGGAGTTTTAATTGGTTGGTAAGGCTGATCGTGTTTAATGGTATTGGCGGGTATTCAAGATGGGGGCGTACAAGTGCTTTAAATAGGTGTAGTTGTATTTTCTCTTCCATTTGGCCGAATCTTCTTAATTTGGTAAGCTGTATTTGGGCTAGTCTATTGCGCTCTGTTATGTGTTTATTTATTCCGGTTCTTGTTATTGTTAGCCTCAGTATTTTTTCTTCGTTTGAGTATTGTATTTCTTCGTTGTTTACTGTGATTGGTGCTGGGTTTATCCTTGAAATGTGTATGATTTTTAGTTTCTGTGTATTAGTTTTTATTTTCCATTTCTTCTCGTAATTATTTATTTGTATTATGGCGCGAGCTGTTTTTAATGCCATCATCTGTTTGGCCTTGCCTGGATGGCGGATGATCTGGGTGACATCATCAGCATATGCGATGTATTCACCGTGAATTGGTGGCGGTATGTCTGAGGTGTAAATTGTATAAAGAGTTGGGGATAAATTACTTCCTTGTGGTACTCCACTATAAAGTCTGAAGCTTGGGCCTTTGTCATTGCCTATTATAATGTGTGCTTCTCTATTGTCTAAGAAATTACACAGTAGAGAAGTGAAGTTGTTAGGGAGTTCTTGATTGGTTATTTTATATTTAAGTCCCAAGTGCCAGACCTTATCGAACGCTTTTGCCACGTCCCTTAATACTATGTTGCACTGTTCTCTATTATGCATTGCGTTTGCAATACTTTCGTATATAAGGGCTATGGCTGTGTTTGTTCCTCTGTGTTTCCTGAATCCGTGTTGTCGAGGGTTGTATTTGTATTCCAGTTCCAGGTGTGTTCTTAATCGTTGGTTAATTATTTTTTCCAAAAATTTTCCCGGTGTTTCTAAGAGACAGATTGGTCTGTAGTTTTCTACTGCTGTGGGGGCTTTTCCCGGTTTTGGTATCAGTCTGATAATTGCTGTCTTGAATTTCTTTGGGTAGTAGCCTGAAGCTATGGATGCATTGAATATATTTCTTCGTAGAAGTACCATGTTGCTTGGTAATTGCTGTAAGATGAGTTTATTTATTTTACTGACTCCAGGAGCCTTGTTCTTAAAACTATTGATTGTTCTTACTATTTCGTCCACCGTGATTGGTTTTAGTGGGGACATGTCATCCAGTGCATTCAGGTCGATCGTGGGTCTCGGTTGCCAAATATGGGTTATTTGCGACATATGGTTGGATACTTCCCTCTCTGTGGTCATGCAAAAGTTTAAGTTTTCTTCGTTGGTGATTTGAAAAATTTTACTCCAGAAAGATCTAAATTCCGGTTCTTGCTCGGTTGGTTCTGTTAATTTGACTTGATTACTATTTATTATATAGTTTGACTCGTTGCTTGAGGTTCCCATTAAGTGCTTTATTTTCTGCCAGAACTGGTTCGGTTTATGGTAATTTCCTTCCGTTTCTGAAATCAGCTTCTGCCAGTTCCTGTTGTATGCTTCTTTTGAGATGTTTTTTAGCTGTTCGTGTATTATGTTGTATATGTTTCTGCGTTCTGGTGTCCATCCTTGCTGTGTGATTAGTTTAATTAGGTTGCTAAATTGTGTCTGTATGATTCTTGATTGGTGTGAGTATTGAGGGTGTGGTAATGTTCGGTAAGTGGTCTTGGGTATGTTGTGTTCCATGGCCTGGCTGACGTGCTCATACCATATATCTAGTGATTGGTCTGATAGAGAAGTATGCCCGTTGTGTAATTGTATGGGTTGTGGGTTATTTAATTCTTGTTTGAGGTTTTCCCAGTGTAAGGGCGGAAACGATCTTCCTGCTCGTTACCGCGGCTAACTCTCTCGTTTGCTGGTGCGGATGACACTTGGGGCGGTTGGACAGAGGTGAGAATGGCAGCAACTATCTGGGTCATTGCCAGATTCAACCCAGCCGCCATACAGTCACGATCTAGCTACCCCACTGTTAGTCAAATTCTGGCTGTGAACTCATCATAGGTCCTAGACTCGTGGGCTGTGTCCCCAGACCTTCACCTATCGACTGTCAATTCTCCGGTCATCTACCACTACCATACCACGACCCTCAGTTCACCTCATTCTGCCATTTCAAGAGTTGCTGGAGTGTGGAGTTGAATGGACGCTTCCCTACCCTGAGTGTGGATCACCGTGTTCCAGTGTAGTGGATTTCTCCCTACAAACGCTGTTTGTCGCTGAGTAGCCGACCCCGCGAATTTCACAGTGTGTGCCTCGTGGTCTAGGTCAACCAGCGCTGCCTTACATGACGGAGGTCAACTACTAAGCCACGCCTACCTTCGCTATTTAAGACCTGACCTCATGGTGACCTCTCTCTTCTTCTAGCTACACCGCCTCCTCCTCCTCCGCTGCCTGGCGGCCCTCGCTCCCGCCGGCGAGCATGGCGACCCACAAGCTGTCCTCCTCTGAGCATCCTCACCAACCAGCTCTCTCTTTCTACCTACACCAACCAGCAAGCAACACCTCCTCCTCTGCCGCTGCCTGGCGGCCCTCGCTCCCGCCAGCAAGCATGGCAACCCACAAGCTGTCCTCCTCTGAGCATCCTCACCAACCAGCTCTCTCTACATCACGCTTGTAACCACGCTGCCACTTCCCAGCACTAGCTGCATTGTACATTCAATATAACATGTATACAGAGAGCACATTGTGAGTTTCCTTTCTCCAACCATCCTGAGTGTGAACCCAAACATAACGTACCCCACAAATGGTGACCCCCGGAGATTTGCACTCACACAGGATGGAGGAGAAACAGATCACGCTCCCAGTCTTCAAGCAACATGGAAGACTGGCTTATCCACCCAGAAGCAGCTCTCATCGGCTCTACAGCTACTGTCTCTAAACCGCAGGTTAGACACCCTAGAGCAGCACTGCTTCTCTAAGCAGACACCAGCTCCTCTTCCTGCCCCAAGCACCACGTCCTACCGACCCCAGCACACCCGTCCTGCCTCAGACGCCGCCACTGGCCCAGCAGTACCCCCTGCCGCTCCTCCTGATGCAGCCCCTGCTCCCGACACGGCCCATGCGCCTGAGTGCGGACCCACACACCCCTCTTTTCTCCCTCAGGTCCTCCCTGCTACTGTCCTGCACCCTGCTGCTGTCGTGGACCCAGCTGCTGTCACGAGCCCTCATCCACTTCTGCTGACGCAGCCCCTGCTCCTGACCCAGGCCCACACACCCCAGCAAGTGCATCTGACGACTCTGTACCTGCCGTGAGGGAAGCGGCGGAGGAGGTGGTGTAGCTTGCTGCGGCTGTAGCTAGAAGAAGAGAGAGGTCACCACGAGGTCGGGTCTTAAATAGCGGGGGTAGGCGTGGCTTAGTAGTTGACCTCCGTAATGCATGGCGGTGCTGGTTGACCCAGACCAAGAGGCATACACTGGGGAATTCGCGGGGTCAGCTACTCAGCGACAAACAGCGTTTGTAGGGGAGAAATCCACTACAAAGTCAAAGCTAGGTCCTCGGCACTCACTGACTGGCACATGAAGCTCTCCCTATGGTTAGTCACTTCACTCCAATAAATATATATTGCTTCTAAGGCCTTTCTCCTCCCCTTATTTAATCCTTTAAATATAATTGTGGCATTCTTCCACTTTGGCACTCGAATAAGACTCACGTACTTCACTAATTGATGCCTCTGTGTTTATGTACAGTATTGTACTTCAAGTATTATAAACAAATTGTGTGACTGTCCATGTTAATCTCTTTTAACAGAATATGGACGAAGAATCCAGTGCAGAACGAGTGGAATTTAGAAATGGCCCTGACCAGGTAAAGCCTTGTTTTACCTGTATTAGTAATTACTGAAATGGATAATGACTAATACATTGTACAGTACCTGAAGTTGTATAGAATAAGAACCTGAGGATAGTGTATTTAAGAGGATCCATTGGGAGTAATAGAAACTGAATAAGCTTGCTTATGCTCTACAGTACAGTAATCACCTTTAGTATTCAACATGTTCACCATTACTGTCATTGCATTTTTATAATCTGGTACAGTACAGTACAATACAGTATGTAAATTCATTAGTGATGAGCTCCAAGGAATCTGCAGTTATTTGACAACAAGCTTCAGTAATTTGGTTTTCAAGTTTGTTCTCAAATTTTGGTTGGCAGATGTTAGGTACAGTAGTGTGAAGTGACATCTTGTGACCTTGTTTTAGCACAGATCACCACAGCAGAACACGCATGTTACAGTACAGCACTCACATTGAATGACAGTGAATGGAGAATTTGTTCAGTATTCTTTTGATTCCAGCTGCTCTGTCATGTACGTAGCAGGAAAAGGCCCGTAAGAGTGAAAAAATTAGATTTGTTTTATTTATCGTTTCACCATTTATCAGCTTTCTAGCCATTCAGGAGGTCAGGCTATCCAGTGTTAGTACAGGAGGAAACCGGAGTGCCTGGAGAAAACCTGTAGTGTAGTGTTTGGCTAAGCGGGACTTGAACACTTGACATACTGTATTGGTGAGAGAAACTGTACGTGTGCCACATGAAGTACGGTATATTTATTAATTGTATGTCCCCTGTATTTTGCTTTTTAAAGATACTTCCTGCATCATCCTTCAAAACGAGTGATGCAGATGGTGCAGTTCAGCTTTACATAACTGAAGAGGGTGTAACAGCAGACCAACCCATTTCCATTCATACCATGTTAAAGGCAAATGCTGAAGAGTATCCAAAACATCCTGCACTGGCTGTTAAGAAGAATGGAATATGGAAGTACGTAGTTGTTTATATTATGTGGTCTCGGGCACTTGTTTAAAGGGACAAAGTGCTGTTTATGGTGATAATGCCTACTTGGGATATTTGTTGGTCTTTATTTAGTGATGGAAGTTTGATAGTCTCCCCCCTTAATTTTTTTTGATTACTCCCTCTTGGTAGTGTTAAGTATAAGTGTTGATGCCTACTTAATTGAGTACGGTACTCTATGTTACTAAAACGTCTCCTATAAATGAGTTAAGTTTTAGTTTTCATTTAAAAGAAAATTATTTCCTCGATTTCTTTAATATTTTGATACTATACTGTATTGAGTGAAACTTACAAAAAGAGCATTATATCAGTTAGGCTGGTAAACAAAACAACCAAACTGGTTATCTGTCAGACGTAATGCTGACATGTGTATTAAGACAGTGCCTCAGCGGCCATATATTCACAATAATATTTCACACACTTAAAGACTAAGCTTGACGAGGCATTTGAGTGTCTGTGGTGAGTGAAACAATGTCTGTACTCACGTATGATCACTTTTGCCTCAACACAGATCCCACTATGTACACTGATGCCCAGCCCACGACTCGAACCTTGAACCAGGGGCGCGGCCACACCCGTACCCTCTCCCCGAGCCTCACGGGGAGTGGGAGTCGGTTTAGAATTTTCTCATTATTTAATATGTGCTACCCCCAGGCTGTAATGTGCTCTAAAGGTTGGCCGCAGGCATTAGACTGGGTAAGGAGCTGGGCGAGATGATGTTATCACTGACAACTTGTCAGGCATTTCACCCCAGTTGTTGCAAACAGTCCCATGCCAAACTAACACATAGTACAGTACCTGTACAGTACAGTACAGTATAAACTGCCAACACCCTGGTGTGCACGACTCCAAACTGCCCTGCTAGGCCTAGTGCCGCACTGCCTCCTCACTCCCTGGGGTGAGTTGGCCTTACTGTTAGCACATACGGCAGTAACACACTACCCGGTATTTTCAATAATACTTTATATTGAATATTTGGTGGTGGGGGCCTTACACATATTTGGTTCAGATATATCTAGACAAGTGTTTACTCCTAGAGTGTACTTTGGGAGTGCATGTAATAGTTGAAGATCTTACCAAGTTAAACCATTTGCCACTTATAGCTGAAAGCATTTTGCAAGACAGAGTTTAGCTAGTTATTTTATGTACCTGTATTTCCAGGTACTGGACCTACAAAGAGTATTTTGATGAATCCAGGACGGTCGCTAAGGCTTTTATTAGGCTCGGACTGGAAAGATTCCACGGAGTTTGCATTATGGGATTTAACTCTCCAGAATGGATGCTTGCTAACTTTGGTGAGTGTTGTTTAGTATTTGTGTGTGTGTGTTATTAGCCACAGTGTGTCTTCCATTAACAGTCCTCATATCACACACAGGTTGAGATAGAACTTGTTCAGTATACAGTACAGAATATATTTTCATTGTCTAGTTATCAAACAAATTTACGTCATCCTTTCTCAATTACCATTGTATTGTTATAAATTTAAGTATTACATTTTAATTACCATTGTTTTTCATACAGGTGCCATTTTTGCCGGCGGGATTTGTGTCGGCTCATACACCACCAATTCACCAAAAGTCTGTAGACACATCTTAGATGACTGCCAAGCACAACTAGTTGTTGTAGAAAATGAAGTGTGTCTCAATAAGATCCTGGCAGTTAAACAATTTCTTCCTCACATCAAAGTGGGTACAGTACAGTATAGGCATCTTATATTTTATGTCTTAGTAAGAGTAAGAAGCATAAGATGTGGATAATATAGTTAGGTTAGGTTGGTTTAAAGTAGGTTAGGTTAGGCTGGTTTAAAGAGGGTTAGGTGAGCTAAAGCTAGTTTAAGTTATGTTACTTTAGGTAACATTCAGGGAGGTTAAAACAGGTTACATTGGTGAAGGTTAGGTTACTTTAAGTTTAAAAAATGTTAGGCTACTGTAAGGTAAGTTAGGTTAGATATAAAAAAAAACTACTGTAATCTGAAATTAATGCACCATGTTTCAGGCAATCATCCAGTGGTCAGGCGTCCCAAGTGCTGCTGGTGTGTTATCCTGGGCTGAGCTTATGGCTATTGGTTTGGCTGAGAAAGATACTGAATTAAATGAACGACTTTCTCTGTCTGCAATCAATCAGTGCTGTACAGTGATCTTTACATCAGGTACAATTTTCTAATTGTCCAATGCACTCATAATTGATATTATTTAATGTTTTTTTGCTTTTCATATGTGGTTGAATTTTTTTTTAAATTAGAAAAATAGGACTTATTATGCATTTAGAAGGGGTTGTTATAAATACAGTATATACACAGGTAGAAGAGATGCAGTCTCTGAGTTGTATTTTAAAAATGTTGGAATTAGAAACTAATTTATAAGCTAGTTGCTTCTGTTGAGATTGAAACTTACTATACTGTATGATGCTCAAGTACATGTACTGCACATTGCTCAGTAATGCTCAAGACTTAGAGAAAGACCTCATTAATATAGTGCATATTGTGGGCAGGCCCTGAGTAGGGTGTGAGTTTAGCAGCATCATAGCCATAGTTTACAGTTAGCCAACCATTCAGGAAAGGCTTTCTCCCCTTTTGTAGTCCTCAAGCAAGAGGCAGCTTCTACCCTTGGGTACATGCCTGAGTCAAAAGATTTCATTAGAAAACCTGTAACATACATACAACACTTAGTGGTATGTTGACTGTCTTCAAGAAATCATTCATTATAAAAACAACTGACTCCTCCAAAGAAGTCATGTGCTAGCAAGATCATAATACAGTAGACTAATTTCAGGTATCTTTTATTGTAGGCACAACTGGTCCTCCAAAAGGAGTCATGTGCTCACAAGATCATATGACCTGGGTAGCAAAGCAGTTCATGGTGAATATGCCACATCTTCAAACTGCCTATGAAGTTATTGTATCATACCTCCCAATGAGTCATCTTGCTGCTCAGATGCTTGACATATATATGGCCTGTTCATTTACTGGTACAGTCTACTTTGCACAGCCTGATGCTTTGAAAGGAACACTTCTACACACATTAATTGAGGTGAGATTCTAACTGAGTTTGTTTACAACCAAACACCCACCCAAAGTGACTCGCATACTTTACTATGCCCCCCTATGTCTATTACAGTATTTGAAAACATGGGAAACCTTGTGACATTTGTGTTTGGCCTGATTAATAAGTTATGCCTTCCTGTCACAGCCAAGTTCCTTGGAGGTCTCCTTATTGCTTTCTACTCACATGGTGACTGTTGTTTGTACCGACCTTTTTCTGGGGTATGTTTATGAAAGGAAGACATAACTAATCAATAGATCAGCCTCAGCCAATAATGTTGAAGGGTTTCCAAGGTTATTGCCTCACACACTTAGCATACGATAGTACTGTACACAAGTTGCTTAGTTTAGATTTGGTCGTAATGGCGTTTCAAAATTAACTGCCCAGTTATTATATACAGAGGGTCCTTGTAATATATATTGGGTGTACAGTATAAAAAAAAGTTTACATAAATAAAAATTTCATAAAATTAATAACTATTTAAATATACAAAATAAGGATGCATTCTACGGTCCATCTTTCCAGCCCCAGACCCATTTCTACCACTGTTTCATGATATTGAGATAATAGTTACCTAATAAAACAATATGACGATAGTATCCCATTTAGACATGTGTGTGTGTGTGTGCATGCGTGCTATCTTCATTTAAACATGTTATCTTCATAAAGTATTGTACAGTATATGGTAAACCAGGTCCAACCAACTTCGGTCCTGGGTGTACCTAGAGTGTGGGAGAAGATGTATGAGAAGATGCAAGAGGCGGGAGCTTCAGCAGGAGGAATAAAGAAGACTCTTGGATCGTGGGCTAAGTATCATGGACTAAACTACTATAAAGCTTTATTTAATAATAGGTAAATAATATTTTTTTATCATTATCTTTATCCATGTTTTGTAATTATCCCCCCACTGCTCAGCTGATGGACACTATGGTACTGTGAGATGTAGTTACAGTACAGTACAATATGACAGCTAGATCTGAGACAAGGTTGATACTGGTAGGTCATGTTTGGAATTCTTTTAATCTGATTCACCAACCCCATTTGAGGCAAAATGCTGGTATTTTATTGTTTGTTTTAATGAGTACTATAGCCCAGATGGGAACATTACATTTTGAACCCAATATATGTCAATTTAAAACCATATTTACTCAGGGTTGGGGAAGTGTCATTTGGCATAGTTTGTCTTCCACTGGTCACTCATCATATCCAGGCCCTGGACATAGCTAAGAATTCTCTTCTCTGTGTTCTCTACTTGAATAATTGTGGAAAGGTGTAGACAGGAAGTTGCTTGTTAGTTATTTTACTGTGTTTAATGAGCAACATTAAGAAAAGGAAATCATGGTGCAAAAAAGATATACAGTATTCTGTTTAGCTGAAAACTAAAGGCCATCAATAACCCAGTTAGGCTGCAGCCACCAAGGTCAGTGGATGGAGTACAGTGGCCATGTTGCAGATCAAATGATCTACCTTCTTATTGGGTTGAAATTTGGATTGTGTTAAAAGTGATAGCCTTGACTGTATCTCGTGTATCTTTACAATACAGTATGTGTAGATATTCTCATATAAGATACTTTTATAACCAGTTTTCATGTACCTGTATTATGAAAAATGGTAATGTAATGGTTTAGCAGTACTGTACAGTGCAATATTTTTTGCAGGCCACTGTCATGGTATGAAAGTAATGCTAACTCTCTTGCCAAAAGGGTAGTTCTCAACAAAGTGAAGACAGCACTTGGCCTGAGCCGAGCACATTTCTTATGTTCAGGTTAGTGATTATAAAACTGATCATTAGGCATCCCAATCTTAGCAGTTTTTTGCTTTATACAATAGTCAATTTTTGTTTGCTTGTTTCTGGTCGATATCTCAAGGTTAATTTTTTTAGACTCACTCTACACTTAAAATAACAATGCATCTGCACAATGTAGTGTGTGTGTGTGTGTGTGTGTGTATTTTCTGATGATGTAGCCCCTACATGTCCATATTGGTGTAAGTTTCTTTGTGTTTTTGGAGGCTCATTGTTTCTGTACTGTATCTTGACAATGTTTTAACTGATTTGTTGTAGATACAGTACAGTACAGTACAGCACAGTGTGATCTCATGTTCTGAGTATTTTTGTGTTGTGATCTGAGGAAATTGTTGACTACGGTCATTTATTTGTGGTGTTAAGGTTTTATAATTTGTAAGTCTTCATATCCAGTCATATTTATACAAAGTCTCATACGATTTACTTCATATATTAAAATGTAAGTGCTTTAGAATCTTGCAGTGCAGCAATTATTTTGATGTGGTGTTGTTCTCAGGTAATATTGTTAAGGAACTACTTTTCTGAGTTAGGGATCAGGTCTTGATGATGGCTGATCAATATCTTTATTGATTCTCTACAGATGAAACTCATTGGCTTAGTATTGTTTTGGGATGATGGTGATCCACGATAGCAATTTTACAATTTTCCTTTTGCTCATTGATTCATCAAAAGAGCTAACAATGTTTAGTTTAGTTTATTTATAGTTTCATGAGAATTACATAGATGCAATTACCTGTATGAGGGCCTGTTGTACAGTACAGTAAAGTATTACTGTATTATCCCAGTTTTATCATGAATTTTATTTACTTGTACAGTTGTACAGTACTAATATATATATGCAAGTAAATCACTGTAGGTGTGCGTGATCCAGGTATATGGTGATAACCACAAGGAAAAAGAAAACACGAAGTTCCCAAGCGCTTTCGTGTAATTCACATCTTCAGGGGTGAGTACAAACTAAAGTAGAAAAGCAGAACAAGTTATATATACAGAGGAGGGTGAGATCAAGTCCACAGAGGTCAAGTATAGGTAATGACCCTACTAATCTTCACAAAAGCACCGCAGCGGTCCGTAGTCAGGTCAGAAGGAAAACTGACCCAACCTTCTCACCTGGTTACAAATCTTCTTAATTACAAAATTGTCCAATTTGTACATGCCATTACTCAAATTCATGTTAACGGATTCGGTATGTTTAATGAGACTAGATTCTATAATGTTCCTACTGTTCATACATTCATTATTATTCTGCCCACCATAATAGAGTCAAACAATCAGTATTTTCAACAATGTTTTTACATGCTTTGAGAATTTGCAGCCCGGAATTCATTGATGAGGAATATAAATATATCTATAATATTGGCTCAAACCTTAAATACCCTAGATCTTTCATAGACAAATGCCTGAACATTACTAAGAAATCTTTTTATAGAACTGATCCCAAGCCCACCCATGACCATAAGAATCTCTTAGTATTACCATTTCACAAAAATTTCTCTCAAATTCCTTTACAACTAAAAACCTAGACTGTCAATGTGGCATTTAAAAACTCATGCACTGTTAAACAAATGTTAATCAAGAACTCCCCCAACAATACAGGTGGCTGCATTTATAAAGTCCCTTGCAAGGAATGTAATATGTTTTACTTAGACCAGACAGGTAAAGATCTTGTAACTAGACTTAAACAACATAAATATAGTGTTAGGACAGGCCAGGAATCCAATGTTTTGTTTGTTCATTTGAGGGATAATAGACATTGCATTGACTGGGATAATGCCTCCTCAATATTACCTTGTAATTCAATTGACAGTAGGAACATTATAGAATCTAGTCTCATTAAACATACCGAATCCGTTAACATGAATTTGAGTAATGGTATGTACAAATTGGACAATTTTGTAATTAAGAAGATTTGTAACCAGGTGAGAAGGTTGGGTCAGTTTTCCCTCTGACCTGACTACGGACCGCTGCGGTGCTTTTGTGAAGATTAGTAGGGTCATTATCTATACTTGACTTCTGTGGACTTGATCTCACCCTCCTCTGTATATATAACTTGTTCTGCTTTTCTACTTTAGTCTGTACTCACCCCTGAAGATGTGAATTACACGAAAGCGCTTGGGAACTTCGTGGTTTCTTTTCCCTTGTGGTTATCAGCATATACCTGGATCACGCGCACCTACAGTGATTTATTTGCATATATATATATATATTGTATATACTGTATATACTGTATAATGTACAGTATAATACTGGTAGAATAAAGAAAGACACAGTAAACACTCACCCTCTCCATGTGTTGCTGTTGACTGCTGTTTAAGAAGGTTGCAATGACGAGCACCGGGGCAAGAGTGGGAGTCTCCTACACTCGGTTAGAGGACGAAGGTGGTGTCTGTTGAGGTGATGATGGAACATCTTCAATATCTTCCTGCACCTCACCACCCTCTATGAGCTGGACAACTTCAGGGTCACTGCAAAAATCTTCCCCAGATGTCACTGTTTCTGGGGTAAGGCTAGGGCACTTGTTGAAGGCTGGGGCTCATTGCTGATGCTCCACCTGGTAGATCTTTGAAGTATTCCTTCTTAAGGATAAATCATTGGTCTTTGTTAACATCACTGGGTATGATGAGATGCTCTTCATGCATAAAATGCTGTCCAGGACAAAGTTGTCAAACTAATAATATAAAAACTGCTGTAAATACTTGTTATACATGTATATTGCTACAGTAAGCCATCTCAATAACAAGACTGCTCAATACAGTAAGTCCTCGTTTAACATTGCCCTCGACAACGTCGTTTTGTTATAATGTTGCTACTCTTTAGATACCCACGATTTGGACATCCCGCCAATTTGGTAGTATGTCGTCACACACTATTTTGTACGGCGCATCACCCTCTTTCACCCAGTCAGAGCGGGAGGAGGAGCCACCCTCCAGGTCTCAGTGACGAGCTGCCCTCCTCCTCTCCCGCCCTCCTTCTCTCCTACCCTCCTCCTTTCTACTACCCCCACACACTCGCTCCACCTCCGCCCATCAGTGAGTACAATACAAAATTATTTAGTTTATTTATCTCTTTGGATGTATAATACTGTATACAGTAAACTATTTTCTATAAAAATTCCATTGAATTTATGTATATGTAATGTATTTTATGGGGCAAAGGGAGGCTGGGGAATGTAACTCCCATATTTTTGTCTATTTCTCATGGGGAAAATTTATTCCGTTAACGTCGCGGTTTTCAGGAACGGAACCACAACGTTAAGCGAGGACTTACTGTACCGGAAATTCCCAGTAACAGACGTCTTTATGTCCGGATGTTTGGGAACATTGTCTGCTGTTAACTAGACTCAGCGAGGTGGCTGACAGTGTTAACGGGACATAGTGTCACACACAAAATATTGCTGGATTTCATGTGTATGAAATGGAAAAGTTAATCTCTATGAAACATTTCTTTTAGCACTCGCGTAAACACACGATAATGGCAGCCTAACAGAGGTGGCGTGTGATGTAGATTTGTCAATACAAAAAAATTCAGAAGAGCAAAGGTAGGAAGGCTCAGCTCCTGCTCTTTATTTTTATTTTCTTATTTATTTGAGATGTATGAAACAAGTTTTCTTCATGAGAATTTTTCCTAAAATTGATAAGTTGTTTGTAAACACTTGTAAGTAAATTACTGTATTAGAAAGAAATGTGGTGTGCTTTAGGGAGTGTTTGTAAATACTGTACTGTACTGTACCTTGAATGTCAAGAAACAATGAAAATATGAAAAGTGTTGACACACATTATCAACATTGTTTGCCCTGTTGCCTCACTGTGGTCACATCAATACAGTATGAGATGGCACTACATGGTCAAGGTGAGTGTGTCTGTAGTTTTGCATGCTTAGCTATTACCTATACTGTACTGGACTGTATTTGGAAATAAGTTTTTATTCATTTCTCAGGCATTATTGTTTTGCAATTTTTATCACTATAGCACTGCAGAGGCTAAGAAGTATTGTAGTACATAGATCCTTTACCACCTAAAAATAAAAATACAGTAATAGCGAACTTCATTGTCTTGCAGGCTCTGTAGGTCAAGCAATACATTTTCTTTATGATTAAAGCCATATCTTCTGTGTAGGAGCTGCCCCCATTTCCAAGGATGTTCTGGAGTACTTCATGAGCTTGGACATGCCCATTATGGAAGGTTATGGTATGTCTGAATCTCTGACCATTTGTTCCATGTCTCTCCTGCAACCTGGAATGTTCAGACTTGGAAGTGTTGGCAAGGTAACTCCTCAAGAACACAAAGGAAATTTGTCGTATGCAGTGCTGATGGTGACCTATTCTGTATGAATAGTTATATATATTACTGGGTGTATGAGTTATATATATTACTGGGTGTATGATGAGTTATATATATTACTGGGTGTATGATGAGTTATATATATTACTGGGTGTATGATGAGTTATATATATTACTGGGTGTATGATGAGTTATATATATTACTGGGTGTATGATGAGTTATATATATTACTGGGTGTATGATGAGTTATATATATTACTGGGTGTATGATGAGTTATATATATTACTGGGTGTATGATGAGTTATATATATTACTGGGTGTATGATGAGTTATATATATTACTGGGTGTATGATGAGTTATATATATTACTGGGTGTATGATGAGTTATATATATTACTGGGTGTATGATGAGTTATATATATTACTGGGTGTATGATGCGTCATACAAGGTGTCCACATTAAAATTAAACAATTTTGAAGCCTTATAAATTTTGATTGAATAAAGTTAACAGAGTAATATTCACACAGCTCATAGTCAATATGTTTGATTTTCATTTGGTGTGTGGGTACACATCATTCACGTGTGTTAGGTTAGACACTCGCCACGTGCACCATTCATAGCTTTATTTACTTTTATCCTCTTCGCCACTGATCTGCTCGTTAGCTGCTTGGGTGGTCGGTCACGTCTCTGTTATGTACTGGGCATGCACTGGTTCGTGAACGTATCTGTACCTGCTCCAGGGTTGGTCAAGTCGTGTCTTAAAAGAGCTCGCACTCAGTGCCATCACAACACTCTCTGGCAGATTGATTCAAGAGTTTACAATTCTCACTCCAAAAAAGTTTGCCTTCACAGTTTCTATACTTGTGGCTTCTTCAACCTTGAGCTGTGACCTCTAATGGGGCAGGCATCTGCCAGCTTCAGGTATGGACACTCAACTGAGTGGTGCCCCCTGAGATGTTTATAAACTTCAATTAGGTCACCCCTTGGAATTATTCACAACAGTACTTAATATCTCTCCACACATTTTTAATATCTCGGGAGTAACACAAGCCTCTGCCGCTGTGATGCCCTCTTTCAGCTGAACAATGTTCTGCACCTTTGTGGAGTTCACTTTGGACTTCACATTAAGCTCAGGCAATCTTGGTGGCCAGTGATCTGGCTCCCAGGCATCAAGGAAGGAGTGGACCAGCAGCCTCCATAACCCCCACAAGAACAGAGTACTGTACTGTGATAAATTCCTTGGAGTTATTGATCATGAACATCTAAGCTGTTGAAACCACATTGAAGTCTTTCACAGTAAAATCAGTGAACAATGTGACATCCTGTACTTCACTCACTACTAAAGCAATGAAATAAGTCTTCTGTAGTGTTATTTACCGACACTTGATTTATTGCCATATACTATGGGGCCTCCAGTACGACTAAAACAAAGCTTGTGGTTTCCACCCAAAAGTTAGTTCTGCAGGCAGTAAGAAACTTACCACCCAAATGACCACTTAGCTAAATTGAGGATATTTCTGGTAAAAAATAATATTTACTGCTGTACTGTATTTGTTTATAAAGCAATAAAACACCTGATTGAGAATGACTATTTTCAGTTCCAGACTAACCATTGTAAAACTAATGGAACCCAGACTTACTGAACCCCCCCTCCCCCCCATGTGCTCATCTTAAACTCAAACCTCCTTAAAATGTCATGTGTTGAGACAGATGGTACCAGAAAAATTTTTCTTGATACCAGAAAACAAAAGATATTTCCAGAAAAAATACAGGAACACATTCTCAATTCTGGTTATCAGAGATTTCTGGTATCCAGAATTCTGTTATTGAAGTAAACAGCTGTTCCACCCTGTGGGTTGGTGTTAGGATGGGCATCCAGCTGTAAAACTTTGTTTCAACATGCCACATGACAACCAGGTCACCAGAGCTGGGCCCATCCCCTGACCTTTGCTGCATTTTCTGGGCTGCCACCCTGGGTTTGCAGTTTCACCCATCAGCTGCCACCAGGTAATCATGGTTAACCCACGCAAGCATGGAAAATGGCCATAAAACAAAGACGATTATGTGTGTGTGTGTGTGAATGAGTATGTATGCATGTAAATTCTAAAACATGTTAAAGGTTCAATATGTATTCATTAACACCATGTAATAGGTAATTCGGATAGTAATCTATGTTACTTAACAAGTTTCTTGACATAAACGTCAGTATTTATCAGATACGGTACTGTACTGTACCTTCAAGAGAGCTCTGGCACTGATAAGGCTCAGCCATGTCAATATTGTTGTTGTTAGTCACTGACCCTGTCTTTATGGGGCAACATAAATAGTTTGAATTTGTTTCACGGAGTTGTTTATGTACAGGTGTTGGTAAACAAAATCTTTTTCTTTCACATTTACTCTGCAAATGTCATACAGTAAGGTACTCCCCGACTTACGACGGGGTTAGGGACCGACATCCAGGTCGTAAGTCGAAATGGTCGTAAGTCGGAAATGCTTAAATGACACAGAAAATAAAAAATGGGGGTCTCTTTTTCTTCTCACCACCATAAAACGCTCACTTTTAAGCTTGCCAGCCATTTTAAAGTGAATTACAGATGAAAATTTCGTCTGAGTACTGACCTTGAGACTCAAAAATACGTAATTTGACCAAATTTTGGTACGACCGAGGCAGGTCGTAAGTGCGGGTGGACATAAGTCGAGTAGGTCGTAAGTCGGGGAGTACCTGTATATGGTACTCTTCAGTATAACTAATGTTGTGATTTCTCTCCTATAAACAGAGACTTCCTCAAACTATTGTTCGTTTGAAGAGTTCTGCAGATTATAAACCAGGAGACGGAGAAATCCTTATAAAAGGAAGAAATGTATTTATGGGATATCTAAACAGTCCAGAAAAGACCGATGAAACTGTAAGTACTGCACTGTACTGTACTGTACTGTACTATACTTACTGTAATTGTATTAGTTGAAAGAAATACTTCCTAGTTTTTGTGATATATGCTGTACAGTATTTAAGTTGTTGTGGTTGAGTTTATGTTTTGTAGCTTGATGATGGCTGGCTGTCAACTGGAGATATTGGCTGTTTTGATGAAGATGGATTCCTGTACATCACAGGACGTATTAAAGAACTGGTAGTCACGGCTGGAGGGGAAAATATACCTCCACTACTGATTGAGAATCACATTAAAAAAGAACTGCCATTTATCAGTACTACCATAGTTATTGGGGATTGCAGAAAGTAAGTTGCCAGTTTTCCTTCTTAAAAGTTTAATGACCTTTGTCCTTTAGTGTTGCTAGATAAATATTTCTCATATACTGTACCTGTATCCAGTCAATGGATTTCATTCAGTCTGACACATAGGTAATATGTCTTATCTTTTATATTACTGGTTAAAGTGTACACATCTTTTTATTGGGTCCTTTTTCCACTGGGAGCTTTTTTGTAATCAAGAGCTTGTTGAGAATCAGTTACTCTGATGCTGGACTGATGCTAAACAAGGTTAAATTGAAGCATAAATACACTACCTCACTTGCAGTAAACTTACAGTACTGTATACAAAAAACATTTACCATCCTTACTTATTTATGCTGTATCGAGATTTATATATTGATGAAAACAAAAAGAAAGTTATGAATGTACATAACACAGTATTGACTTAAACATAAAGATCATTGTTTTAAGGCAAACCTTCCCCACAGATACCTGTCAGTTCTATTAACCCTGAAGGCTGAAGTTGATAAGAATACTGGTGAACCTCTTGAGACTTTAACTCCATCTTGCCAGACCATGATGAAGAGCCTTGGACTAAATGTGAAGACAGTAGTGGATGTTTTGGACGAACTTAAGAGGAACCCTCAGGGAGCTGTTGCTACAGCCATACAGAATGGAATAGAAAGGTAAGCTCCATGTTAGTCTCTGGGAAACTTTACATACAGCTGCATACATTGTAGTGGAATAAAGATGTAAGCTATAAGCCATCATCACGTGACTCTTGTTGCAGCCAGATACTGTATGATGGAATTGAGATAAAAACCCAAGCATATAAACCAGTGTTAGTGAAGGCTGTTGATATAATTGTACAGTATATGATATGTTATCAGAGGTTCACAGTGTCACTATCATCAACATTTTACAGTCATTTTTCATACTAGTGTGGGTTAGTCATGATTACCTGGTGGCAGTTGTTTGTTGGGTAAAACTTTGATGATGAAAGCTGATTGCTCTTAAACATTTATGATCCCCCCCCCCACATGTTCAGTCATACCAGGAATGTAATCCCTGTCCCATTTGTAAGAATATTTAAGAACTTAAATCCCATAAATATCGAGGGTCTACTGTACAGACAGTCCTCAATTTATGAAAATGTTCTTTTCTTGAAAACCTTTGGTAAATCGGATTCCATTTTCCCATGGACTTTCATCATAAAAGCTGAAATATGTTCCTATGAAAAAATACCCCAATTGTTGTAAAAAGCTACAAAACATGTTTTTAATGGCATGCAGTACAGTAAGATTGCAATTTTAAACTTAAGAGAAATTGCAGTGCTTGAAACTTACAGAGAAACTGGACCATAAGTTGTGATACTGTGAGGCCCAGCCAAGATACTGTACTATATATGGTTTTAATTTCTTAGTGCCACACCAACAGGAAGTCCACCCACTGCACTGTTCATATACACATTTTGAGTTCTTTTGCTTTCACTGGATTTGATTTTTGATGTTTCATCTGAAAAAGAAATTCTTAACTTAGTCATTTAACATGTTATTCTTTCCACTGACATCAGATCAAACTGAGATACTAAACACATCAGCATTCACACATTCACAATATATTGAGTTAGCATCAAGCCACTGCTTCACACAATGATCCTCTGAACCATGGTTAACTATACAGTACACTAGATGTACAGTATTTTACCTTTACTTAGATAACCACTCTTACAGCACATTACTGTACTGTACAGGTATGTTGTTTTATTTGTCTTTATAAACTGACCAGGTCTGCTAAGGAGCCATGAGATGCCTGTGTCAGCACCTAAAAAAAAAAAAAAAATTGAAACCCCGAGGCCTTTTTTTATTATTATTTATTTTTGTAACTTCAGATTTTCATTAACCAGACCTTTATAAATTAGGGACTGACTGTACATGTCAGAGAATAGATTGCTTCCAAGCAAGAGACATCTGTGCTCCTTAAAATTAGTATACAAACAGTAAAGCTCTGAACAGTCAGTTTGTACAGTACTGTATACCGTAATGTTCCTCACTCGTATCATCTTTCCATAATGAATTTACTTTAGCCTAAAGATCTTTTTCCCTAAAGGTACAATGAGAACCATGCAGCATCACATGCACAGAAGGTTCAGCGTTGGACGGTGTTGCCTTTGGACTTCTCCTTGGTAACGGGGGAATACAACAACACTCTCAAGTTAAAAAGAAGTTTTGTGATGGATAAGTATAAGGATATAATTGATTCCATGTACCCAGACCCAATGAAATTAGGTAAACTTTAAGGCAGCACTTTGGCAGTAAAGTATATCTGTGGTACCCAAGTATTTCAGATATTGGTAGTAATTATCAATGTACTTCAGGGCTTATACTAGCTGTTTCAGGTGTGTACTGGTAAGGACTGACAACCTATTTCAGGTACTGGTAATACAGTAAACTATCTGTCAATTATAAGTGTGGGACCAAGAGGTGTATGTAAAGTGGATAATTACACCAATAAATACTATCATGAATATGTGTCCAAGGAAAGCAGATTACAGTTCTTGTGTCAGTTTAGTTATATTATAGTACTGTACCTGTACACTAACTTACTTCATTATTATCTAACACTTTCATTGTTATGACTCAGTTTTTAATGTTATCATTCTCCCACAATCACCAGATAACTTACTCCTCAAACTCACCTTAAGACAAGTAGACTCATCACCACACAGTCACTCAGCCTGTTGCCTAATTCTCCAATTTCTCCTCAATTATTCTCATGTAAGTTCTGAAAATTTAATAAAGAAATTAATCTATAATGTATTATGAAATTTAATATTTATGTAGAATGCTCAAATTTTTCATAAAATAGATTATTTTGTAAAGTAGATTTTAGGTTGACAGATATTTGAGTAACTTAACTGTAGTAAGTGATGTACGGTACAGTAGTTTCTGGCAGTCGGCAGTAGACACTGGCAAATCGATGGGTATTCAATTAGCAATTCACCAATCTGCACCGCAATGAATTGTGGTACAAAATATAGAACAGTACAGTATGCCTGTACTGTACTACTCAAATCTGTGCTTTTTGTGATATGATGCACTGAAAATTTCATAAAATTACCCTGTAAAAAATTCTTCTGGGAAAATTATAACATTAATAGGTATTCTAAGTTTGCATTTAATGTTTCTTAATGTTGTTAAAATGAACAAACTGAGAGTCAGCTATACAATTGACTCTCCTGTGTAAACAAAAAACATAATCTTGGTGACTAAAACTTCATGGGCTAAAGGTTATGTCAGACAGTGGCTGGCAATCGGCTACCTACATATCTCATAC
This sequence comes from Homarus americanus, assembly GCF_018991925.1. Lineage (NCBI taxonomy): Eukaryota > Metazoa > Arthropoda > Malacostraca > Decapoda > Nephropidae > Homarus > Homarus americanus. Next base: position 8,997,346 of record NW_024733734.1, read on the forward strand.
TGTAATTTACTCTTAAGTGCTGTTAACTTATGCTAATACTGTACTTACTGTTCAAGTTTCTAGCTTCCATTGTATAAATAATGCACCTGTCAACCACCATATTTCTCACACTTCTGGTTTGGTTTCATGGTTACCACCTATACCAGGAACCATCTAACCAATCAGTCTCCACCATTAAGTTGTCACTTGGTGTTTTCTAAAAATAGTATACTGTAATAGTTTTAGAATTTACTCACTATTGCAATGCTGAAGACATGTGTTACTATAAAAATATATTAATTATTTGGTTATAGAGAAATTTAAAATTTTACTTACCAGTAGAGGCGGGCAGATGAGCTGCTGGGGTCAATGTTGGAGGGACTGACAGTGGTATTTGCTGGGGGTGAGGCTGGTACAATGATGACAGCTGAGGGAGAGGCTGGTGGTGAGTAGCTGAGAGAGAAGTTGGTGGTGAGTAGCTGAGGGAGAGGCTGGTAGTGAGTAGCTGAGGGTGAGGGAGAGGCTGGTGGTGAGTAGCTGAGGGAGAGGCTGGTATGGTGATGACAGCTGAGGGAGAGGCTGGAGAGGTGTTGGAGAAGCTGGGTTATCTGTGTCTGAGTCACCACTGTCACCAGGTAATGAAGGCAGGCTGATGCCAAGGGGAGGATGGGTTTTCCTCTGAACTAAAGGGCTGACAGGGATAAAGGGTGGTGCTAGAGGAAGCTGGAGTAGAGCCATGAGTGGGAGATAAGAGTCTTTTGTTGGCAGCTTCAGTTTCTTTTGCTTGTAGGTGACTTTACTTGGTTTGGGTGTGAATCCACAGTTAGTCAAGATTCATTGTCTAGAACAAAAATCTCTGCCAGATTCTTCCTGTTCAGTTCTTGTGGCTCCTCAGTGGGACTTGTTGGTTCTTCTTGCATCTCTTCTGGGCTTGATGCCTCACCAGATATAAGCCGGCAATTATCTCTCGTTGAATCTAATTTCAGGGAGTTTCTGGACAATATTATGTTTTAAAAGAAATCATTAAATTTTTTACCACTAGAAAAGACTTGAGCTACTCTCCACCAAGTCACAAGGCAGAATATTACGGGTCTTAAACCAAGGGAGGAAAGTTTTGAGCCAAGTCAGTTCTCAAGTCCACAAAAATAATGACTCATTGCCACTCACATCAGGCTTTAGATTCTTCATTGTTTCTCCATCTTATCATTTAATACTGAAGGCGTACTGCCAGATGAAATACCACCAGACAAAATCATGCACTTTTCCAATGATTCCTGAGAAAAAAAGACTTAATTCATAGAGGATCAACATATTGATTACAGTACCAGCATCATCCAGATAAGACTAAATTATTTTCCATTACAGTATTTTCAGAATTTGCAGGTTTCTTATTCAGGCATATACAGTACTGTATAGTGTATATATATACAGTATAGGAAATAAGACAGGAAACAGTAGAACTAGTATTGAATAAAGATAATAGAAAATACAAACCTTGGAAATGTAATTATTTTTAGTTCGCGTAAAAAGTAAGTGGAAAACTATGTCTTTCATATATTTATTTTATTTCATATTCTTTTGGAAAAAGTAGATATGTCTTACACTTAAAGACACAATTAATGTAATAAATCTATTAATCTTGAGACAACATTAGTACTGTACCTATTAATAATCAGCTAAACTAAATTAGATTGTCTGACTCAGGACAAAGTAAAGTACCCAGTGCAGTACAGTGCAGGACAGTACAATACAGTACAGTACAGTGCAGGATAGTACAATACAATGCAGTACAGTACTGTGCAGTATAGTACTGTGCAGTATGGTACAGTACAGTACTGTGCAGTATAGTACAATACAGTACAGTACAGTATAATACAGTTCAGTACAATACAGTGCTGTAGAGTAGAGTACAGTACAGTACTGTACAGTACAGTAAAGTGTTACATGAGGTTTTTACAGCGGTATATAATTTATAGTGAACTGGTCACGATATACAAGTTTTCTTTGACAAAGGCATCCATATAACACTAACCCAGACTTAATCTATCAACAATCTGAATATGAATCATATTTAGTGGTCAGGTGTATAACCACAATTGTTTGTATATTGTGTATTTTATTAAAAGTATTTTAAGATTATTTTAAGTTTTACAATATTAAACCCATTTCTATACAATGTAATCCGAGATTCAGTACTGTAGTCCAAGTACTTTCAGGGTAATTATCAGAAAATTACATAATTATTATATATATTATTTAAATCCTTTGAGACTAGTTACCTATAAGGGTAGTCATCCATAAAAGGCACTTACATAACTTAAAAGATTACAGAATGCATAATGAACAATCTCTTTACCAGCAGTGCCTCAATCCTCCCTAGAAGTCTTCAAGTCGTCCTTCATCTACATATTTATTTTGGTCTCTGTTCTTTTGACGCAACAAAACAGTTTTCCATTTAGTAAACATTGGGTATTATGATCCGGACCCAAATTACACCCTTAGAGATGCATCTGCCTGCCTAAGAGGCTAGTGGGAGGAACTTAGGTGGTTGATAGGGCCGGTCCACTGTTCCAGCATTTCTGCTTTTGTGAGATACAGCTGACCAGGAGAAGTCAGGCCAGCACAGGAGCACTTAGGGATGCAATCTGTGTCAAAAGACCATGAGAGGGTAAACACTGCACCAAGAATGACCAAATAGGAAACATCATATCTCCAGTTACAGGAACAATTTTAACATACAAAATTCTAAAGACTTACCAGTATGCTCATGTGGGTAACTGGCTGCAAGTTATAATCGGCCCAGTACTAATATAACCGAACCGAACCGATAGTCCTCAGGTCCACTAGAATTGGGGTCGAACAGGACTGGGGCCTAGGCTACTAGGCCCCAGTCCTGGTTAAGTCAAGCTACGGTCACACTCGAGCTTTCCGTGCAATAAATCCACAGTAGCATTTTATCCATAGGCAATAAGTCAACGGTACGATCCCAATACTAGTCACACTTGCGAAAGGAACCATTGGCCAGGCGTCCAGTTTATGTGGCTAGTTTGAGCTCAGATGAAGAGCAGGATGGCTTCACTGTTTGTTTCTATGATAGCATTAATCACTTTAGTGAGATGTGTGGTCCTGTTAAAGAAGCCCAAGACGAAAAATAAACGACTGTAGTGTCAAAGCGATGTTTGTTTACAAAAGAGAAAAAAGTACTCTAAGAGTCGAGTGAAATTCCTGTTGTGATGTATTCTTCTTACGATTATTTTATATTTACTATGACATTTTTGCTCGTGTTTTGTTACTGATATACACTTTTTATATTTTTTTGTACATTTTAACATTAGTAAGAAAAAATAAGAACAGTGTAAATTTTATAATACAATGGACTCTCTATATCAAATTTCAATTCACTGTACCGAGGATTTTCGGACGCACTGTATCGTCCGACTTTCGACAAAAAATTTATCGCTTTAGAGACAACTTGACTAGTTCGTTTAAAATTCAATGCAAAGGTGGATTTATTTTGGGTAGAAAGTCGAGTGTGACCGCAGCTTTAGGTTATTATTTGAATCTATTAAGACTGAAGCCCATGAATCCTTGGAGACCTTACTGATACTGCTACTGTACATACAAAGAACAGTACTGCACAGTACTCTGGGGGTAACACCCAGTAAGTTAAAGTTAAATTTTCTTTTATAAGTTCCATCCTCAACATCACTCCTCTCTTATTTCAAGGACAGGTAATCAAATTAATACTGAGGAAGACATTAATCATTAATTCCATTTGTTTTTGTTTGTTTTTATAATACAAATAGGTACAAAACAGGACTACATTTAATCACTACTGTATATTGTTTAAAAATATGATTTGCTAATTTACTTTTTGCTGAACCACTAAAAGTGACTAATGAGCAAATACATGCTCAAAATAAGCTATAAAGGCATTCAATATTAAGTAAATACTGAGTATATGTGTATACTAACATTACATAAATATTATCTATGCTCTACCAGGAACAATTAGCAAAGAAAACTTTAATGTGATTTTTTATGTTATACAAAATTTCTGCATGAACTGGTATATTATTCATTAACAAACACTTAATTCCTCAATAAATGTAAAGTGTAAAGTGAGTGAAATACCAATACAGTACTATTTTAGTTCTGTAAACCTATGAATCACATTATTCAGATCTGCTTCATTGGTTTACTTGCCACTAATTCAGATCTCTAATGGTGTGTATCACATATATTAACTAACCTTTTAAAACATACTGAGAATCATTCAACTCCAACTTAATTACACAGCACAGTACTGTACACGGTCTAGAACGTAAACATACCATACATTTATGTTGAGAAGACCTACTGTTAACAATGGGTAGAGTAGAATGACAAATATAAGAGACTCTTAGGCATGATCACTGCAACATACTACAACATAATCATTCTCCTCAAGAACACTCTCTCTACACCTGAGAAGGCCATCAACTGAATGCTTTATAAAATTTGATTAGTAATGGATGTAGGACATTTAGTTATGGACCTACAGTACAAATACTATTTTAATGAATATTACCAAGTTTTAAATTTCCTGTACAATTCCTGTGCTCATAAAATGCAAACGAAATAAATGTAAAGGAAATGATTGATGAGGTAATTTTGGAATGTAATTTCGAATTATTCCCACCTTGCAGCTTCTAGATGTCCATGCACAATAATTATATTATCAAATACTTGACTGATAATTAAAATTGAGATTGTCACAATATCTACTCTCAAAGAAATACAGTACACAATGAATATCATTATAGCATGTATATACTGTACTGCACTGTTCTATACTGTATAATGTATATAAAATTCTTCCACTCCCTAAGGAATATGCAGTTTAGTTTTACATAATGTGCTGTAAATAATAATAATAAAAATATATATTATCCAGTAAGCATTATACTAGAAGCACTCTTTAGCCCACTATTACAATAAAATAGTGCAGCAGCCATATTGGTCACCGGTTTAATCCTGGGGCACTTCCAGTCCACCCAGCTATAAATAGATACCTAATGTTTTACAGAAGTTGGGAAAGTGAAGGAGTGTAATGCCAACTATGATGCCTTCTGAACTGAAGGTTTGGTATAAAGTGAGCTGCATCCCTAATGGGTAGTCATGCCTGGGGGACCCACTTTCACCGTTGACAATGTAACAAAATTAACTTACCATTTCCCATCACACTTTATCCAAGCTAGTTTCTATGCCACATAAACTAGATAATAGATACCCCTGTACTTCTATTTTCCAGACTTAATAAATAAAAGCTTGCATGAAGATACACCTATAACATCCAGATAAACAATGGCTTGCTAATTACTACCAAAGATGAACCGTACTGTACTAGTCAACGTCATAATAAATATAAACTTAAGATTACAGTTGTGTATATGGCTTTTGGTCCCATTTGTTCTGTAAGTGCTGTATAGACTTCATACTACTCTACTACAAACATTTAAAAAGAATTTCATGTGAATACAAACACACGGACCCATACAGTAAACCCTGGTCATGTGTTCCTGCATAACACTACAGATATCAAATCCATAAAAGTAAATATTAATAACTTATTAGAACAAAAGAAAAATAGACTGAGCAGTGGTGAGCCTATAATATGCAACTGATTTTAGGTGCCACCACTGTTAGCTAACCCACGAAAGCAGAAAAAATGGTTGTAAAATAATAATGATGATGATGATGATGACCACTACACATACTCAGCACTGTGGATACCATACCTAACTGGAATGCACTACCTGCTTCTGCCTTCTGTTTGTAGGTACTGTACAGAAAAACCTGCCTGGAGCATGAGTTTCTACACTATGATCAGCTAGCAGGAGCTACTTCACAGGGAACATTGTTTAGCAGTGGATGGCCTTCAAGCACTGAGCAATATCAAGATCACTAGAGGTCAATTTCATATGATGCTTGGGATAAAATAAGAATACAAATATTTCATCTGATAGATTTGTAGGAAATCTCATATGGATTAAAAAAAATCAATTAAAGCCAAGAAATCAGTACACAACTGTCTCTGAGCTTCTAAGCAGAATTAATTGTGTATTTTTGCTGTGGTTGGCTGATACACAGATTATTCCATGAGCTGTGATGCATATGTGTCCACACTAACAATACTACCAGTATCTAAAACAGAAAACAAGTAGATTCCTGGCACCCAAAAACAAAAACAAAAGAGAGAGAAAATATAATAGATGCTAGAATATTAAATATATGGTTAAATACTGAAGTTAAATACATGGTGAAAGTGACCTATGTGAAACCTACGATTTACCCTCTAGTAACGAGAGGGTAAATCGTTGACAAACCTTGTCTCAGGGGGGATATCTGGCATCTACTTCTGAGTCATTAAAATCCCAATCTTCCTCACCTAATGATCCTCAAGTACTTACATGACAGATACTGCTAATTGCCCAAGGAATTTTGTCTACAACTGTACATACAGAGTAAATGGTTATGATAAATGAATTTTCCTCTAATGTAACCACTTCCTGTTCCTTCACACTATTGGCAAAAATAACAAGTGATGTTTTCAGTACAGTACTTGCTGCATTGTGCAATATTCAACAGCCCTGTTGTTTGATGCTGTCTACAAGCCCACACTGTTTATGTATATGTTGACCCAAACTAAAAACTTTTTATGATTTTCACTGAATAAGCATTTATCTCCCACTGTTTCTGCTACTACCTCTCCAACATACAAACACAATACAGTACTATTACACATCCAAACTTTTTCACACACTCATACATAAACTTAGGTACAGCCTCACCCAAGAGTTTGTTAACTCTCCCAGCCAGCTACTGCTACACTGCCTGCTTCAAATGTATGAACTCGAGTCTGTTACTTCGAACCTTTAGATTCATTCATATCAGTTTCATGTTCTGGTTGGCACCGAGACAGTTTCAAACATCTGAAGCAGGAAGTGCAGCAATAGCTGGCTGGGAGAGTTAACAAACTTTTGGGTGAGATTGTACTATTACAATTTTTCACACTTGTTACACACCCACACTTTCTACATAACATACTTACTGTGTTTTATTATAAAATACAATACTACAGTATATGTAATGTACATAGATGCTATAAAAGAAATACAGGTACTGTACACTACTGTTTTAGTAATTTGACCCTTTTATAGTAAGAATACTGAACAGCAGCAGATGATACCATTGACGCTATTAGAATGACACATTACAGGTAATTACACTGTTGTGATTTTAATCTATTTTCCAGTTCCTTAACATACATGTATATAGTACTTTATATATTTTTAAACAGTGCTATATTGTCATAATTTCAATATGAACTTTCTAATCACTATGTTATAAATATACCTGTAAGTTTACTGTAAGATATTTTACATGCCACAAATTATTTCATTTTAATAGTCTGAAAAACTTTCACAACTGTATTAACAAATCATAACGAAATACTATACACTCAGAATTAAGTATTGTAGATTGTAAGATTGTATACAAGAGCCTGAATACTTACAAAAACTAATATACTGAGCCAGGCCGTACTTTACTGAAGGACACTTTTAACAATCAATTATGTAAGTCATGTTGTGCTCTCATATGGAATACTGAACTGTTGTCGTCTGTGGACTAAATGTGGTCTTGGTGGGTACTTCACCTCCTTGATTCAGTGCAGAAGAAAAAATCATGAAAACAATCAACAATAATGAACCTTCCAGAATGTTTCTAGCACTGCACATTTACAGGGGTATCTCAGTGACACCACTGACCATTATCAAACACTTTATGAGGATATCTTGGAGGGGCCATGACTTTTCTGTTGAAATTCCATTCTACAGATTTTTTGGCTACCTAAACTCAACTGATACCCCAGATCACACTGCTGGTTTAATGATAAGAAATGGGTGCACAGACCTCAGATCACAGTCATCATTATCATTATAGGAGTTACAGTTATAGTGATCTACCTTCACTTAAGGCACTAAATAATCATTTATAATAAAAACAAATGTGATGAAGACACTGGAGACATCAGGGAAACAACTGAACAATGACAGGAAGACCTCACAAGAAGTGATGACAAGGGACAGAATGAAGCAATTACCACAGTTCAGGAGGAACAGTATCCATAAAGGGGATTGTTGAGTTACTGCAACAGTTAGTCATGTACCTGTGCACACCAATAAAATTTGGACTAGGTGGCAGGAGATGTCTATGTTTGGGGCTAACTAGAACTATTCTAAGAATGTAAGACAAAGGCAATTCTTGTTATTGGTTGAACATTTGTAATTTCAAGGTTTGAGGAACAGTCTAGTAATGTGTCAAATCACTTCCTTGTATAATTCTACAAACAAAATTCTGGACATTTGCTGTTATAGTATTTCACTGTTCTAGGGTGAGCCTTGGGTGCCATACAGGGGCTTGTGGCAAGCTGTGGTGTAATGATCAGCAAGCTCGCCTCGCAAGCAAGAAGGCCTGGGTTCAATCCCAGGGCAGGGTGAAACTATGGGCAAGTTTTTTTTATGCCATTTGCCTCTGTCTACCCAGCAGAAATTGGGTACCTAGATGTTAATCGATTTGCGGATCGTGTTCCGGGTTAATGGTTAGCCAGCGCAGTTGACGAGTTGTCCGGTCTGCTTGGACTATTCCTTGACACTGGGTCATGCAGCTCGTTAATTCAGGGTCTGGGTGTCATGTTGGCGACAGCTTCTACACTTTAAACAAATTCATATCTAGGTGGCCCTAGGGCCAGCCATCCTCGAACACTAAGGGGGCAACCATCAATATTATTACTGTATTTTTATTATTATTATTATTAATGGGGCTTATAAATATACATGCAGTTGTGTGGACTGTAGGATGTAGGATAACTCTAGTAGTGGGGTATGAGGTTAGTGACTCAGGTGGACTACCGGAGGATTAGCAGTGTCACAGTACGGTCAGATCATGGTCTCATACTTCTGCTCCTGTATGGTGATGAAATATATGTGTTAATTATTTGCTTCTTAACATGTTGGGTTGACTATAGGGCTGCACCTTGTGGTTCTGGAATGCCAAGTGAGGATGACATCACTCACAACTGAGGGGTGAAATTACCAGAGCTTTTTATATTTTCCATAAGTGTCATTTTTTATTTTATTTTAAGGGGACACACACTATTTGTTTGTGTTGTTGAAGTACAAAAGCATGGTAAGTATCATCACTCATCATAGGAGCAGGAGTTGAAGGCAGTCATCAATAAACAACATTTCTCACTACAATACATCCCACTAAATTATGACATAATTAAGTGCTCTTTAGTATACTGAATTAGATCCAATCAAAGTAATTGTTTGTATGTGTGTCTCTCTTGTTTTATATTCTATCCCTTTATAATATGGAGATAATTTCAGAGGTAACAAAAATAATGTCCAATATGAAACTGCTGCGACACTAACGATCACAAACGACAACTGCACATACTAACCAGGCTTTACTGTATCTTCATTTTAATAGTTTAATTTTATATTCAACTTGAAAGAAACTGTTTACGAATAACCTCTTTGTCATGAAAACTTTGGACTAATGGAATATATGAGGCCCCAGCTATATTGGATAAGTGTTGTACTTCATTCAATAAGATGATATTAAATTTTTTCACTAATTATTCACAGTACTGTACAATACTGGGATTTTTTCTTCTCCAGAAATTAAATACCGGTAACCTACACAGTTTTTACCTTCAGTTCCCAGCAATACGTTTGTGATGTAGTTAAGACGACGGCGTGGATATGGAAATCATGGTCTAACTTGGTTCACGATAAATCAGAATCACAAACTTTGTACCGCTGGAGACTGAGGGTTACTCTATAGTATATTAGGGATGTGATGCACTCTTAACAATGATGATAATAAAGGGGGGGGGGGGTGTTCTAGATGGCCACCAAGGTCCCTAGGGGCAGCATTGTGGTAGGAGTACAGAGGAGCAAGAGTCCTAAAAGCTCCAGGATTTTCACCACTTAACTATCCTTAAAACAATGAAGATACAATTAATAACAACATAACTTTACTTCTCTGCACCTTGGACTACTTCAAGTCTGATTACTACAAATAAACACACTTCAGCACCACTGCCCGGGCCACATAACATCACGTCACCCCATAAAGATTTTCTAATCAGATCAAAATTATTTACACAACTCATCAAAACAGTTCCCACCAAAAACTGAATTTCCAGAAATATAAATATATTTAATAGATATACAGCACTGTACTGTACAATAAACCCCAGCAACTTCATCTGTTTTAGACACTTTATGGCTACTGAACAAACATATGATTTTAAAATAATTCAGAATCCTCACACTCACCTGGTGACCTCACATGATTAACATTGTTGCTGCCTGCATCCACTTGGCTATTTAGTAACCTCATAAAAGTGGAGCATTGTTGGGTCACTTACCAACACATATTGTCTTTATATGAGTAGCACATAGTGTGGAGTCACTGCCCATATGTGAACCTCTCATGAAAAGTGTGTTATGTGGGAGGTAGCTGGCCAACTCTGCTTGTCCATGTGGTGACCTCACATGAGTAACAGCTTTATGTTGGGTTTCTCTGAATTACTCCAAAATTTTTGAGAGTTTGCCAGACTGTATAAAGTATTGTACTTTTATTCAATGTATTTACTAAAGCTTCAAGTGAATTTTAATGGCTGCATAAAACAACTTGGATACATATGCTTAAGCTTTCTTTAATATCCAAAATAATGAGGTGATATAATATTTTCAGTATCTAAAATGGTATATCGTCTTATTTTAAAAGTAATAAATATTGAAATAAAAATATTTGTTATATACTTTAAATAATTGTTATAAAATAAATAAACTTATTGCATAATTCACTCCCCAAATTATTTGTTCAGATCACCATTATGTAGACCAATTACATACCATCAGGTCCTATTCCCAGCCCTCGACTACAGCACCACCCAACACACCAGTACGTTAATGTGGACGCCAACATATGAGAGACCCTTCCCTTGAACAGTAACCTTGACCTCTGAGCATAAAAAACAAATGGTAAGCGTGATGACTACCAAGACTCAAACTGATCCGCCCAAAACTGTAATATTAGAGACAGACACACTCGATGAATGACAATATCCTCGACCAACACTGACCAAGGAGTAATGAGCTATATGCCATGCTAACTGTGGCATGATCCACACACAAACACAAATCATTTCCTACAATGTATAATAAAAACAGGAAATGTCAGGGCCATCATACTGTCTTATCATCTGCCATCTCAAAGTTTTCACTGTCTAAGGTGGCGGCAGATGAACTTAAAATGATTGTTACAGTATATAAAATCTATGAATACCAGTTTCTTTGTGAATAATTGTAAAACTATCTATTGTTTGCAATTACTTTTCTTACTAACACAGTTAAAGTACAGTACAGTACAGTACAGTACCTGCTATTATAATCTGCCACATACCAATTGTTTGTATATAAATATTTTGTCATTGGCAACATCCCAGTTCTAATTACTTTTGAGTTCTCTAATTCTCTTATTCTCATAACTGACAAAAAAATACATTTAACCCCTTCTCTATGGAGATGCCACTTTTAATATTTTATTTGGCTAATGCCAAATCATTTTATTCACCTCAGAGGCAACCCCATACACAAGGGGTTAAGAGCTGAATTCTTTAACAAATATATATACCCTGTCTTGTTTTTCACCTCATTCACACAACAGGTTGCCATAAAAAGCAATGTTCAAGGATCTCTACCATGAGCAATAGTGACAGAAATGAGAGACTAATCTTAATCTCATTTTAGAACAGCACCACTAAAGCCTTGGAACCCAAGGAAGCCATAAACTAGAATCTGAGAGGTCAAAGTTGCCCTGAAGGCTGACCACTCAGGATAGTGAGCTTGTACAGCACATATGCTGCCTGTTCTTCACTCGTCACGATCTGCCAAAGGGCAGGAAGCAAGATCAACCCACCAACCTCCAAGGCAGACCCTAGAGAGATGGCTGGAATCTGAGTCATTCTTTTCAGTTTGTTATAAAACGAGATTCAAGGATTCACAATAATGTGAATGTCAAACTTGAGCATCAAACCATGTTTAATGATAAAAATATTATAGTAAATCAGTGTTGGCAAACAGTGCACATGCAAGCAGGTGTGCATGTGTGCACACACACACACATTTCTTTTTCTCCTGCAACACAGAAGAGGGGAATAATAATAGCTACATATGCAAACACTTATAACAAATGAACTACTAAATGCTGGAAGGGAAGAGTTAGAAGGTATGGGGGAAATGAAGTCTTAACTGGTTAAGTGGAAACAAAGGGTAAAAGTTGCCAGTACTGTACCACTTGTTGTACTGTACATGAATACCAATGTTATCTTACTGACATGTGTAGAAAGAAAAAAGCAAGCTGAACATTTTAGGTGTTGATGTAATTGTTGTGTGTGCGACTGTATACATTTTTTACATCCTAGAAACACCAAGGTAGTGAGAGGAATAAATGTGTTGCTAAAGCTATGGCATCTCAGCCTAGATCCTTAAAGGGCCCCTAACTTAAATAATTCCCCAAGCTGGAGTTGTAATAATGTATATAACCAGCTCACTAATCTATGGTGTAATATTGGTTGCTAGAACACTGTCAAAGCACCAAAGAGACCAAGTAATAACTATATGTGTTATCTTATCCTCAGTTACTTTAGAAAAATCTCAGAGAATCAGGCCTGTTATACGACGTGTCCGTGAACTAAATTGCCTTATAATCCTTTTTAGATAAAAAAAAAAACAAGGCACGGGTAAAACGTGCCAAGCTCAGTTCCCTTTGCTTTGCTTGAATTTACTAAATTCAAATGTTTCAATGGTAAGTCAGTCACAGACGGTGTTGGACACCCCTGACTTACTTCCTACCAGGCTATATGTGTAATAAAACCTCCAACATTATCTGAGTGTAACCAACTCAATGACCTATCAGTAAACTACTACCACCTAACCTTAAGCCAAGTAAACAATGTGTTTTTGCTCGTAACAAGGCTACCTGGGTTCATACAAAGGAGTTTTAGTTACAAGACTAGCGAGGTCATCCTAAAACTATATCTTGCGCTTGCGAGACCTCACTTGGATTACGCAGTTCAAGTCTGGTCACCGTATTACACAATGTATATAGAATCCCTAGAAAGAATTCAGAAGAGAATGACAAGACTAATCCTGGGCATTAGGAACTTTGAGTAGAGAGACAGGTTAAAGTATCTTAACTTGCACTCCCTCGAGAGATGTAGAGTGAGGGGCGATGTGTTAGAGGTGTGTAAATGGAAGTCAGGGCTAAACAAAGGTGATACTCAAATTATCCAACCAGGAGCGAACTCGTAACAATAGTCTTAAATTAGACAAATTAGATTTAGACGCGGAATAGGTAAACATTGGTTTGGAAATAAGAGTAGTGGATGAATGGAACTAGTTACCAAACATCATCATTAACTCAAATACGCTGCATAGCTTCAAACATAAGTTGGATGCTTATATGAGCAATAGGGGTTGGGTGTAAATGGGACTGCCCAGTATGGGCCAATAGGCCCACTGCAGTTTTCTCCATTCCTATGTTCTTAAACTGGAGAGACAAAGTACCTCTCACAAATATTGTTGGTGTGTGAATGTGTGTTAGTGCATGTGTGCCTGCATATATAGTATGCAGTACATGTCAATGTGCTTGATTGTTTCATACATCATTCAAGGCCTTGCTTGAAATTACTACAGTATGTGATCTCCAGTCCAAATTCTTTGGGTTATGCAATGTTCAAATTATGGACATCTTAAGATTATACAACATGATTTTTTTAAACAAAAGTGTTCAAGAACTTGGTACACCTTCACTGCAGAGGAGCTTAAACAACTCATGCACAAGGTTAAAATGTTCAGCTGGTTTAACTCCATGCATGTTTTTAGTTAAATCACTCTCAGCATAAAAATTCAAAAGCCTTTCACACTCTTTCTTGATACTGTACATGGTCATGCACAACATAACACTTCCTTTAGTTACACACCAACTTGCACTTATTCAATTTCTATAGAATTTCAACTTTCTGCAGAATACAACAATCAGCATCATCAGTTGCTGAACACCACAATAAGGCCAAAATGAGTTTAAAAAGGGAGTGTGTGAGTGAGCGAGAGAGAGAAAACTATATAGCTGACTACTTTGGATTCAAAACGGTAAACAGTGACATGAGGGTGACGACAGTGAATGGTAAACAGAGCAGTGATCTTCAGAAACTGATGTGCAATTTTGATGGGAAAGTTTTGGATGCCTTCAAAATTTTGGATTTTCAGACTGGAGATCATGTACTGTGCTGTATCTCATAGATTTCATTAATTATATTTATTCATCTTTCTTCATCACTGCCACTGAACTACAACCTGAATTTCACCCACATTCTTCTCTTATGAGACACAACTTAAGATACAATTTTCAATTAAAGAATACAATACATCCTATTTAAATCCTATGTATAAGCTGTTTTACATTTTACTTACTGTATATATAAAAGTTGACTCAGTACAGGATTCCCTAACATGACATTATATATCATGAATATTACACAAGTCATATATCCTGTTCCCATAGTTTACAAAGTGTATTCATGGTACAACTAGTACATACCAGTTAAATACCATTTCACATAATAGATAAGGAAAAATAAACTGAATACTGTACAGTATTACAAAAGTTTTTCTTTAATACTAGCTTCAATTTTTGTAATTGTGGCACCTTATTTGAGATAAAAAGTGTTTGTATACTTATTAAAACTTTGTACCAATCATTGTTTCATTGTTTGGAATATTTAACAAATATGAAGTCATTGGCTAACCAGTTGTAGTGTCTAACTTCCGAATGAACGTAATAGCCCCTCTCCTTCATATAATCCTGTATGGCATCCTTCCCTTCTGGGTCGTGAATGAACTCCACTGACAGAGTCTGTAAATACACAACAATCATAAGAATTAATCATCATAAGATGAAACAAAACTTTCAAACTAAGTAAATTTTACCTCAAGCATATGTTTAATATCATTTTCCATCTTAAAAAATAATATTGTATAAGTATGAGACAAATATTAATTTGCTCAACCTTTCTCATCTGGGCCAAGTAATTTATACAGGAAACATTTTCCTTTATAATAATGAGCATAACTTCATACAACACATATCTCTTCTGTTCCTTGTTATGAACTTTAGTATCCAGTGTTAGTTCAGTATTGTACAGGAGGAAACCAGAGTATCCAGAGAAAATCTGTGATGTTTGGTAAGGTCACACAGGATAACACCCTTTTCACATCCAACCATGACTAAGTGGGGCAAGAACAGCCCTGCTGTTGCTGGTGTTGTGTGTTTATGGGTATTAAATCACTACTGTACCCCAGATTTATAATATATAATATCATATAAGTGACCCTTAAATACTCCTGGCTAGTTCTCCCAAGAGGAAGACACACACACACACACACTGACCACAGTACAGTATAACAACTATGCAAAACACACAATGTTGTTTAGTGAAATACTAAAGGTTCCCTATGGCTTCCCCTTGTACAACGAGACTCCACGATATCTATCTAGTTTTTCTCTTTCACTACGCATCCATTAGCACCAACCATTAGTCCATCCCCATTATATACTCAATACCATATTTTCCTGTTACTTTAATGAACACACAAAATCTTCATTCACAATAAACAGCAACCTTCCTAATGTATTAATGTTAGTTTATGACAAAAAAGGTGTAATAGTGAACATGTGGTTTTAAGCCAACCAAAACAGTGAGAAACATACCGTAATATCCACTTTATCCCAGGGTATAGTCTTGAGCACAGCAAACTCTGCCCCCTCTACATCCAAGCTGAAGTAGTCAATGGTAGTGACATTAAGTGCTACCATGTAAGAGTAGAGAGGAAAGCACTGCACTTCTACAATATCACCAACATCAGACCCACTAGATGATGGGTGTTCTTGTTGTTTTCCAAGAATATGGCCTTGGTTATCTTGCTGTTGAAACATTACCTATCAAAGATGAAAATTTTATATATATATATATATATATATATATATATATATATATATATATATATATATATATATATATATATATATATATATATATATATATATATATATATATATATATATATATACATTACTAAGAAAACATAGAACTATCAAGCTATGACCATAAGAATATCTTAATATTACCATTTCACATTTCTCACACATTCCTTCACAACTAAAAACCTGGAACGTCAATGTGGCATTTAAAAACTCATGCACTGTTAAACAAATGTTAATCAAGAACTCCCCCAACAACACAATTGGTTGCATTTATAAAGTTCCTTGCAAGGAATGTAATATGTTTTACTTAGGCCAGACAGGTAAAGATCTTGCAACTAGAATTAAACAACACAAATACAGTGTTAGGACAGGCCAGGAATCCAATGCTCTGTTTGTTCATTTGAGGGATAACAAGCATTGCATTGACTGGGATAATGCCTCCTCAATATTACCATGTAATTCAATTGATAGTAGGAACATCATAGAATCTAGTCTTATTAAACATACCAAAGCATTCAACATAAATTTGAGTAACAGCATGTACAAGCTGGACAATTTTGTAATTAAGAAGATTTGTAACCAGGTGAGAAGGTCGGGTCACCTGACCATCTGACCTGACCACCAACCGTTGTGTGCTATTTAAAGATTAGTAGGGTCATTACCTAATACCTGACCATTGTGGACCTGGTCTCACCCTCCTCTGTATATATACACCTTGGTTTGTATTTCTCTTTAGTCTGTACTCACCCCTGAAGATGTGAATTACACGAAAGCGCTTGGGAACTTCGTGTTTTCTTCTTTCCTTGTGGTTATCAGCATATATATATATATATATATATATATATATATATATATATATATATATATATATATATATATATATATATATATATATATATATATATATATATATATATATATATATATACAGTGGTACCCCACTTAACGCGGTCAATTGAACCCAGAGGGTCCCGCGTTAAGTGAAAACCGCGTTAAGTGAATAACAGAACATATGGGATTAATTCCAATAGAACCCAGCCCGACCCCCAAACTCCACTTTTTGACGACAAATAACTATGTTGTAGTAAAAATAACATCTTAATTTTATGATGGTACATGCACACAATTAATACTTAAGAGAAATACAGTCGCCAAGTTAATGTCCATTCAAATAATGGACTCAACTCCCTCCCCCTCTCACACTACAGTACACAGCCAGCTAACAGATGGTCGGTCGGTCCCTCCCTCCCCCCCCCCACCCCCCACCAACCGTCCCAAGGAGATGTGTGGGATAACCTCAAACTAAAGTTAGGAAAATATAATTGACATTGCTGGATTCCTTGTAAGACCAGGAATATTTTGAATATAAATGTCATATATTTTTCACAAAAGATAACATACTTACTCAGATTAAACATTTTATCTAAAAATTGTATGTTTAATGCAAAAAATATGTTGTTTATATTCAAAATGATCACCAAATTATAAGAATTCCAGCAATGTAAATTATATTCTGGCCGGATAATTTGTATGAATTTTATGAGCTAAAACAAATATCTACAGTTAATAAAAAAAAAATATATTCTTCAACACTATCTGTCAATCAAAGTACCCCACCTTGCCTCCCCCCCTCTTCCAACCGCGCGGTCAGTCCCAACCCTCCCCCCACCCCCCACCAATCCTCCATTCAAGAGTTTTTAACATTTAGTAATAAATAATACCTCAGATTAAAGTTAGGATAATATAATTGACATTGCTGGATTCCTTGTAAGACCAGGAATATTTTGAATATAAATGTCATATATTTTGGACAAAAGATAACATACTTACTCAGATTAAACATTTTATCTAAAAATTGTATGTTTAATGCAAAAAATGTGTTGTTTATATTCAAAATGATCACCAAATTATAAGAATTCCAGCAATGTAAATTATATTCTGACCGGGTAATTTGTATGAATTTTATGAGCTAAAACAAATATCTTCAGTTAAAAAAAAATAATTCTTCACCGGGTAACAGATGGTCGGTCGGTTGGTCCCTCCCTCCCCCCCACCCCCCACCAACAGTCCCAAGGAGATGTGTGGGATAACCACTAAATTGTAATAAATAATACCTCAAACTAAAGTTAGGATAATATAATTGACATTGCTGGATTCCTTGTAAGACCAGGAATATTTTGAATATAAATGTCATATATTTTGGACAAAAGATAACATACTTACTCAGATTAAACATTTTATCTAAAAATTGTATGTTTAATGCAAAAAATATGTTGTTTATATTCAAAATGATCACCAAATTATAAGAATTCCAGCAATGTAAACTATATTCTGGCTGGGTAATTTGTATGAATTTTATGAGCTAAAACAGGCAGTCAGGCAGGGTGGCGGGTGGGGGGTGGTGCGAATCTAAAAATAGCTCTCGAGCCGGACACTCACCGCGTTGCTGTGGAAAAATCCGCGTTAAGTGAAAGTTCAGCTTTGGCAAGGCACCGCGTATATGCGAAAACGCGTTAAGTGAAAGCGCGTTAAGCGGGGTAATACTGTATATATATATATATATATATATATATATATATATATATATATATATATATATATATATATATATATATATATATATATATATATATATATATATATATATATATATATATATATATTTTCCCCCATGTTATAGATAATATTATTTTCTATATCACACATGAAACACCAATATAAAAGTAGTAATGAGGACCAACAACTACTGTACTATACATACAATGAATGGTACCAAGCAAGATGTTAGTCATAGTCTTATGAGCCTCAACATAAAAATTCTTGGTTTCAGACTTAATGTCACGTTAATTTAGAGTCCCAGAATTTGTTACTGATGTCAAGATATAAGCGGATCTGTTGCAACGGGAAGAACTTTACGGTGAGGATAGTAGGTACTGTACACGTGATATCATTATGGTGACTAAATTTCACTAACTGTAGTAGGATGAGTCGTAGGAGCGAGGCAGCTGGAAGACATGTATGCCTTTCTGTGCTTCTCAGTCATTTGATTGAAGTTCTTTGGGTCAGCTTCAATTAGTATACCATTCCAGCCTCTCTTTCGTTCAAAAAATAATGTGTTGGAACGAATTTCTCCATCGAGGGCGCCACACTCCACGTAAAACCCGTTCCGCTGAAAATGTACATAGAGTCAACAATATAGTACTGTAACTGAACACTGTAGGGCCTGAAGATGTTTGGATACCTGTGATAATAAAACTTTTTGGAGGGATAGAATGGTTCCCCAGGTAGAGTACAGCTGCATACAGAAAATAGTTATTGGTCACCAAAATTACACTAAAAGAAAATAGATTAATGCTTTACCTACATGTACTCACATAAAAAAGATGAAGCAGTCCTCTTCTGGTCTTCATATATTATTAATAAGTGCTGGACTGCATTACTAGTTGGGTGGAGCAAGGGTAGAATTAGATGGCCTCAACACTTTTACTATCTAATTATAACTTAACCAGATCATGTTTTTGTAGTAAATTATCATTCACAATTGACTTTCCAATATTTCACAACAAATCTCTAGTATGGGAGTGCCATGTTTGACCTGCTGTATGATGTCTACTTTTTGCTCAATGCTGATCACCTTCCACTTTCTTTTCTGCTCAGCAAATGTTGAACTTGCTGAAGCTATGCTAGTGTTTTTATCCATTACTGTGAGGAGATTCATCCAATTTTCAAAGATATAATCAAAATGCAAGGCAGGAGGCACTGGCACACGTGTCTGACTGGCACCAACTGCAGTAGATCAAAACAAAGATACTGTACTGTACCATCTAGTGGCCATTTTGTAAACTTCTGCATTTGGGAAGTATGTCTACTTTTCTGAATGGGATTTTTCAGAAATAGACTGGATAACTAAACTTTCTGTGTGTTAGACATTTACATGTAGTTGACAGTACCTGTATTCCTAATAATAAATAAAGGTTTCTGGTAACATCATGAAAAAACTTGGTTGTTCGGTTATCATATTTATTCATTTTGAAGATATTTTTACTGTGGAAGTAATCATAAAAATCGCTTTACCTTAAAGCGAGATTAAAATGAGTTGAATGATTGTCATGAGAAAGAAAGAAAATGAATGAAAAGGCAATGAATTAAAAGAACCTTGATCTCCTGGTGACAGATAAATGACAACAAAGAACAGTGCTGGTGCCAAATCTGCACCTAGCAATGCATACATCAATTCATATACAGCACTGTAGCAGCCTTTACTCACCCAGTTATATAAGTTAGACTCTCTTGTGTGCAGGTTCTCAGAGAAGAGTTGAAATGACCTGTGTATGCTATGTTGTGAGCAGTTCCTTCACAAAACTCTCACCACTACCACTAATCCTTAAGGGCCACCATATTACTTGTAGCTTGGTTCATTCACATTTCTTCTGAGCTTAAGGAAAAGCAAGAGATTTCAAGCCCCAAATCTTGCCCCATATGGAAAACACAAGTAGGCTTTACTCCCTCAATTCCTCTTGTGGGAGTACAATATCTTGCTTCATAGCCTCTCTAAGAGCGATGGGTCATGAAACGGCGGCTTGTTACCGATCTTTTACCAAAGGGAGAGCCAAGTGAACACATTTAAATATCTTTTAATAGTGTAGCATAAAGAGCATCCAGCCCTCAGTACACAATAACCTTCAGGAACTAATACAGTATTAGATAAACTATGCAGAAAAAACACCATTTTTGATACCTCATCATAATTATTTATACTTAATAAGCTTTGCTGCTTTTATGTTATTTATATTACCGGTACAGTATAGTTTTAACTTATACGTAATTGTTATTTTCAGTGTCATATAGCAACAGGCTGCTGCGATGCCAGATATTCTACCTAATTAATCAATCGTCATAATTAATCAACGACGAGCATCCTTGGTCAAATTCCGTAATTGTTTACTATTGTTGTATATCTGCACTGTCTAAGTTCTGTAAATGGGAAAATGGCATAACTCCACAGTCTATGTATATTATACAACTGCATTGTTTATACACTTGCTGAACTGTATACCTATACAGTATAGTAACATATAGTCTACATACATGCCAAACCTGCTGTAAACCTGTGTGGTGATTTTACTGAATAAATAATACCGTACTACCCTTACCTTTCCTTTCAATATGAAGTCGATTCTCTGAGCCTGACCCATCGAAGGATTTTCTTCCTCTGGCTGAGACAAATTGTAAGGCAGCGTTGATGGTGGGACCAGGAATTGCTCTCGTAGGGCACGTATAACTTCTGGATTGTCGGCTGCCATGCTAACACTATTATAATCTAAAGAAAAGACTCTTTGAAACTTAAATTCTGACATTAACCTCATAGACAATAAAACCCTAGTGTCAAGACATGTCACAGTGTTCCTCTAAGTGTTGTGTTACTCTGTGTTTTCTTTCTTTAGCCCATCTACACCATTAGTTAAACACAGTGCTGTACTCTGTCTAATACTGTATACATGAACCCTCTACTTCTATTGGTGCTATCAAGACAAAAATAGAAAGAAAAATGTGAACTTCCTGGCATTAAAGCAAGGATAAGCACCGCAATGTCAACAACCTTCAAATATAAAAACTTTATTCACATTCATATTTAGTACTGTACTGTACTGTACTGAACTATACTGTACTGGCCAGGTACAAATGACTACTTCTTAGTCCCCTTAACTGTAGCAGGCAGCCTTAGTAGCTATTATCCTTTTCAGAGAGATAATTGTGACAAGGAAGGATGAGTTATTATAAGATCAGTCCTCAGCTGCCAGTTAGTCTACCCAACAGCTAGACCTCCAAAACAGCTTGTGCATCAACAGGTGCACCTGGCTAGGGAGAATATGAAAAGAAGGACAGTTGTCTCAACAAACATAAATTAAAGGGGGAAGTATGAATATTAAACTTACCTTGTGTATAAACTTTACTAATACGTGGTGAACGAGGGGCAGGACGGAGGAAACTATTCAGGCTGAACGACTCAGACGTGAAGGCCACCATGAAGAGAACTAGTACAAGCGCCAGACCAATAACAATCATTCCCCGCATACGAATCATTGTCACACATTAACCTGCCAAAGTATGTGCAATTGAACGTTGATATAAAATGCCAACTAAGTACTATACAAGACATAAAAGCCTTAAAATAAATGATCCATACAATATATTAATCCATAATTAAAACATAATAATAAATAAGTTTTGTTATATTATGTTAGGTTAGGTAAGTGCAGCTTTCTAATTTCTAAGCAGACAGCCTCTTTTTCTTAGTTGAATATCCTCTTCACCAGTTGTCAGTTTATATATATATGTCAGTTTGACCCTTTAACCAGCAACTTGAGGAACTTATTCTGTGGAAGACAAATGTGTTCTCATCTCATGAAAAGCCCCAAAGATGGGCAAAATATGTTTTTCACATTATTTAGAATAAAAAATGTGTCCTAAACATATATTTAGCAGCGCAAGATGAATTACCAGCTACTGCTACATTAAATCTTTTATCAGATATACTATGAACAAATGTAACCTATCTTAACCTGGGTTAAATAGGTTAGATTGGTTCTGTCTATGACCAGTAAATGACATAAAATAGATATAGCTAGTAAGGATGTAAACAATGGAGAGATATGGTAACTCAAGGACAGTGCTCAGAGTAACCAGCCACTTAACACAAAACATCAAAAGAAAAAAATATTTCTTACTCAAGAATAAATAAAATCAGACAAAGTAATGACACTTTTCATTCTCAGGATTTTTGCTGGCACCCACAGGAGGCCACCATCCTTGTTTACTCCACAAACACATCAGGTGGCATCATAGTTGTCATGTGAATGTTTCACACACAAATAATAACACAAACCCATTTTATATATCACTAATAAACACAGCAGCAGCACCAACACTAACTTTTCCTGTCGACAATGATATATTACTTTCAGTTAGTATGACTCGTGACCATCAGTGGTTCAGTAATTATGAGGGATTTTAGACACAGTTTTGTATTCTGATTACTTTCACATCTAGTCATTTTCTTGGGCAAATGCTTAGTTTTCTAGTTACAGTATATGCGAGTTAAGATGTAGGTTAGGTTAGCTCATGATTTCAGCAATTTCTATATTTTTCCCAACATATTACAGTAACCTCCAATAACATCAGTGAAAACTGGGCATTTTTTAACCATTTTCAATGAAAAGCAGCGGACGGTCACGATTCAAATAATTACCCTTTCTTCTTATAATACTGTACTAATAATATAAAAAAAAAGTAATAAAATGGTATTACGTACCTTAGTTTCAGTCATCTGGGGAATTTTAGGGGGTCTGGGGGGCAAAGTCCCCTGGTTAGGTTAGCATGGTTTGGTTACGTTAAGTTAAGTTAGGTTAGATTTGTTTGGATATCTAAATACAGGGATGACAGAAACTAAAATTTTACCAATAAAATTACTACGTGGCAGTAGCAGCAGCGTCTTTATTTATGGAAAAACAAAAATCAGGATAAAAACCTATATACAAAAAATCACTATTCCTCCATCCAACTTGAGTGAGTCTTGAAGCAGGACATATTCAACTCTCAAAATATTTCATCAGGTGACTCCATAACCCGTGGTACTCTCCTTAAATATTACCACATAGATCAGGATTTGAGAAGGAAAATTTTTAAAAATATTATCAATAATTTCTTCCCATTTCTACAAGTTGATTTTGATAACTTTTTGAATAAACAAGACAGAAAATATTGTCTATACAGATACCTAGTGTTAACCCCTATGTCCTGTTGGTCGGGTTAATGGCCGCAAATGGAATAAAGTACTCCTATATTTTTCTTAATTGTCAACAAATGCATGAAATTATAAAATGACAGATGATATATATTCAGTAATTAATTATACAAGTTCACCAAAGAGAGGTCAAGAAAGGTGTCAAAAACTTGTGGCCATTGAGGAGTTGGCCGACCTTCTACAGACACCAACTGTAACACCCATTGTTGCCGAGTTGCTCATACATTCCTGACACTTTATAGTTACAAGTGAACGAAGGATAAACTTACCGATTACCTCTAAAACGTTAATTAAAAACACTCTCCACATTGACTTCCGGAGGGGAATGTTTATGTTCAATGATAATGAGAATTGTAGAAAGAGGAAAACAAAAATTTACGAAAATTAGAAAAACAAGTAATTATCTTAATTATAATGTAACTAATAACATATTTAAGGTTATTAAATGTGTTATTAGCTCTTACATTTAAAATCTGAAAACTAACAATTGAAAATAAAATATATTGCCCCGTATTATGTCCCCGATGTTCACAGCTCATCTAACACACATTGTCCCAACCAAAAGATAGAGATTAATAGCTATAAATTTATCTATACAAATATTTATATTTCAAATCGAACTTCCTTTAGTCCAAGTCTAAAGAATATTACAACAATGAATGATATCCTGTCGCTGAACTAAAGCAAATAAATCAGCAATTTACTACATTTCATACTTTCTTCATTCTAAGGCTCCTATTTCAGTTGGCCTTATTGATCTTAATATTTGCCGAGTTAAAAACTACCATTCAGAAACAAAATTATACCCACAAGTAGTGTACAAATATAAGTAGTAAGGTAGAACAGTGGTAAGGTGTCTGGCTTGTGTCGCCGGGAGAAATATTACGTGTTTCCTCCAGGTCCTCCTGTACCAACATGAGATAATAAATGTACGAGTAAGCTTATGTGTGCTAAAATTATAAAAACAAAATATTTATAAATGGTCACAAATACAGAACTTAAAACTATAACTATACTGTACAATACATGATCAGTACTTGCCAACAGTGAACTAACAACTCGGTTATTGCTGGCTGGTGTAAAAAAAAAAAAAAACCCACTTCTGGTATATTATGTGTGTGAACATTTTTCAAGAAGGTATTCTTTCTTTATATCAAACGTAAGAAATTCCGTCTGTAAGCGTAATCACACTTTGGACTACTTTCAGTTCTAACCACTGGAAAAATATATCGTGTTCCCTAAATATTCGTCTCCACTGATTATTTTACCTAAAGATTAACCACCCTAACCTAACCGCCCGTCAACTCCCCTTCTTTCAATGCACAAGGTACAGTATAACATCTCAAACATTAAAAAAATAAGTCACTGGCTGTAGTTCTCTAAGGCTTTCTCGGTATTGATAAAAAAAAAATATGTTTCAAGTCAGTTATCCCTTCATGCGCATGTTGGGTACCAATGACCTTCATCCCTGATAATTAAAGAGAAAATTAGCATAACAGGCTAGAGGTGCAGCAGCCAAGTGTATCCTGTGCTTATCTCTTGTCCTAAGGATCACTAGTTTGTGTTTAGGGCACCCACGGTAAATGGTTACCTACCTTTATAGTTGAGGAAATATAGGGCATTAAGTACAGAACTAGTTACAGTGACTCTTGTGAACCAAAAAATTAGTTAGTTTATAATCTGCTGTATCTGCACAACTCCTAATGGGCTGTCAGGCCAATTGGACCCAGCTTCATGAAAAACCCTGTGACTACCCAAGATTGAAACTGGCACACAAGGGTTATAAAGATTTGATTTTGTTCACTTTGTCTTTTCATTACCTGTGCTCATATGGAGAAGGAAGCAGTAGTAGGCATAGAGGTTAATATAAAACGACATATATAGACAAACAATCTATTTTTTGTTCTTTAGAAAAGGTGACAATTATGCTGTAATAACAAACTATGATATCAAACATGCACAAATAAAATACCCGCTATATTACAATTTCAATACAGTACTGTACTACTAATGTTATGTTAATGAATAAAGTGACAAACTCTAATTCTTGCACTACGTCTACTTGACAATACCATATAGTAAACACTCACTCTATGTTAGTAAAGGTGTTTATATTTAGAATGTTTACTGACCATAGAAAGAAGTCTATAACGTTATAAACTTTTCCAGTGTTATAGGAACAATAAAATGCTGTTAATATATCATACATGTCTAGTCTAAGAAATTACTTGCACTATAACTACCAACTACTGGATGACTAGTATACTGTACAGGCCTTCCTTCGTCGAGTTATAGAGGGGTTACGTTCCTGAAAAGTTGTCCATAAATCAAATTTCATAACTTAAAACCCATCTCCCCATAGACTTTCAATAAACACTTTTTAAGGTGTGCTTAAGTGACTGGTCAGCAAGCAGCCCGCTACTGGCTACATCAATCATCCATCACTGTTTTGTTAAATGACTTATTTTTATTCATGTCATGTCATCCAACCAGAATGTAAAACCCTCTTCAAGTTTTCAGTTTAGGGATAGTCTTAAAATCTCTCTCTTGAGCACCTGGAGCCATATAACCTTTAATTTCCAATGATTCTGTTCCGGGTATTTTAAGGGCGCAGCAGCTGAGTGGTACAACACTCGCCTCCTGGCATTAAGGTTGTTGATTCACACCCAGAGCAGCCCCCAGTTCACCCAGCTCTTATTAGCTACAGCACCCACTTTTACAGTTGGGGAAATGATGGTATTTATATGCAGTGCTGGCCAAGGTGCCTCCTTATGTACCAAAGGCTTAACATAGTGTGCTTTACTGCACTGTCTTTAATGGTCTGTCAGGCATATGGCACCCAACTTTGCTCCATTTAGGAGTTTTACTGTATTTGGATGGAGAATTAAAAAATTACACATTTAATCATGCTATGTCCCATTTGACTTAGAGTTACCATGGTGAGGTTTCAGTCAATTGATTTTGCCGCTTTAACTCATTCACTGCAGTAAGCTTAACAACTGATACCCACCTCCTGTACAGTAGACTTGGGGAAATTAAAACATATCTTTTATTTTCACCACAACAGTGACTAGAACTTATATCGCTGACTACTAAAATATTTAAATAGGAATAAAATTATTTATACACTACAACACAGTGTATGGAATCTGCTGAAATTAGTTAAACTGTGCTGCCAGATGCATGAGTACATGTACACAAAACTTTTTTGTTTTATTATGTTATTTCTCGTTTATTATACACCAATATATATTATTACGCATCACTGTGTAAGTAGATGATATAATTCATCAAACTTAATGCTATTCAGTCAAACCATAAAATGTGGATTATTTCCCTTGCCTCTGCTGCCACATAAAGCTCTCACACAGGAGTCTGCAACACCTAGAGTGAGACTACCACACAGAAGGTGTTTAACAGTCGACTCATGTAAGGCAACACATGGTGGGATTTCATTGGATAGTATCACCACTAATATTTATGGGTCAACACCTCACATGGCAAACTTGAAGGCAAGAATCCAAATATTTCACAGCCACAGAGAAGGGAAAACATAGAGACTATTACAGTACCAGCTGCAGTGAAAGGATTTATTTATGCTTTCCTGCATTTAATCACAACAGTGCCTTAAATAATTGTCTTTCAATGAAGCAGTAACACTGGATACTGATAAATGGTTGTGTTTACTTAAAAATTAGTACTGTACTGTATACCTGTAAATATATGACTAGCCTAATTAATAAATTATCACAGATGTTTATATTACAATTTCATAGTAGCATCAACCTCACAGTTTCTCTCATTACTGTACTCAAAGTATAACAAAGTAACTATACAGACACACTCTTAATGGCACTAAGATAAATACAAAAAAATTTACACTTTTCACACACAGTTGTAATGCAAAACTAATCAATTTAAAATTCACATATCTCACTGAGCAGATCTGGTGTGGGGTTACCGATTCATAATATTCTATAATGACTGTGATTACAGCTCATCTCTTTGGACCACTTCATCATTCTTGTTTTGGACAGAGTATTGTACTGTACTGTAAACCCTCTTAGACTTACGCTAATCCTGATAAAATAAACAATAAATTTTTACATACTGAGTTCTCTGAGTTGGATACATTGTAGACTGACTAGTTTGGCTGACTTTATAATCACAACCATAAGAAAAATAAAGGAGATACTGAACTCCTTCTCCTAGAAATGGTACTTCTCTGAGGCAGCATCTCCACTTGGTACCACCTCACCACAATCCTTATAATAATTACTATTTTTCCATCAACTTATTTTTTTTGTTTTCTTCAGTTATGCATTATTGTTCCCTTTCTATTCCTTCCATCTCTTTCACCACATATTTTCTTTCCTCAGTTCTAACAGATGATGCTGCTTCATATACTGTAATGCATATAATATCCCAACAAATGTGAAATACTGTAAATCATGTTGTTACAGCTCATAAAACTGTAACAACTGAAATTTTATGTAAGAATCAACATGAGGTCAACTTTCTGTCTCATCATATTTCCTCAACACTTAACCTTAATCTCCTTATTCATAAACATTTGTCATCATTACATATCTACAACGATGTTCTCTGACACAAAAGCTCCTTATCAATATTGTACCTACGTAATACTTGGGACAACTGACTAGATACATACAAATAACAACTGTGGTTATAGATACAGTAAGTCTTGCCTGAGAACTGATGAGAAACGGGAATAATAACAAAAACATAAAGGAGTAGAGACCGTCACTCTTGTTGCCGTCATCAGCCACATTCACTGCTGGGGAAAATAATGAGAATCCAAGTTGATTAGCAAAGTATAACATTATATTCTCAAGCAAAAATTATTTTACTGATACACAGAAAATATTTTTATCAGTATTTAAATGGATAACTTTAAACTTTATAAACTTTTAAAGACCACTGCACTCTCACACATGTACAATACTGTGTTAGAAGATGTTATAGCAGCTGCAAAACTTTATATTATTCAGGGTGAAATATTAATCACTATGGGTGTACAGTATACAGTAGTGTTATAATAAACATCCAAATTTAATTGTACCACCTTTGTCTATAGAACAGATCACCAATTCTCTGTACAGTAATAGAGAAAATTACTTTCAGAACAATGCATTACTAACCTCTATTACGCACTGCCAGTACGAATTATTTTAGTCAGAGCGTTTACATTGTTGTTCTTTATGGCTTGGCGGCAGGCACTTATGACCGCCGTCTTGGATTTCCCTGCTGTGAAAGGAAGAATATTAAGAAATACTCTCATACATTATTTCTGAGAATACCTGTACTTTACATCCTCTTATCAATTACTTCAGACTAGCTGTCTTCAAGTGGCCATGAAAGAACTAGTAAAATAAAAATATATATATATATATACGTATATATATATATATATATATATATATATATATATATGTGTGTGTGTGTGTGTCATCCCCCAGGGTGATATTTATGCTGCAGTATCACCTGGGTGTTGTAATAAGCCTTAGCCCCCACACTATCCAGACAACTCCCCAGTACAGAAGGCACCACCTAGTGTAAGATGGGCTCTCACTCAGGTGTAGTCTAATTAATGTTCATGTTAGGATTCACACTCATTACAACAGTTACTAATGACATTAATCACAGTTATGACTCAAGCACACAATTTACTGTATGGTGTATTTCACTCACTTCTAAGTCTTCCAGCTTTCTGTATTGTCTGGTTGACTTGCTTAAGGCAGTTGAGAAGCTCTTGGTGATTATTACAGCGGATTTTGTAACCACTTATAAGGTCTTTATTAAGGTTGTACAGCTCACCATACCACTGACGCATACTATGCCTAATTGGGAAAAAACAGATAAGTTCGATGATACATTGCAAGAGTCTGTGTTAGTATATGTGCATAAATAGGGAATTGATCTTAATATTACATTTTCTGATCAGAAGTGAACAAATGGCTCTTGACATACAATTACTATCTAGGATGAGAGGCCAAGATGGTTACCCATGAAATGATCATTTGTCTGCTATATTGAAATTAATCACAAAAAAATGGATATCTAACCATTCCCAGTAATTCCATGTTCTCCCAAATCTTCCAGCTCCTTTCCACACCACAGGGAGGAAGGCTAGTAACCAGAGCCATCTGTTCACTACTGGTCATAAGCAACATTCTATAATTACTTCTCTATGATCAAAAAGTTCTGCAGATGGGTCATGACACATAAACCAGTAAATCATGAATGAAGAAGATTAATCAGGACACAGAATTAGTTTCTAAATTAGCTGAGAAGCCGTGAAAGTGGGTCCTAGAGACCTGAAGGCCTATAGGTTCAATGAAGGACAATACAAACAAGCAGAAAAACTTCATTAAGAATAAAATTGAACAAATAAGTAAACACAAACAAGAGAGGAAACTATACTAACATATCAGACATGAGCCTGGCATCCTCTGCTCTGACTACTAAGGTGCGAATAACACCCGAATGATCTGCCATCTCTGCTGAGAGACGTTGACGGGTGGCATGGTATTCCTCTACTCGCTCTAGCACTGAGCCAAGTTGATCAAGTTCCACTGGGAAGTCAGCCTCCACCTGATTACCAAGAAACAGAAAGTGGCAATTATAATCTTTTTTACTTAACATAAAAGCATGAGCTTTTGAAACTATTTATTGAGTAATACAAGAATTACTGTTGAGATTAGAGAGTGTGCACACAGGGGTTGAATATGTTAAAAAAAATCCGAAGAAAAATTTATATAACAAAATTTAAGAAGAAAAGTTTGTTTATTACTTTATAACTTCAAGAGAACTTGCCGGGTACAAAAGTTACTTTAATAGCTTGTAAAGAAAAATATGATCAAAGTTTTAAATAGGTAAAATTCCTACCTGTAAATCTTCCAAATTCAGATAATTACTGAGTGCCTGCATTATGTCACCAGCCAAGTCCATGTCATCTGTACGTACAGTGATTTCACACTGAGGCGAGGCCTGAATAATGAGCGGCATACTTGAGCGTAGTGACAAGAATGACACGTCCAGTCCACCATCTTCATCTGCTTGCAAGTCTTCTAAGAGCAGGAAACTTGAGTTTATCCACATTACAATCTGCAGAACATAAATCTTATTTATTAAATTGTACTTCACATTTGTACCACCTTCCTCATTAACATCACTTGTCATGTTATTCAGATATCATTTACAGAATATTGTCAAACACAAAGAGAGGCAATCAGAAACTTTATTTCAGTTATTTTACAGTAAATGTTAAATCTAATGTTAAGTCTTTACTGTGCTCTAAAATAATGGAGGACTCAGATACAATATACCAACCTATGGTCAAGGGAAGAAGTGTGTACAGTACTCTGGTGATATCCAGACAAAAATTACCAGTTGACTGAGTCCAACATCACACTAAGGCTTATTTGTTTAATGACACAATACACTATCCTTGCAGATAATACTTTTATTGTTTATTCTTTTCATCTTTTGTACTGACCTTGTGTTGGTTCTACAGATGGTCTCATTGACCAGGTCACACCAGGCATCACTGTACAGTACGTACTATGATCCCCGTCCCCAAAAAGCATCCAAATCCAAATTCACATTTACCGTACCTACTGTACTGTTTCAAGAGTGGAATATCCAGGAAACTCACCTGTTTTCTCAGCTATGGTTGTCTTCCATAATATTAATTTTACAGTACTGTATAAACTCGACCTACAGACTTCACTAACTGATATAATATTACCATTAAATCTTATTCCTTTATTACTACTCAAAACTTTCTCATTAATAACCTACATACCTACTCAATAGCTGTTATGTACCACTGGAAATAGCATGCAGCCATATTTAGCTCCCTGTCTAACTATAAAGCAACTATGGTACATTATTTACTAATACCTCTACTACAGTTTCCTGATGCCAGTTATAATTTTTTCATATCATAATATCTGTAATATTAATGACTATTTCATCCAAGACACATTTAACATAATTGACTTGACACAATCTAGTCCTTTTTCAAAATTCACAAAACATAGAAATTGGTTTGAACCTCTAAGGCCCTCTCACTATATGAATGTAAAACATACCCTTGCAACTCGTTCACTCAGTTTGAACTTGACAAATCCCTGAGGTTGATTGACTGCAACCGTGCAGAGAGCGTACATTGAGAAGCGTGGCAGCTGCCGAGTCAACTCAAACACGTGATAATGTAATGACCCTTTGTATCCCACCATGGACTTGATGTGGAGATCAACTGGAACATCCTCCAAAGAAAAGAAAATTAATGTCACTTAAAATTCTATTCCATTTTCATACAGGTATATAGTACAGTACCAAAATTTTGTGGGGGTAAGTGCACGGAGACTATACTGGGTTACAAACAGGTTATAGGCCATAAAAGGGTTTTCACATGGACAAAGGCCAACACAAAATACAGTACATAGTTTTATTTTATCAAAGTCTCGACAGTGAAAACAAAACAATTAAATTTACCTTAGGTGGGTACAAGGGGATCCTTATATTGCTACTGAGTGCTGCTTCCCTGGGATGGAAGACATGGCTCTCCCCTTCAAAGATTCCTTCAGCAAATATGATGACAGCACGGATAACAGTGTCATTCGTGGTGGCAAGAGCAATCTCAACATGGGGCTGGCAAAAAATCAGGCATTATGTCACACAAATTAATATTGGCAGAGCTAGATTTAAATATAACTTCATGATGATATTCAAGACAAACCGAGCAATGAAATATAGAGTTAATAAGAGTAGCTGATATATTTTTCCATATAAGTACTGTATTATCAAAGCAGAAAGTATTTATTTTCTGTCTACATTAACTACTGGCTGTAAGTACTGGTTGTGGTGCTGAAATACTCTACTGTTTATCTTCTGCATCAACACGGAATTCTGAAAGGCAAACTCAAACAATACTTCTACCACTACTAATTCTCAATTCCATATTATTTATATTGTTTACAAACAGTCAGCCCAACTCACACCTTTCCAGACCTAACACAGACACTGTGCCAAGGCTGTAATGTCACCAAGATCCTCCAATATTTTCATGAATGGGTAGTAAGAGTGGTGAAAGCAACAGTAAGGATAAGGGAAGCAAGTTTGGTATGTAGGAATAAGGAATACAAATGGGAGATGAAGCTCTGGTAGGTGAATGAGTTTGAAAGATTGTGGAGGTGATTCTATATGTTTCAATAAGCATTATGATATTTAAGAGACATTGGTAAAACAGAAGTTCAATTAGCACACAACCTCATGATCCATATTTTCTTATTTTATTTCAGATGAGCTAATAAAATTCTAAGCATGTGATCATAACCTAACTTAACCTAAATACTTACAGGTTTATTTTTCTCTTCACTACCCATGTTAATAGCCAATCCAGTCTGAAGTTGAGTATTAGCCTAAAAATAAAGAAACACAATATTTTATCACATTTCAAATAATTCTACAATTCTGGTCAAGGAGAAAATTAGAAAAGTGTATCATGAGTAAGCTGACATGGCTTTTGTTTAGGGTTCAGACACACACAAACATGTATACAAAAGAGAGGCCAGGCTTTATGAACACATCAGGAAGGTTTACATACTGTCACTTATATTTAGCCCTTGACTGTTACTGTGATGGGAACTTACAGGTATGACACCAACTTGATCTCCAGCAGTGGAAGGTTTCCCATATAGAATCTCTCCTGATGATCCCATCCGCTGGTTCTCCTCATAATTTTTCAGCTCCAGCAAGAGGTTGTGGCGCCTCTGACTCAGTTCTCTGATTGTTTCTTGCTCAATATTCACATCCATCATAGAGTACCGGCTCTCAGGCGAGGAAGACTGGTAGCCTCGAACTTCAGGAAAAACAGGAAATTATCTTGGTGTGTATAACAATGATATATAGAATCTACTTACTTCATTTTTTCTTTTATTTTACACCTTCCTGTTTTACGTAATGCCCCTTGTGGAACATGCTTCAAAATTTAAATCACACATACACGAGCGCAAATAAGATCTCATAGCGTTTTATGAAAGTTGTTCTCACTTTGCTTTACTTTGGGAATACTCTCAGGAGTCTAAGACATTGGTTTAATACCCCCATAGACTGTCGACTGTAACATGAGCTGCCCAAGAAGTGTATAGGCTATTAAACATTATTTCCAGTTCAGCACAGTCCATACTAACCTTCACCATCAATGGAGCAGCATATGAGCTGATTTTTGCCATCCATGCGATAATCTCCTTGAACAATACCTGCCACAGTTGACTGAAAGTTGTCCTACAAAGAATTAACTTTATTAACACAAGGATATATTTTGAGTAAACAGTCTATCTACCATTTCACTTCCATTGCCTCCTCTCCTATGGAAGTGGAGAGATCAAGGACAGGACAGTATAGTTCATTATGACTTATCAAAGGCAGCGGCTGATACTCCAAACAATGAACAAACATTTACATCTTATATCTTTATGTGTTTATGTACTTATTTCTCTCTTTACTGTATAGCAGATTCACAACTATTCACTGCTTAATTAACTATGAATGATAAGTACAGTTACTCTTCTATTTTAGTTATCCTAAATCTATCTGTAATTTGCTCAGCCAAATGCACAATGAGTGTTAGCAGTTGATAGCTTCTTCAATCTGTGGACAATCAACCAATAAGTGAATTTTTGGCCAAATATCTAAAGCATCTCTTGACACTAGATAGTACACAGACAAAACGTATCTGAATACAGAGGAAAAAGTCTACAAGTAAAGCTAGGAAATGAAACAGGTAATACTGATGGAGAACTACAAAGATAATAAAATATAAATATTCACTAACTTTAAACAAAACTTCTCCACTACGATCATTGCGAGCATCCATCTTGCCATTACTCCAGCCTGTGATCAGTTCAGGAACACCATCGCCATCAAGGTCATAACTGAAGATTGAAACTGCCTGGTTCTTGGACTGGAAAAAAAATAAAAACAATTACACAATAAAAAAATTATGTGCTTCAATTTTTATTCTAAGGATATTTTACTGATGCTACTGAATAAACTCTTCCTTCTCTCACTGATGGTGACAGATACTGAGCCACAACCACACACCTGACTCCTGGGTACTATGGCACTCATTCTCCAACTTAAACGATTCTCCACATATTACCTCCATCTCTTTACATTTACCACAACAGTGTCTCTCGTTTTCTACTTCCCCAGCATTACATCACCTCTTGTGAGTACCTGCTAAGACACCCACCACCAACAATGTGTCTCACAGCAAGGAAGAGCAGTGGTTGAGGATGGGAAGGCTGGTAAGGGGAGTGGATGGATAGGATCACTGTGTTAGGAAGGACTTGGGTAAGGTTAGTTATAATGGAAACTAGAGGGTGATGGCTCAGGGTAAAGAGGAGTGGAGGAGGAAGATAAACAAGCCAGAGTTCAAAAGGAGACAATAAAGAAAGTGATACTGGTGGTAAAAAATAGAAATGTAGACAAACAAGCAGCCATCTTAGACAACACCTATACAATACACACCTTAATTCTCCACCACCTTGCCAGCTTCTCGTACACTCCAACAGTCCCATTGGCAAGAGCATAACCAAATCGAGAGCCTTGCATGGGGCACAAGGCTGTCACCGCCTCAGTTTCTGACATTTCAAATAGAATCTCTTCATGCTTGAATACCCTTATCTCAAAATCCTCAGAACCCACCAAGAGCTGAAAAAACATGAATTAAATATTTTTTATAAATTTTTGCCATAGTCCATAATACACATACCTGTATCACTGAAATACAAACCTAAAAAACCTGTCAATCTAAGTATTACCAACACTTCCTGCTCAATCTTCATACAACAGGTGAAAGCTGAAAGCACTGATAGACAAAGTAAAAGAAGAGAGTGAAAAATAAAGACTAAATTTAAATCCAGCACAGGTATAAGAAATATAGTAACAATGGTAATATCCAAAGACTATGAATCCCCACATGTAACATTACAGTGAATGGAAAAGCATTAAAACTTAGCAGGTATACTAGAGTATCTGAGCACAGTACAGCATTTTAATACTAAATATTACATAGATACAGTATACTGTAAACAGAAGAACATAAAACAAAAGCCACCATGACATTCACCTTAATGTACTTTGGAAGTTAACTAACTGCTCAAGATAAGGTAAAAGGGGAACTAACTTTACATACCTTCCAAAGTCACACAGTCACACTCTTCACAACACCCGGGTACTGTACACCATAAACACTTCTACTCTCTGGGCTGCAGCTGAGCAAAACATTGACCATAACAGCCTTCTGTGTTTCATATTAAAGCAAGATGAAATATATCATGAGAGATATTTTTAACACAATATTATAATGAATCTTTTAAGTACGTAATCTTTGATATCTACCTCATTCTCATCATCTCCATCAAAGTCCGTGAGGGTAATTGAAGAAACATTATCACCAGTCACAGTCCAAAATGGGTCGTTTCCCTCGCTGTCAAAGCCGTGGATGGAGCAGTTACCCCCAATAAGTGCCAGAGGAGATGTATAGTGACCTAATTTACCTATTGTGATAGCATTTGCTCCATCAGATACCTGTTGGGGTGAAGCGATATTAATTAACAACTATGTCGAGATCTGTCTATTAGCTGAGAGAGGATTGTCATATTGGCCAAATCTGGTAAGAGTACAGAGAGTGTGTGTGTGTGTGTGTGTGTGTGTGTGTGTGTGTGTGTGTGTGTGTGTGTGTGTGTGTGTGTGTGTGTGTTTGTCAGAAGATTTTTAAGAGCTGCCAATGTTGAACATCACAGCAGCCACATACATTGTTCCTCTCATCTCTATTTTCCCCTGCATTGTACCGAACAAAAGAGGAAAAAATAACAGTACAGTACAGTAGTCTTCAAGAGAATATCATCCTCCTGAAATGATTACCTGTACTTGGGCAACTTTTGTATTTTACACTAGTATCCATTGATTCTCATACATCACAACTTTTACCAAAACTTTATGCACAAAGTATTGAGGATTTTTATGTTAATACACAACATGAACCTCTAAATTTTGGGTGATAAAATTAGTTTTCATAACATATATTTTCCTGTGTATTAGGCAACTTAAGCAAGAGATCACAAAGTAAAGCTGAAACTCCATCCACTATAATTATTTCACAGACACAAATAAAATATTTTCCTAATAATGTATAACAAATAGTGGAAGATAAACTTACATCTTTATAGAAAACATCCGCATTGTTTTGGACGTCATAGGCAAGGACGTTAGTTGGTGTTCCCACGACGAGTATGTCGCTATGTTTAGACGGGGACAGTCTGCCGGCCGTGAGTGCTGAGACTGTCTGGTTAATGTTGAGGAGGGAGACTTCAGCACTACTCTGGCTGATGGACATGCGGCCTCCTGACACACCAAGACGCTGATGGGAGTTATGGATGAACACCTGTGAAATGTGATGCATGGTACAGTAAACATGAGGTGATAATTATTATACAGGACACAAGTATAATCATGTACTGGACTGTATGCAGGTAAACCCAGTCCCTTGTATTCTTTGGCATTTCAAATATGTAATGACATGGATCAATCAGCTTATTATATCAAACAATTGATTATCCATTTTGCACTGAAGGTCAAACCAAAAGTGCATTATTTTGTACTATGGAATGTCTTTATAATCCTCCAGGAGGGTGAGAGGTGAGGTAGAGTGAACCAGTAAGGAGGAAGCCCACTTAATCAGGAATAAAAAGTAGGTAAGAAATCTTTACTTAATTGTGTTGAGCAGATCTTCTAAGAATTATACTGGACTGTACTAATATTCTAGTTACCTTGTCAGCAGTGGTGGAGGCTGTAAGGCAGGAATGAGCACCATCATATTTGCCGATACAAACTCGTCCAGGCAATATCTTCTGGTTGAGATTTATTGTAAATACTGGAATTAACATGGTGGCCCCTCATGCACTGTACTGGAACCAAAAACAGTTATTGGTGTGATGAATTACTATATACTGTATCAAACTAAATGATATCGGAAAACCATAAGAAGGAAATTCGCAATTCTTCCACCCATTTTTCTTTACATGAGGCAAGAAACAAGTGTTCTACAGAAAATTTCCCTAGAGTGGCTCCTTCCCATGAGTCTGACATGTACTCCACTATAGTATTGATTGTTGCATTTGAAAACTCCTCTTCGGAATTCAAAGTCTGAATGTGAACATCTAATATCTGGTTGGGCTCTACGACTCCTTTGGCAAGCAGACAGAGTTTATACAGACTTGTCAAGAGATGTTGAAACTTATCTCTTGAACTCTACTAGAAGGAATACTCAAGACCAGTAGTATAGCCAATGTTATCTTTCATAACGTCTTACAGGTTATACATAAACCCTAACATATTGACTTACTTTAATACCGGCAATATAAGTACTGTAACGGATAAAACAAACAAGTTCTTACCCAATTTGTAAAGGTTAAAATAGACAGAAACTCTTAACCTGAGACGACCATTTGTTTACTGTCACGGGAATTTTTTGTCCGAATCGGTTTGTCGTATTAAGTACTGAGTTGATTTTAATGTTTCCCATCCATAAGATACTTTTTAATCAAAATATATAATTTAAAATAATTACATTTGTTTAAAACGCAATTATATTTAATATCCATGTATTATTATACTTTATTAATTTTCAGAACACCACTAGAGAATTTGAGAACGATCGAACGAAAATAGAGTGTGCTGACTAATACTATTTATTGTAGACTTGGGCTAAATATTTTTAAATAAAACTATGGAGGTAATGAGACAAAGGCTGCTGAAAGGCTTTATATGGCAAGGTCTAGTTTATGGTGGACACTCAGCAGATAGCACAAAGAGGTTGGAGGAATGGAGGATTTTGAAATGTGGTGTTAAAAGCCAATGCTATATACAGTATGTTAAAAAAGCTACTGTACACTGAGGGAAAACAATAATATTGAAGAACTACCAAGATTAGCAAAAACTTAAAGAAAAATGATGTACTTGAAATATACAGAAAATGAAAAATGAGATACTTTGGTTATAACATTAGGGATGAGAGGATAATAAAATAAATATTAATGAGCAAAGTTGGGGTTAGAGGGCCAGGGGAAGGCAGAGATGGAAAAATTTAATTAATAACTGGGTCCCCAGAGATATAAAACCTTAGAAGATTGGTAAAAATATCCCGTGAACGTTTAGAGTGGAGGACTGTGGCCACCAACTCTCAGCTATCAGGACTATACTCTTTTTAAATAGCGGAACAACCAAGGTTTTGTAACTTCTAACCACTTCTAGTCTGTCTACATCTATGATAATGAATGATCACCGGATTAGGGACACTTTTTGGTTTATCTCGTGAGTGTTGATATGATCTCCAGAAGCAATTTATTGTCATCTATCAAACACATATCCCTTCTTTCTCTGTTCTCCCTCAATCAATTTGATCACTTCCATCATGCATTTAAAATTATCCATGCGTTCTTTCTTTTGTCTTGCTAACTGTCATCACCTGGAGATCGTCTAAATTTATGAGAACCTTGGCCTGCCTTGAGCTGTGTTAGCAGTTGTGAGACCAGGATGAATGGGAAAGGGGGCGATGGAACTAAAAAAGGGTTAGTTATAAAACGCTTTGGCTAATGACCAAAGCTATTTACTATTGTGAGTTCTGACCAAGGAATTAAGTTGGAACTTCAGGAATTATTTTTACTTTGTTAACAGAAAGTTTGCCAAAGTTACAGGCAGTATAAATCTGCAGTAATTTAAATGTTTCCAGTTTCAGAATGAGACTTGTTTGTGATCAGCTGCCCTTTGACAGGAAAGCTTGTGTGTGTGTGTTTATGTGCACATGTTCCTCTGTATTCACACAACCAAAAGACGAAGGTAGCAGTGCTAACACCATGAAGTTTGGTGCTAATGTATGGAACTTGGGGTTAAAATGAAACAAAAATTACTCAAATAAAATATTAAAATTGCATCTGAATGAAAACAAGTGTCTTAATATAGTTAAATAAATAACTTATTTGATTAGTAAATAACTTATAGACAGAGATTAACAGTCTTATGTACAGTATTATATTATATATATTAACAAAACACTTTCATCTGGAAACAGTTTAATGTTACAACTATATATGGATGTTAGTTGGTTCACACATCATTTGTAAATTTTACCAAAATAAAATGTATCATATTGTAAGAATTTTATTTGATGGTCTTAAATGTATATGGAACTTCGATCAGACGAGTCATCAGGACCCATGAGTGTTTGCCTCTCCTCATGTGTAGTCCTGCCAATCTCACCATCTTCTCTGTTGATGCCAGTAATGTATGATTCATAGTCATCGTCGTCCTCTAGTATACATCTGCCTATCTCGCTGCAGTTGTCAATCACATCTGGCAACTTTTCATTTAGAGTCTTCATAAACATTCTTGGCAGAGGAGTCATCTGGGGATCGTGGACTGAAATCGAATCCATGCCTTCAGTAAAACCTCCTTGCATTGAATCAGGACACTCACCACGTCCTTGCCTGCCATGAGGTTTAACGTTATCATGGTTATCACATTTGTCTTCACACAACGCCATTGCTTGAGAGTGTACATAGTCGTCTCTAATCCCGCTATCTCTCATGAAGTCTACAAAGTCTTCCATGACAGCCAATGTCTCAGGGGTCCTGGACTCATCATCCGCGGCAGCGTCCTTCCTGAGAATATCCAGATAATAATGAAACCACTGTAGAGACGTGCGACTCTTCCATTCTTCGGGGATGTTGGGGCTGGCCCTTAGTCTATCCTCGACGTCTTGCATGACAGCCTGGCCCTCGGGGGAACATGAATCCAGGAGCCTCAGACTCTGCGTCTCCTCATCGGTGGAACATACACTACATCTTCTTGGCGGGGACTGCTCATGCTCCGCTCTGTGGGTCGTGTAACTGCAGACATTGGCAGATAAGTTTTTGCCACTGTTATCTGTAAACAGTATACAACCCAATAATAAATACAATCAATATTACTATCAACCTTTATCCTCTTTTCAGCATTCAAACACTTCCTTTTTTTTTATAAAAGGCTCAAATAAGGTGACTGAAGGATTACCTGGAGAGTCGAGGGCCCCAGCATGGCAACACTCCTCCTCTGATGGATAAACCTCTGCTTGTGTTGTGGCTGTTCTCTGGCAACAGTGACACCTCGTTATTAGTCATCACTTCAGCATTAATCAAAGAGTTTGATGAAAACTGTCGAATTATACCATAATTACAATGAAGTAATGTATATTCAAATTAGTAATTAGTATATCAATATCAATAAGACAGTATACATGTGTGTGGGAGGGGGGTTGCAGGGCTGCCGAGAGCTGGTCAGGGCCCCAGGGAAAGATAAATTTATGGGCTCCCTTTACAGATATATTTAATATTTATATCCCACTATTCCCAGGTACAACAAAAATTTTTTTTATATGAAATACACCCTGGAATCACTTCCAATGTAAGTGTTTTTCCCACTTTAACACTTCCCAAACACCTGTCTTCAACACCTACCTGATCACCAACCTTTAACAACCCTCCGACCTCATCCATGCTGCTAACACCACCACCACCACCATCACCACCACTACCACCACCATCACCATCATCTTGCTGCTGCAGATGGCTGTCGTCACTCCCTCCTCCTCCTCTGCCCTGCGTGGGGTTCCTCCAGCGATCGTAGATGATCTCGACGAGGATGAGGAAGGTGCCACTTAAAATACCGCCAGCGACCATGATGAAGATGCCCTCCAGGTTCTTCAGCCCCAGGCGCTTGGAGAAGTCCAGGCTGTGGTGGTCGTCTTCAGAACACTCGGACCCTTCAGTCCAGATCCACTCCTTGTCCAGCACCTCCATGTAGCCTCCTGCCCATGACCACCACACATGAGGGACTGTCGGTGTCATTAGCTGTGTGTACTATTGTGTAGGTGTTGTGTGTACGTGTTGTGTGTACCATCAGTCGCTGTATAGTGTATAATTTCTCAAGTTTATATCGGTGATAGAAAAAGTGAAATAAACTAGGCCATTAATTTTATTTATTTCATATTACAGTATTTAGGGATGAATAACCAGTAAGTTTTATAGTTCAGCATCATGTTTATACTCACGTTCATGTAGATCTAGTATGTCGAGGGTGATCTTGTCAGCCCAGGGCGACCCCTTCTGCAGCCCGATGCCATAGCCGGACCGACCGAACAGCTCCCCTACAGTAACCAGCTCACAGTCCCGTGAAGCCTCATACTCCAGTCGGGAACTCTCCCAGATGAACGCCTGCAAGCTTCTAAAAGGCCAGGGAGTAAGTGTAAAAGACAGACAGACAGACAAAGAAGAAAACCGAGTCAGACAGAGAGGCAAAGAGACAGAGATGAAGATAGCTTATATATGTTTAGTAGAATATTAGGGTTAAGGCCCATTTAACCAGTCACTAATTCACACCAACCCCAAGTTCTAGGCAAGCTAACACCACCTCCGACCAAATAAGTCCACACCTCCAGAGACCAACTCATAACACTCAAGATATCCAAGTTCAACCCTAGACCATATATATCACGCCAGACCAATCTAAGCTTACGTGTCGTAGACTATTTAAAACTAGATCCACGACCATTCCAGAACAACTCCTGATCAGATTAAGCTTTCCCAGACCAGAAAAAGCCAATGCATCGGAACCTAAGCTTTATTAGACCACGCCTGACCAACACAGATATCCCCCAATCAATCTGGTCAACATTATGAACATCCCAAATTCAGCCTATATATTAAACCTGTCCTACCAACTAGAACACACCTCAACTACCCAGGGAATGTCATGATGAACCAACATGAGCCATATTCTCTAGGACTTCCATAAGGTTACTCAAAGACACCCATGGACCTATCAAGATACACCCAGGGAAATCACTAGATCAACTTACAGATCATATAAAACCCTAGTAAACCTGTCCAGAACACCAGGACCAATTTATTCCAGCATACATGAATCATACTGACCCATTGCGCACGGCATGGATAGCCTGGTCAACGGTGGGGTAGTTATGTGCCTCCATCACACGGTACATGTTGGCCCACTCTGTCTTGCGCCTGAAAAACATGTCCACCGAAGATCCCCGCACCGTGGCGAAGGTAAAATTCTCCACTGGGTTCCTCAGCTGTGGGGAGGAGGAAAAGTTTTAACTGTGGGCAGAAGGAAAAAGAAGATATTTAACTGTGGATAGGAGATTTATTTCCTTTGGGGATGAGAACTTTTAGCTGTGGGCAGAAGAAAATGTGTTTGCTGAGGGGGAGAAATTCTATCTGTAGGTATATGGAAAAACCTCAGCATAAAATTGGCATCTCTGTTACAGAAAGAAGAACAAGTAAACCCTCATCTGTGAGTGGAGAGACGAGTCTGATGTTCTCTCAGCTGATGACAGAAGGAGATATAGCATATTAAAAATTTGAAGTCTCAGTTATGAATGAAAGGAAAAATCTCAGACCTTCATCAAAGGAAAGACAAACTTATCTCTACTTTTCTCTCTCTGTCTGTGTCTCTCTACTATCTCTAGCTACCTTTGTCTGTCTCTCTCTCTCCCTATCTCTTTTGCTCACCCTGGCGTCGTTAATGCCGGTGATGGCACTGATGGGAGTGTCCAGTACGAGGAAGGCTGCAAGGTTGGCCGTGTAGGATGCCACGATGATCATAGCGAAGCCTCCCCACACGATACCCAGCACCCGGCCACTCACACACCTCGGAGTACCTACACAAGGATCACACATCAACATTAAGAATACGAGATCTTGGGCGCAAAAACACGAGTGATTTACAGGGTGTATCGTTTCATAAATTTCTAGACAAATATATGAATTTACAAAGGGTCTCATGAATTTATGAACTTACATATTCACTTCTCATCTAATCTATGTATCTGCTTATCTAGCAGCTGTATGTATCTATCTCACTTCTCTTCACTCATTATTAATTATAAACAGCTAAGCTTTATCCTCACCCTGACTAGCATTATTGTGGCTAAACACCAAGATAATGTAAAATACAGTACCAGTAGTAGTGAGTGGGAGGAGGGAGAGGGTAGTGTGTGTGAGTGGGAGGAGGGAGAGGGTAGTGTGTGTGAGTGGGAGGAGGGAGAGGGTAGTGTGTGTGAGTGGTAGGAGAGTGGGAGGACGGAGAGGTTAGGTTAGGTGTGTGTGGTAGGAGCTGATGTGTGTTTACCGTCGGTCAGGCCGCTATTGAGGATGACAGACCACGAGAACCAGAAGGACTCCGACAATACGAGTGAATCTGTGTCCTTCCCATCAAGCCTGT
This sequence comes from Homarus americanus, assembly GCF_018991925.1. Classification (NCBI taxonomy): domain Eukaryota; kingdom Metazoa; phylum Arthropoda; class Malacostraca; order Decapoda; family Nephropidae; genus Homarus; species Homarus americanus. The sequence goes on from NW_024733734.1 coordinate 9,041,666, forward strand.
GTGAGGAGAGAGAGAGGACCTGATGGTAATTCTCTCTCTTTCTTTCTTTTCACCCTCTCTTTCTCCCCCCCCCCCTCTATCTCTTTCCCCCTCTGGATTAAAGGCTTTAAATTAATTCTGGTTTAATTTGTCTTGAGTTCATTACTTAGAACAGCTGTGGTTCATCTTATTTTAGTTATTTATAGAAGGTAAAGACATTGTAGTGGATTCCTTCTCTACAAGCGCCGAACCTTCTCGAATTCCCCAGCCTACGCCTCCAGCGCCGCCTACGGAGCGGGGGTCAACTATCTACCCACGCCTACCCCCGCCTTATAAGACCTGACACCGCTGTGACCACCCTCTTTCTACCCAGTGCCACCAGCAAGCAACACCTCCTCCTCCTCCTCCGCGCCAGCCTGGCAGCTCCCGCACCCTCGCCACCTTGGCGTCCCTCAAGCCACATACTCCTCTGGGCACCCTCACCAACCAGCTCTCTCCTACTCAACGCTTGTTACCATGCTGTCTACCCAGCAACAAGCTGCACTGTACATCCAATACAATATGTATACAGTGAGCACATTGTGAGTTTCCTTTCTCCATCCCATCCTGAGTGTGAACCAATATACTACCCCCACAACATCACCCGCCTTGTACCTCCAATCCTCCCTCGTGAGACCACCAGACAGACAGACAGAGGTACTGTACTTGTAGACGGGGCTGAGACGGTCCAGGAGCCAGATGAAGAAGGCGATGATGTGGACGGTGACCAGCAGGAGGAGCCAGAGAGTTCCTCGGAATGGCTGTAGGATGGACACCAGGGCAGGCACCACAAGGGTCTGCCGAGGAGATGCAATCAGGGTCAAATTGGGTCACAGGTCAAACAAGGGTCACAAACCATCAAATGGGGTCACAAGTGGTCAAATAAGAGTCACAGAGAGGTTAAACAAGGAACACAGAGAGGTTAAACAGAGGTTACTTAAAAGAAGTTGGTGTCATCGTGACCAGGGGGGTCAAGTTAGGTTAGGTTAGGTTATCACAAGTCATAAGAGATGATTGGTTCCTTCACTCTCCAGGATGGGGTCATTAGTGGGTGCTGCCAGGATTTCGATCAACGTGTGAGTCCAGTCAGGTAAATCAAAACACCTCTTTGGTCTATTGTGAGGAGATAACCAGGTGATGAACTGCAGTGGTTTGTTCCTCTGATGGTCAACACCCTTGGGTCTAGTGACACAATGTTATCGTTATGTTATGTTTTATTTGTTTGTCTCTTGGGCTGTCTAAAAGTGATTTAATGACTGCTCACAGTCTCTCTGTCTCTTTCTTCCTGTCTGTCTGTCAGTCTGTCCGTCTGTATTTCTCTGTCTGCTGACCCGCTTGATGAGGATGGTGATGCCGTGGTACTTGAAGGGTTTGGTGAAGTGCAGTGCCTGGGATCGCTCCGGGTTGATGGTGAGGGGCGCCATGATCATGTCCAACGCCTCACTCTCGTTCACCAGCTGACCAATCATCCCATTCCAAGTCTTCTGTCCTGTGAATGATTAATGCATAATAGTCACTCTCCATTGCTCCAGGTCAGTCATAAACACACTGTGGTAAATATATAGTTTGAATGTTTGTGTTTACTGAAGATCTGCTGACTTTGAGAGGTAATCGTCTCTCTTCCTCCTCTTTCTTTTGTTTTCTCTTCCTCCTCTTCTCCCATTCCTCCTCTCTCACTCATTCACTCACTCCCCCACTCCCTTTTTAACACCATCTCCTCCTCCTCTCTCCCTTTCTGTCCTGCCCTCTCTATATTCTACAAGCTTTCTCTCATTCCCTCTCTCTCTCTCCTTCCTCACTTCCCCCTCCTCTCCCCTGCCTCACCTTCCTGGTTCTCCTCAAGCTGGCCGTAGTTGCCGTCAGCAGAGAGCGTCAGGTTGAAGGTGAAGCCGTTCTTATCGGACAGAGTGAAGAGCAGGTCCAGACAGTATCCCCAGCAGCACATCCTCTCCCACTCTGAGGATAATGATGCTTGTTGTGGTATATTGGTACACTCGAGAGACAGACAGAGAGAGATATACAGACAGATGGACAAAAAGATAGAAAGATAGACATACATCCTAAACCATACTTACCAACCCAATCTTTAACTTTGTAACACTACTAATGCGATCCATACTCTACCAATTTTTCTCCCTTTCAACCACCCCTCCCCCTCTCTCTACCCTCCCCCAGGCATTACCTCTGGTGGTGGGGTTCAGGAGGGGGCACAGTTCCTTCCCCTTCCCCTCACACTCCTCGTCAGCGTCAATGGCAGCGGCATACACGAAGGGCGTCTCCAGGAGAGTCATCACCTGCAGGAAGGGGGGAGAGAGAGAGAGAGAGAGAGAGAGAGAGAGAGAGAGAGAGAGAGAGAGAGAGGTCATAAATAAGTATCTAAGATCTATGGTGGCTGTCTGTATGGTAAGTGGCTAGTTGTAATAAGCCCCAAGTCATAACAGGCCCCAAGTCTTAATGGGCTCTAACTACAGCAAACCTATTACGACTGAGAGCCATTTGATCTTCAACCACTAATATCAGGGTTTTTTAGTCATGAGAAAATAAATTTTTTTATGAAAAATGAAAGGAGACAAAGGGATGAAAGTAAAGACTTACAATTTTTGTAATTTTCGGCCAAAAAACGGATTTTGTTCAAAATCTCAGTATAGGTACTCCTGAATGTGCTGCTTAAGGATGTGTTAACCAAAATTTGATATCTTGATTATAACTTGTTCAAATGGCTTTTAGAAAATGTTCAAATGTTTTTTAGAATATTTTAATTACTTTTGCAATGCTAATTACTCGCCCACTTATGGGTTTTCGAGGTCATTTCTTGGTGCTTGTGTATTATTCTGGATGTACTTAAATAGTTAGGCACATTAAATTTTAGTTCAGAGAGAAAAAGTATTTTTGGCCAAAAATCCTTTAAGGCATAAGACTTACAATTTTTGGCATTTCGTCCAAAATTAGATTTTGCTCAAAATCGCAGTATAGGTACTTAAAGGATTTTTGGCCAAAAATACTTTTTCTCTCTGAATTAAAATTTAATGTGCCTAACTATTTAAGTACATCCTGAATAATACACAAGCACCAAAAAATGACCTCGAAAACCCATAAGTGGCGAGTAATTAGCGTTGCAAAAGTAATTAAAATATTCTAAAAATCATTTGAACATTTTCTAAAAGCCATTTGAACAAGTTATAATCAAGATATCAAATTTTGGTTAACAGATCCTTAAGCAGCACATTCAGGAGTACCTATACTGAAATTTTGAACAAAATCCATTTTTTGGCCGAAAATGACAAAAAATGTAAGTCTATTGCCTTAAAGGATTTTTGGCCAAAAATACTTTTTCTCTCTGAACTAAAATTTAATGTGCCTAACTATTTAAGTACATCCTGAATAATACACAAGCACCAAGAAATGACCTCGAAAACACATAAGTGGCGAGTAATTAGCATTGCATAGTAATTAAAATATTCTAAAAATCATTTGAACATTTTCTAAAAGCCATTTGAACAAGTTATAATCAAGATATCAAAACCCATAAGTGGCGAGTAATTAGCATTGCATAGTAATTAAAATATTCTAAAAATCATTTGAACATTTTCTAAAAGCCATTTGAACAAGTTATAATCAAGATATCAAATTTTGGTTAACAGATCCTTAAGCAGCACATTCAGGAGTACCTATACTGAAATTTTGAACAAAATCCATTTTTTGGCCGAAAATGACAAAAAATGTAAGTCTATTGCCTTAAAGGATTTTTGGCCAAAAATACTTTTTCTCTCTGAACTAAAATTTAATGTGCCTAACTATTTAAGTACATCCTGAATAATACACAAGCACCAAGAAATGACCTCGAAAACACATAAGTGGCGAGTAATTAGCATTGCAAAAGTAATTAAAATATTCTAAAAATCATTTGAACATTTTCTAAAAGCCATTTCAACAAGTTATAATCAAGATATCAAATTTTGGTTAACAGATCCTTAAGCAGCACATTCAGGAGTACCTATACTGAAATTTTGAACAAAATCCATTTTTGGCCGAAAATGACAAAAAATGTAAGTCTATTGCCTTAAAGGATTTTTGGCCAAAAATACTTTTTCTCTCTGAACTAAAATTTAATGTGCCTAACTATTTAAGTACATCCTGAATAATACACAAGCACCAAAAAATGACCTCGAAAACCCATAAGTGGCGAGTAATTAGCATTGCAAAAGTAATTAAAATATTCTAAAAATCATTTGAACATTTTCTAAAAGCCATTTCAACAAGTTATAATCAAGATATCAAATTTTGGTTAACAGATCCTTAAGCAGCACATTCAGGAGTACCTATACTGAAATTTTGAACAAAATCCATTTTTTGGCCGAAAATGACAAAAAATGTAAGTCTATTGCCTTAAAGGATTTTTGGCCAAAAATACTTTTTCTCTCTGAACTAAAATATAATGTGCCTAACTATTTAAGTACATCCTGAATAATACACAAGCACCAAGAAATGACCTCGAAAACACATAAGTGGCGAGTAATTAGCATTGCAAAAGTAATTAAAATATTCTAAAAATCATTTGAACATTTTCTAAAAGCCATTTCAACAAGTTATAATCAAGATATCAAATTTTGGTTAACAGATCCTTAAGCAGCACATTCAGGAGTACCTATACTGAAATTTTGAACAAAATCCATTTTTTGGCCGAAAATGACAAAAAATGTAAGTCTATTGCCTTAAAGGATTTTTGGCCAAAAATACTTTTTCTCTCTGAACTAAAATATAATGTGCCTAACTATTTAAGTACATCCTGAATAATACACAAGCACCAAGAAATGACCTCGAAAACACATAAGTGGCGAGTAATTAGCATTGCAAAAGTAATTAAAATATTCTAAAAATCATTTGAACATTTTCTAAAAGCCATTTGAACAAGTTATAATCAAGATATCAAATTTTGGTTAACAGATCCTTAAGCAGCACATTCAGGAGTACCTATACTGAAATTTTGAACAAAATCCATTTTTTGGCCGAAAATGACAAAAAATGTAAGTCTATTGCCTTAAAGGATTTTTGGCCAAAAATACTTTTTCTCTCTGAACTAAAATTTAATGTGCCTAACTATTTAAGTACATCCTGAATAATACACAAGCACCAAGAAATGACCTCGAAAACCCATAAGTGGCGAGTAATTAGCATTGCAAAAGTAATTAAAATATTCTAAAAATCATTTGAACATTTTCTAAAAGCCATTTCAACAAGTTATAATCAAGATATCAAATTTTGGTTAAGAGATCCTTAAGCAGCACATTCAGGAGTACATATAATGAAATTTTGAACAAAATCCATTTTTTGGCCGAAAATGACAAAAATTGTAAGTCTATTGCCTTAAAGGATTTTTGGCCAAAAATACCTTTTCTCTCTGAACTTAAATTTAATGTGCCTAACTATTTAAGTACATCCTGAATAATACACAAGCACCAAAAAATGACCTCGAAAACCCATAAGTGGCGAGTAATTAGCATTGCAAAAGTAATTAAAATATTCTAAAAATCATTTGAACATTTTCTAAAAGCCATTTCAACAAGTTATAATCAAGATATCAAATTTTGGTTAAGAGATCCTTAAGCAGCACATTCAGGAGTACCTATACTGAAATTTTGAACAAAATCCATTTTTTGGCCGAAAATGACAAAAATTGTAAGTCTATTGCCTTAAAGGATTTTTGGCCAAAAATACTTTTTCTCTCTGAACTTAAATTTAATGTGCCTAACTATTTAAGTACATCCTGAATAATACACAAGCACCAAAAAATGACCTCGAAAACCCATAAGTGGCGAGTAATTAGCATTGCAAAAGTAATTAAAATATTCTAAAAATCATTTGAACATTTTCTAAAAGCCATTTCAACAAGTTATAATCAAGATATCAAATTTTGGTTAACAGATCCTTAAGCAGCACATTCAGGAGTACCTATACTGAAATTTTGAACAAAATCCATTTTTTGGCCGAAAATGACAAAAATTGTAAGTCTCATATGAATATTATGAATGTTAAATCAAGGAACAGACAAACAGACGAGAAAATAACTAAACGACAGGGAGACTAACAGTAAGGTGTAGAAACAGTTGAAGATGAGAAATACTGTAGGTGCTGGTGAGAGATGCACAGTACTTACGTTGAGGTGTGTAGGGAGGGAGTACCCGGGCGGCGCCGTAGATGACCCCCCAGGCCACACAATACTACTCCTGTTTACCTCCAGTACCATCTGACCTCTCACCTGCCGAGACGATACCACCATCTTCAACAAACACACTAAGCTCTTTAATATGCAGCGCCACCTATAAACATGCTATAGTCAGTGTTATATTTCATTTAATTCCAAAAGAACAGTAGGCCTATAAGGGCTAAATAAATAAACTTGTGGGATTGTGTACCAGTCTAAAGATGGCACAAAGTATTTTAATTTTCTCCAAGTGGCCTTTTAATTGAAATACATTCTTCTCCAAAATTTGTCATCATGATCTAAATTCAGACAAAATAAACTGATTCCTTGTCTTATATATAACTTTCATATTATCACATCCACCACTCATCAGTTTACTAACCGTTCAGGCGTTTGGTCTGTTCTTTGATACAACCGCCATTACCGAGCGTTAGTTTTAGTGATATCCCAACCTTAAAATTCTATTACCATAAAAGGTTAATGAATAAAAAAGAAACAAAAATTACATTATTCACTGTTAATTTCGCAACACTAACTCTGCCAGCTTGGCCTCCAGATAAGACTGTATACTGTGCTTGTAACCTTAGCAAAGATAAAGGTACACTTTTACTTTTATCCTCTTCACCATTGATCGGCTCGTTAGCCGCTTGGGCGATCGGTCACGTCTCTGATTACAGTATGTCTATATCACATAAACACAGTATATTCTCTGTCTTACGCTGAGTAATGTGAATATTCTTCTTATATCTAACTTGTATAAATGAGCTTAAGTTACGTCACACAGATTTCTAAGTTATATAACCGTACAAAATATAATTCTAAACTAATCCTGGGTTATATTAAACAGAATATTTTTATGAAACTCTCTCTCTCTCTCCCAAGCTATACCTTATCATAAAATAACTCGCCAACGTGCTGAAGGTTCCTTTGGCCGAAGTGCTCCTGGTGGTGATCCTGGACGTTGACCACGGAGTACTCGGCATGGGTCCTGTCCCCGTGGCCGTCGAAGGCCACCTTTCCCGTCTTCCCGTCTGTGAGCACCTGCTGTTGTATAAGCCTGTAGGGGAGGAGGAGGAACCATGTCAAAAGAGAGGAGAAAACTTAGTACAGTACTAAAATCATCCGATCAAGGAGCACGACATCCTATCGGGGAATACAACATCCGATCAGGGAAAACAACTTCTTGTAACAACACAACACACTTCATCATGCCAAAACAAATATCCTAAGATAAATCCTTGAGTTGTTCTCATTATATCATCTAGAAACTAAAATCAAGGAATGTAATAAATTACAAAATGGAAAATCCAAACAGAGTAAGACCATGAAGCATCTCCCTGATAGAACATAATGTAAAAATGTTAACAAGAGGGTTCCCACACTGAGGCAATTTCAAATTTCTGGACTTTTCCATTTAGGTTTAAAAACAAAAGAGATGTTATGTAGCTTCAGGGCTTTGTCAACCTTTTTATACAGTTCCTAGCTGATATAAAGGTCCAACTCAACCAGAAATAACAAAGCCTTTCCTTTTAAACAGTTTGGGCAGCAGCTTGGGGTCCCTGTAATTAGAGTTAACAGACCTGAAAAGCCGGATGCCGGTTTCGTCCCAGCCGCCCTCAGCCTCGCAAGTGATGGGCGGGTCCGGGATGACCACCTCCTGCTCGTGCAGTTGACGTAACGCCAGTGCCACCACGCGTCTGTCAGGGCAATTATTAAAATACTGTATATAATGTCAATGGTACGAGGCAAATCAATAAACATTAAAAGTTCCACCAAGGATTCTATGAATCCTTGGTGGAACTAACGCCACTGCTTCATATCAGATCAGAATTAATTGTTTACAATTCTTCGTCACATTGGACAATAACACTGTGAAAGTGGGTCCTATAAGCATAACTGCCAATTAGTAACAGTGTGAATACAGCAGACTGTATCGTAAGACGTAGGTATGTAAGGAGCCAGCATGGTCGGTGTAACAGGTCACATTACATCCCCACCAGTTTAATCCCGGGGCATATTCTGGCCTAGACCAGGTAACACCCCAGGGATAAACCGGGTCTATGCTGTTTTGCACCCCCCCCCCCTTCTCTTACAATTTTAAGACAATCATAAAATTTGAAAAAAATTAAATTACTTCAGTAATATTATTTCTTAACATATTACATGTTAGGCTGGATTAGGTTAGGTTGAGTTGAATGGGATTGGGATGGGTTGTGTCCCTCTGGAGCCCCCTGAGACTTCCTCGATCAAGACCCTTTAGTGCCCAATCGGTTCGGTCCTCCTGGGAACCCTTACAATCCCCTGGGACCCTCTTGGAACCACCCAGGGCCCCCTAGGACCCCATAGGAACTGGACCCTCTAGATATCAGCACGAGAACACAGGAAGAGGAGATCAGTGTTAACCTATGATCGTCTAGAAGTGACACTGTTTATTAGAAGCTTATATTGTGATGATAGCATAGCATCTCTCAGTCTCCTCCTGCCCTAGCAACTCACAGACTGTCGGTGATATGGGCGTCGTAGTCGTCAGCATACTTAAGCTGGAGGCCAAGAGCGCCAACTGGGACGTGTTGTGAGTGGAGGGCCTGCTCGGTCACCAGCCACACATAACCGTCCTCCATCATGTTGAGATAGGCGGCGTCATGGAAGATTCTATCAGCGTCCCTCTCACTGCCGGGGTGACCACAAGAGATCCTTAGTGTATGAAGGCCTTACAGCAGCTAAAAATAATCCAGTGCAATAATTCTATCAAGAGCAAGTAATTAATGAACTATTCCATAGTGTAAATTATTTAGTTACCAATCATGGTCTCAAGTCCCCAATTCCTTAGTTTTATCAAATGATATTTACAAGTGTAATATTTACACCCATCAAGCCAACAGGGGTTTTCAGTGTTTGAATTTTTGTTTATACTGTATAACATTATGAAGTTAATAAGACTCTGGCAGTACACTCACTTGGCATACAGCAGGATGACCTTTACCAGTTCCTCGCGGATGGCAGCTAACTCCACCACGAAGGAGTCCTCCCCGGTGGTGAACTCAATCACTGACACCAGCTGTAACAAGGACGCCTTGGCTTTCACACGCAATGAAAAATTAACTCTAAAGAGTTTATGAATATTCTTTAGACATCTTTGAGTAACTTTGTTTTAATAAAGTAATGTGGCACAAATACTGTAGTATCGCTGCTTGTTTTACATTTTTTATGCCAACCAAAATTAACTGTGACGTCATCAATCAACAGTTGTAAAGCTTATGTCACTTAGTTGACTAAAATAAATCATATCTTTCCTAATGTTTAATAGTCGTTGTTTAGTATAGATAATGACCTTGTGTTCTGTGAAGCATGTTAACATCAACAGCATGACTCTATGATACTTACATTATTGCAATATAACTGTTTCCCCCACTGGAAGTTAGCATTAATGTCTCCATAACTCTCAAAATGGCGTGTTGTAATAATTTTCTCTCCAGCTTTACTAACCTTGATACCCATGTCGTCGTCACGGTGTTGTGCTAGACTCTGGAAGCGCCTGTAGAGGGCGCGGCCGTCGGTGTCGGAGGAGTGGAGGAGGATGACCTGTTGGTACTGCAGGTGCTTCAGGAGGGTAACCCACACGTCCGCCTGGTGGTTGTAGGGCGGCACCGTCCGCAGTAGTGATACGTGGATGTTCTGGTGGGACAAGTGTACAGTACACCTGTACACTCTTGTACATCATGTGTATCGATTGCTACTTAAATGTGTGTAAAAAACTGTGAAAATAAGTACTGTACACCTTGAAAACCACCTTTTTACTTTTTTTTAAATTAACAATTAACAGAATAAAACTATTAGTCTATCAAGTACTGTACATTACAGTATATAGAAATGTCTATAGCTTATCAAAACAAAACAAATAAGAATAACAAGAACATGGCTGACTATCTGGTTCTCGTATTGAAGCAGATGACAATGCAGACGAACCTTGTTGGAGAAGGATGAGTCCCTGGAGTGTGTGCAGATGACGGGGATGTGGTAGAACCCGCACGTGTACGACACAGCCGCCGTTGTCACCGACCCTCCAGGGGGACTGGCCACCACCACAGTGTACACCTACAACCACAACACACCACACTAAATATTATAAACATGATATTAAGCTAATTCTGGGTTCAGGTCATCAGCCAGAGCCAGAATGTTATTGTTATCTGATTTGTGTTAATTTCAGTGGTTTACCTAAACATCCTCCATCTCGTAAAATCATGAATGGTTTACAGATATCCAGAAATTATGGGTTGAGACATACCTATCTTATTTCACCACATGTGATGACTGTGTCCACACCTAATTACTGTGAGCTGAGACTTGAGAAAAAAGCTCGGTGTCGCCAAAAAAGCCGAGCTGTCTTAAAGATAAGTGTTGTACTTATGGTCCGGTTGTACTCACAGCCTGGGAGATTAGCATCTGGCAGAGCTGTAAGGAGGCTGTGATGGGGCTGCCATGCAACACTGTTGTCACGTCATACAGCGTAGTCTGCTCTGCCACTGATACTCCGTCGAAGTTGATCATCTACAATACAAACACCAACAATATTATTGTCATATTATTGGTTGTAATAGATGCAAACTTAATACGTATTGGGAAAGCTTTTTTGAAGTTTTTCCAATACGTATTAATGTCTCTCATATCATCGGACAACTGGTATTTCAGATCCTTCATAAGTACACTTCTATTTCTTCCCTGAGAAGCAAAGATCAAATATATTTTGTGTGGATATTTCCACAAAGATTAATGTTTACTGGAGAAACATTGATATTACAGTTAATTTTTCATTGCTTCCTCCTTTACGTAAATCCTGTACTAGTGCTGCATATATCCAATTTTAGAAACTTCCACACCAGGATCGTCAGGTTAGCTTTGCATCTGCTTAAAAAAATATAAAAACCGGAAGAATCTGTTTTATTTGTGGTTTTACCTGCGCCAACTGATTAGAGTACTGTATGCACTTCAAGTTTTGCAGGTTTATTACTGTTCTCTTTAATACTTGTATTATTATTGTTATTGAGGATAAATTATATCACTTCATATGATTTATTATTATACATGTGTAAGTAATTTATTATTCTATATGTATAGGTATTGTCAAAAATTCGTATCCTTGAAATATAAGTAGGTAAATTTGCATTTACAACCAATTTGGCTCTCGAGTTGAGCAATGTGCTTTACCGATGGTCGAGACATTTTAAAAACACTTCTTTCTGTGTCTTTTCCCTCGCAAATTACTTAAATATACTGGGGGATCCAGGTGGCGAAGCCCTCCCACCAGTTATAGCCATATTGGTTGGAGATGCAAATTTCCCCGTATAAGTATGGTGAAACATTCTTACCTTAAGCCTAAACTAATAAACAGTGTCAGAGAGAAGCAATATATAAATGTGAATGTACCCTTAGTACTGTACTATGGGTACCTAAAATGAAAAAAAAGGCCACGTACCCTGAGCGCCCTGGTGAAGTGGTCTTGTGTTTGGTTATCGTGTAGGACGCCACCGATGAAGAACCTTCGGGAGGGAGGCGTCGCTCCTCCCACCCTCCTCACAGACGTCACCAGGACCACACACGCCGCCCACTCTATCCATCTGTGGTAGGTTTACGCCTTTATCTTTCTGTCACGTCGGTTTGTTTTGTCACATTGAATGTTTAGAAAGACGTCTAGCAACAGCCAGCGGACTAACGGCCATGTTTACAGTGGGGAGGAGATACGTACTGTACATGTTGTGCGGCGTTTGTCCTTGACCAATACAAGTCACCTCAATCTCAGGCCCGTTTAGGATAGGACGGTCCGACTAATTACCCAAATGTAGCCGCAATGAAGTCAAATAATGGTCCTACAAGCGTAAATCGGGCTGTGAATCACTTCTCGATTATTATTTGGTGTCATAAAGTCACTAAAAATTGGTAAACTTAATTTAATCTGAGTTGTGTTAGGTTAGATTAGATTAGATTATGTTAGGTTAGGTTAGGTTAGGTTAGGTACATGCACTTGATCTATTAACTCAAATTAAATTACGTTTTCCAATTTGTTTTTACTTTGTGACACCAAATACTAGTCGAGAAGTGATTGGTAACCCGATTTACGCTTGTAGGACCATTATTTGACTTCATTGCGGCTACATTTGGGTAATTAGTCGGACCCCCGTAGGACGTTGATATTGAAACACCACGCCTATATAGTTTTATTTAAATTTAGTATCAAAGGGAAATGTACTTGGCAACAACGGGTAAACAAACCGACCCTCTAAACTGCGAGTGATGGTTAAAATTGGGGTGAGCGAGTATAGTATGGTGGTGCTTGGGTTTTTTATTGCGTTACTTGCTATTTATAGTGCGTGGTCCTGTAGGGGAGAGGAGCCACTACAATAGTCCGCTTTCCCCCACGTGTATATGACAAGTTGTTAAGCCAGAGGAAAAATGTGTGATTGTACTCTTAAAAGCAAGTTCTGAGGTAACGAGTGAGCTACTGTGCAAGGAAGCATAAACATAAAGGATGAAATATTGTAATGAAACTGTGTAGAACAATATCTCCGTTCCGTTTTTTAGCACATCATCACACTATCAAAAATTTTATTAATGCCATTAATCAATCAGTGTAATACATTAAACTTAGATATGAATAAGTAATAATTATGAGTAAATTGGTGTAAGGAGATGACAGGCTGAACGGGTGCCAGCAGGTGGGGGTAAGCGTGGGGCATATGTTCCCGTGTGTGTTTACAGCCGTCTAAACTAAGGAACATTATATGTCCTCACCTGCGTCTTTCACCTTTCACAATGTATGTTTCAAATTGTGTAAGAAATGAAGAAATACCGAGAAAAATTAGACGAATACTGTATAGTGAGACCACTGGCGCATTGAGGGGGAGGTGGGTGGTAGCTGAAATCAAGGATAATATACTTTTTTAATAGTCCTTGGCTGAAATTACAGGGTGTTAGGTAAAAATGTACTGGAGGATACTGAACATTAAAAAAATAACAGTGGGTGCAAATAATATCATGCTTGGGGGTGATGCAGCATTGATGTTTGAAATGAACAAACACAAATTGCTCAGAAGGGGAAATAAACAAGGACATGCAGCTGGGAAGCAAACATTGGAAATAACTGATTACTAGACCACCACCAAAGGTTTAAACTGTTGCGGGAGAAACTGAAAATGTAGGAGGGGAAATATGTGAACAACGAAACTGCTCTGGATACTGAGAACTGCGTGATAGTGGGGGTGGGGTATGAACATACTGAAGGGGGGTGAAAACTTTGAAACTTATCATGGGGGTGACAAACACTGGACATACAGGGGGAGAGAGAGACACAAACATAGGCATTTGATTACTGAGGAGCAATGCAGCTGTTAAGTGTTTACGTCTGCCAATAATACAATGCTCCGAAAGACGCAGTATATAACAGCGAAAATTGTAATAACAAAATCTATGAAACCAAACACAATTGTACAAAACTTTAAAGAAAAATTATGGGATACATAATTTACGTTAACTATAACAGCCTACAGAGTCGGTGTTCATGTCCGCATTGTCATATTACAGTACTTTATCTTCACAGCATAGCACAGCGGTTTAACTTCGCACATTGCTTAACACAATAGATTACACAGCACATCAGGTAGGGCTTAACAAGACTCAGTAGGTCTTGACAATACGGATCAACACAGCATGACAAGGGTTAACGCAGGTCAGCACGGTGGTGTGACATCACTAAGCTACCTGGACATTGTGGAGTACTTGGGCTAAGCATCAGTGAGACACACGAGCACTGAGACAAGCTGCCTGGCACTATTGGCATCAGGGACACACTGTGTTGTCATGGGCAGGGGCATACTGCCAAGTGCCTACCCCGACTTCTATCATCCAAACATCTGCTTCCCGACATTATTAAACACAATTTTCCTTGACACTGTTTAGAACCATAAAGTGATTTTAAACTTTTTACTAAGGAAGGAAGTTATTTAATACATTTTTGCATTATATTCTATTCATCTTGTACGCATACTTTTATTATTCACTTGATGCATGAAGACTATCTTTACGTTCATCAATACCTTAAAATAAATTATAAAGTCTGTGTACAAAAATTCCATAGCTAGCTTCATTCTAATTCTTATGTCACTGCCATGGGCCAGGAGAGTTGATGTGTTTGTCATATGCTACAACTTTGTCATACCACATCCTACATCTTAATTGTGTCTGGGTTGGCCTTAAGCACAAGTGTTCAAAATTCCAAAATACTACAGGGTAATCATTTATGGACACCCTGTACTTCACTTGGCATTATTATTCATTTTAGTAAACAAAAACGTTGTGTGAGCTTGAAAATCGAGTTGCAATACAAAAAAATTTTATGATGGTGTCTGATTAATTACATATGCAAAACACCATTAGTGCACAAGTGAATCCAACAAAACGACTACTTAATGCGCCCTCTTAGTGTGATGCACACTTAAGGATGATCAAAATTACATTGCAACATAAGTTGTACAGTTACTTGACCACGATTCCATTACTGAATTTCTCATCCCTTAGGTATTTAATTTCCTTATCACAATCACATTTGATACGAAAGACTTTGAAACATTGACCTGTATATCTCTCACTAGTTTGTCATGGGCTCGAGTCCTGGCCCAGTACACAAGTGGGAAGGGTGCTATCCAGTGTGACCCTACCAAATATCACAGGTTTTCTCCAGTATTAACAATGAATTTCATGACAAAGTGACAAATAACAAACCTACCAACCCAATGGCTAGAAAGCTTATTAGTGGTGAAATGATAAATTGTGTATGGACTGTACAGGTATCACCGAATTACAATGGGGTTACATTCCTGAAAAACACATCGCAAATTGAAATATTATAAATTGGGAGCATCATAACACGGGGTTCAATGGGATACATTGCCAGTCAGTCCAACACCCACATGTATCACCGAAGAAAAAATTCCTACACTAATAAAATAACTACAAGACAATTGAAAAACACTCACCACATCATTAAAAACAAGCCTGGTGATCATCACATGTCCCCTTCGAGGCCTTATAAGGGGACTCTTGTAGGTGGAGTGGAGACGTCACTCTGACTCACACAGCTTCACCTCCAGACACGGTTTCCCTAGGTGCTTTGGCCTCCCAGAAACAGGAGCCTTGCCAACACACTTGCTAGACATTTTCAAAGTTACACTGCTCACTTCAGTCACAAAAACTGAACACAATCTGAATGCTATTGATGTCCTCTCACTGTAAGGGGGAAAAACACCGATGAGAACGTAAACACATTGATAGCAGTCAACACCGCTCACATCATGTTCACAACAGAGGCAAAGCACTTTACAGTCACAAAAAATATAGGAACAATCACTTCCTTCATCAAAACAGAGTAGTGTGTACATTAGTGATATCCTCTCACTGTAAGGTAAAAAAAAAAAAAAAAAATTAAGTGATAAGTAACAACACTGATACTGACTGATAATTATCATTGAGCTACACTATCACAGGCAGATGCGATCACCTTGGAACAAAGAGTGGGAGTGTAGTGCACGGGCTGACAAGTGCAGTAAGGGATGCAATAACATATTCCGCACATCAGCAATTTTGACCGGACGAAGACCATCATTCACAAATTTTTTTTTATCGTAAATAGGGAGATGGTATTAAATTATCACCGTCATTCAAGCAAATTAATGTAAATAGGGAGATCGTATATTGGGGGATACCTGTACTGCTGTATGTTAATTAGTGATGTAAAAATATATTTAGTGTCTATTAGATATTGAATGAAACCACGTGAATGATAAATTAGTAAACAATACAAAGGCTCTGCTGACTGATAAACAGTTAAGGAACAAAGAATCCAAGCCTTTTGATTTTCTGTTATTTGTTTACTATAAGAAATTCTTAAATATAAAAATACTAATTGTCTTCTCTGAGGAATAATTAAAAAGTAAATGATTTCATTTATATTTATTACAAGAAGTGCAAATTGTGAAAATACTCATACAGTATCTTGATACGATATATTAACATGTTTGGTGTCACACTTGCAGTATCCCTTATATCAACAGCACAGTATTAGTGAAAATAAATTGGTTCACATCATAATCAGAGCAATACACTGCAGTACATATACTTAATTTTTTATCATTACGTGCTAATAAAAATTCTTTTTGCAGTACAGTAGATTCAAAATATGTTAACTTTTTTTTTTAAACTTACTGTATAAAACCTCCTCAAAACATTCTGACTGCTGATAATTTCCAAACATTCAAATATCCATCAAAAACTCGATACCAACTCTCAAAACATTTGCCCAAGTGAAGCAGTCATTATTTGCATACTGATTAAAATATGATAAACCAATGAAGGAATTGTTTGCCAATGAGCACATGGAAGGTGTTAGTACAGACTATGAGAGGACACATAGGATGTAAGGAAAATATTGTCATCTTGGGAGGATGGTCTGGGCTTTATGAGGGCCTGACTCACTACTAGGAGAAAGCACAATCACTCTCCCATGGCTATACATCCTTACATGAATAAAATTGACTAATTTCCTCCAAGTTTCAAGTCTACTGTACCTGTACTGTACTTGTGAAAATAAATCTAACAGCATTAAACTTTGGCCAAAGTAACCACTTTTAACAACTGTTGCCTGTTCTGCATAATATAATTTTACATGATCACTGATGAATTGTAAGATAATAATTTTCTTTGACATACAGTTTCTTCAGATGATCTGGTACTGTATAATGTTACTTCTAAATACTGAACTGTAGTCAAAATGTAACACTTCTCATGTAACTCACCTAAAAAAAAAAATATATATATATATATATATATATATATATATATATATATATATATATATATATATATATATATATATATGCAGTAGAATTTAATAAGTGTTAATTTCTAAGTTCCATAATATGAGCCTTTTTTTCATCTCTAATCTTTAGTTTAGTTCAGCCACAGTAATAGCCACACCAGGGAGTCTTTGGTACAGTTTTGTGTTTACATTTACTGGTAACAAATAGTACAGGAAAGATAACAGTTTATTCCAACAGGTTTCTCACACACCAAAATCTTTCTCATTAATAAGAGTAAATTTCAGTATGTAGTTAAGGGTTATAAAACTCTGGTGTGAAGTCACTCAAATAACTCTAATACAGCAGTGATGTGGAAAATGGTGAAAAAGGATTACCAGGAGACCTTTTTAATTAAAATTAGTCTACCGGTACTCTTCAAAGATTTTATAGAATTCAACTGAGTATAAACAGAACATGTTATCAATTAAATACTTTATAATATTCAATGTATTCTAACTTAACTTAAATATTCATGTAACAAAATTGTAAATGCTTAAAAAAAAGTGTTTGTGGTTAGATTCAGTCAACCTCCAAAAGTAACCACTACAGTACACATACAAGCTAGTTTGTTCAGGTTATCACACATGTGTACATTTTGTGACTGGTTCTTTTTAATTGTGATCCTTGGACTATAGGAGTGTAATATACAGGTAATTCTAATATAGTTTGATAATTTGAACATTATTTATCCTGAAGCACATTCTACAGAGCTAATATATATTGAATCACAGTATACTGTACTACTTGTATACAACTAAATTAAAAATTATTTATAACTTACTTTTTTTAGAGAGAGAGAACTAAAAGCAGTCAATACACAGTTAATTTTGTGTGTGTATGAAGGAGGGAGGGAGGGAGGGAGGGGGGAGGAGGAAGATGGTACTATGCCTGTGGGATATATATGAGGTGTGCCTGTGGGTGTATAGTTAAGTCAATCAACTATGAATCTCCTGTAAATCAAATTTACAAACTAAGAAGATGAGGAAACCATATAACACTGCATCATACTCTGAATGGCCAAAACACACAAACTACACACTGCTATAAAATATTTAAATCACCTTATTTACCTAATGGCCACTCAACCTGTGGCTATAATGAGGTAAGGAGGCCAGTGGCCTGTGTAGGATCCCCCCATTTATCTTGATAGTCTTGTCTAAGGCTATTTTAAAGTCTAGTACTGTTTTCAACTCTACAGCTGGTAGACGGTTCCACATTTTGAGTGTGAAAAATAAATAAAATCCATTAATTTCCAACTTTTGCTGAATGTAATAGTGAATTAGGATACTGTATTTACAGTAGGCTCTCGCCAATAACGACTTCCACAATAACGTTAAGTTACAATAGATACCCATTTTCGATAATAACGTCTGGATTCTCTTGAATAACGGAAATTTCGCGGGAAGCGTCCGAGCGCATCAATGATAGTGTTTGTTTGCTGCCATGTTGATGACATAGTTGTCCGCTCCGCCTCACTGTCACACACGCTCAGTGGAATACAGCGCTGCGCCCACGTGTGAGATTTTCGCCTCTATAACCAGTGGTTGTTAGAGTCGGTGATCAATAATGGCTTCTGCATTTTTGCCTGTGGGGGCTAGGGGAAGTGGTGGAGGGAGTGATTTGCCACCTGAATGACTGGGAACTTTTAAAGTGAGGAAATTGAACTGTCCTGAGTCTACAGTGCGAAATATTAAGAGGAACTTAGAGGAGACCAAGAAGAGTATTGCGCTGGCTAAAAATATTTCGATAGTGATGGAAATGCGAGGCGAGCTATGAATGATAAAGGCGATAGAAACAGGTTGTTAGTGATAACAGAGCATTATCTTGTGAAATGGTTAGCTTGTAGAATGAAAGACAGTGCAAGTGTTAGCGGCCCTCAGATACAGAACAATCATCACACCAAGCACCTCAAAAACTCCCCCAAGCTAAGTGTTATATTACTCAAACTCTTTATTTTGATGATTGAATCGCAATTCTTTTTATTTCAGCGAACAAAAAGTGTAAGGAGGGCTTCAAGGGGAAAAAATGGGTGAAATTCTTGTGGCGGCGGCACCAATAAACCCTTTTTACATGTATTTTAATGTCACACAAATAACGTTTTCGCTAATAACGGTGTTTTTCAGGCACCTACTAAACGTTATTGGTGATAGCCTACTGTACATTGCTTAAACACTACATATATTCAGTAGAGTATTCATTTCAGTCAGTTACAAAGTTGATTTGTCAGAGATTTTTCATATCCATTCATACATTCACTTTCAAACTGACTTCTTCTCCAATGTCAACAGTCTTGTGTCACTCTTGGCATATTCCTGCACCTTAACAATTCAATATTGATTAAAATCCTGTTTTACCCATTTTGCTTCTCTTGTTCATGCTCCTGTAGTGCTCAATACAGTACAGTATACAATCTTCAGTAATCTACCATTCAATGTACTCTTCATGACCATATCATATTAATATACTTTCACATAGGTATTTTGCAAAGCGTTTTGTTGTCCCACATATACTGTATTTCACACATCCACCATCATTTCCAACATAGGAAACGGTACTAAAATAAGTATGAAAGATTTATGATAAATCTAACATATTTAATTAACTGCATCAAACCCAGAGGACAGAAAGGCTGGTGACAAATAACATACACAAGGGATCCAGCACAATCTACTTATGCAATAAATACTACCCTGAGCACACACACGGTTTTAAACCTCTATGACAAGTACAGTTACAGAGGAGAAACAAAGGAACATTGACAGCCATCATCATATTCCTTTGTTTCTTAAGCCAACAAGGGGAACAAATTGACACCACACAAATGTAAATAACAAATATGACACACTGTTGTATGTATCTCTATGTATTAATTTTGGTTCACTTGAAGATTCACACCCCAACCCCAAGCATATTTCAGCTGGAGATTAACCACCTTAATGCTACCTGGTGGAAGGTTAATCTTCAGGTGATCCTTACTACCTTCACTGGGTAACTTAATTGTCATCATAAGTAATAAGTTATTGGTACTAGTACAATATACTTCCCTAAGAATGTACAGATAATTCCCAGAATGATTTCTAGAAACAAATTTAATAATGTCAACAACTCAATATCTTAATAATGAAGTCTTGGTAATTTGGAATGTATGGTAAACTTTAAGTGCATACAAATAAAACTATTCAATATGCTCTATATTCACAACCATTAAAATAATATACGTAGGTATAATTCTAGGCCCAGGAGGCACTAGTGTTATCCCAGAACAAAACAGCATAGATTTATACCTGAGGCCAAGTTGAGTTTTAAATCAGGGTTAACTCAATCCTGGGGCCAAGAAGTAGGTTTCCCTTTGAGCTGGGAGATAGAGGTTTGATCCAAGGGTCAAGAGTTGGGAGTAATTCTAGCACAAAGAACCAAGGTTTCAATTTTTGGGCAATGAGATCAACAACTAATTTTACACAAAAGATATGGGCTTAATTTTAGTTATCAAAAGGCCTGAGTTTTGTTGGGGGACCAAGCGATTAAGTTAAGTTTTAGGTCATAAGCCGAGTATAATTCTTGAGCCAAGACATCTGGGATGAAGGACCTTACATATTTAACAAGGAACAGTTTGCTACAATCACTCTCACATGCACACAACAAATTAATCTAAGTCTAGTATGTTACATTTATCATTTAACACTGTGTAATTTAAAAAGTTGTTAAACAAAACAAAACACTTCATAATCTTAGATTTTACTAATTTATCAATCAATAATTACATAAATCACTGTTTATCATATGTCTCCCATGTTCCAAATGTTTTGATTGTAAATAGTGACACTTAGTCTTTACTGAGCCCTAATAATTGGTTAGGACTGGGCCGTACTTGACTAGTTACCTATATAAACTGCTGGACTTATCTTCCAGTTCTCTTTAAGTGACAAGTATTGAGGCTACCACAATATAATTTTACAAATTACTGTTAACTCAATCCAACACAGTGTTATCACTGAGCCAGTGTTTTTATCTTTATCTTAAGGAAAGTACAGTACAGTTTTATGATTTATATATTTAAAATATGTTTTCACGTTTATGCTTTACAGTGACAATTATGAGATGATAAAGAAAAATATTACAGTGTTGTATGCAATACACATAATGATACACTAAATACAAAATACCCATAAGCTAAAACACACATACTGTACATACATACTGTACATTCAAACATATATCTATACAGTCACACTTAGGTACATGCAAATATATACCTATACATTATATCTAAAACTTAAAACATAATTGGTAACAAGCACAATGTCCGTAAGTCTCATTAAAATTATAACAGTAAATATTTTTCCAGTCAGAAATACATAGATGAACTTAAACAATATACGTACAACATTAATCTTCCGTCACTGGTGTAATGTGTCTGGGTATTAACTATGAGTAACTACAAACAAATTATTTAAAATTGTCTCCAAACAAATAAACCTTAGGTACATTCGTTATAAAGATCACAGCTAACATTGAAGCTTTAGGCACACGTGACATACAAATAAACACTAGGTCTTATTTACACACCTGTACTGGGTATGTGACAAAAGATACAGCAAAAATTTTATCATTTCATAAACGATTACAGTTATATGATTCTTCCCTTTAACAACACAAAATAGTTACCAATACCAGTACAGTATCAAGCACCAGTTACATAATCAGTATCCCCAGAAATAGTATTACAAATCATTCAAATTTCCATGAGACATATGAAGAAAAGTCTTAACAGTCTAAGACACTGTGTCACTTATACCCTGAGACAAAACCACCTAAATCAAGTTCCTCAAGATGGTCGACGAGCTGCTGATCTCTGAGACTAAATGGCACTATAATCTTAGCTACATCTCAGAGAATGTTGTCAAAACACTGTACTTGAACATTTTGGCAAACATATTAACTAAAGTATCTCAAAATACTTTAGTCAGACAAATCTTCAACATATTAACATAAAAAATTACTATTACTTGTATGTGAATTACTAAGACTAACATTGGCAATTTATTCTGAAAAAAAAAACCAAGGAATTTAGCTGTGACTAATAGCAGGTTGCATTTAAATAGCTGTATAAACAACCTCTGACTAGTATACATGTTATCTATATAAATTCTAGTTAATATGGAGATTAGTGGAATTAGGAAGTAAGGAGGGTGTGGGGGACGTCTTGCTAACTACTGATCCTTCACCACCAACGTCTTCATTGTTCTTTAGTTTTTTCATTTGGGCAGAAAACTGTTGGAGAGAGACATAAGAGAAGAGAATAAAATACTAAACAGGTAAGTCAGGTGCTGTAATTCAACACAAAGACTAAGTGTCAATTGAAGAGGGACTTAAATTTTCTCATAAATTAACTTCACTATTGATATAAGAACACACTGACAACCAATACACAAAGATCATTAAAAAAGAAAATACCAAAGAAATAGAAAAAAAAACACCTTTCAAATAATTGTAAGCTAGGGCAGCATTTTGTAGCATACCCAGTCTTTATCAGCCATGGTAGATGATCACAGGCCTAGTGCTTTTTATACTTAGATCTAGAAGGGAACTACACTAATGCAGTATAGTTATGTGATTTATGGAGAGCACGTATGGTAAGTTTTCTGCCTCGATATATGTTTGTCTTCCTACATAAGGTAGAACTCATGTTTCCTCCTCCTGCAAAGTCAAGCTGATTTTGAATACAGTAACACAAAACCACTAAGAAAGTAGAAAGGTTCTAGGAAATGTTTACGTGGTTATCAATGAAAAAGAAAAAAGTGTGATATGTACAATTTACCTTATTCGATTCTTTGTGCTTCTTTTTAGTGAAGTCCACAATGCAAATTCTGAAGAAGAGCACTATGTTCATCAGCATGATCATTGCCAGTCCTGAAAATAACAAGTCACTTAATATACTGTACTACTGTATGAGAGGAGAGTCATTACCAAAGCATTAAACATCAGAAACAAAGAATATAATAATAAAGGAACTACAGTACAGTAAGTATTAAAATATCTATAACTAGGTAAAAAATAGAGGCTATATAACCGAGAGCTAAACTACATTGAAAAAACATTTACACTCCAACGTACAGTATGTGTAACAAAACAAAATGTGATAGAAAGTATATTTAAATGCTAATTCAAAACTGCAAGATTCTAATTCTCTTTAGGTGGCTGAAGAGTTTAAACAGCCATCGGTATATCACCTTGTAAGGATAAACTTCCAGTGTTCGACATTTGAAAATTATGAATGATACATCTAGCATAATAATCTAGGCCACTTATCAAGACATACCTGTAGTAGTATATACATAAACATACAGATTGTCTGAAACCTATAGGTACTCTATATATACTGTCGACTGATTTAGAGACAGGTAGACACATACAGTTTAAGATATACTGTATATACCAGATAACTTTTCATTCCTTAGTTTAATCTTACGAACTACAATTACTGACACATACTAAAATATCTTAGATGTATATACTCAACAATGACAGTAACCCTTAGAATATACTCATCAAGAACTAAATATTCAATATAATGAGATGAACAGTAACCATTACATCTTGATGGGCATTTCTCTTTTACACTAGAGAGAGGTATAGTGTATAAACTAACTGCTCATTGCTCTTACCAACACTGCCTAATGTATATACAGGCAAAGAAAGGTCGTCTTTGTGTATAACAATCCAGCGCGTCATCCATCCCAACACAGCAATTCGAAATACTACAAATGTTCCAATGTTGAGCATAGAGTTGAGACGATATCTTGGCTCCTCCTTGCTTGCTCCTGTTATGATGTATATCTGACGTATGTGTAAGAAGACGCTGTTCACCTCAACAAACAGAGCCACCACTGCATACCTGTTGGTTGTTATTTTTGTTATGAACAAATTCACTGTTACAGTTCAACATTGATAATTCAAGCTATAATAATTCAGAATTATCTGCTTGGGCCACTAATATTAATAGACAGTTGTATTAATTAAAGAAACACTCACAATACCTCAAACTTAAGATATAGTTTTGTCAGGAACATGGCACATAGATCAAACACTAGGGACCAAAGGTGTGTAAGGGTGCATGGCTTCCTTCTCTCCCAGTTTCATCAGTACAGTACATGTATGGAGGCCAAGACCCAAGACCCTCATTGTCAACTCATAAAAATGATCATTAATTTTTAAGTACCTAAATATACTGAAGGTTGTATGGACATAAATATCCTGAGTCATTATGCATGATCTATCTCTAAAATTTGTGCTAAACTTGAAATTAAAATAAGCAGTACAAGTCTTTCAAAATACATAATGATGATTGGTTGAATTCTTCTCCCTTTAACTTACCTCAGTTCTCTTACTTTCATAACTTTAAATACAGCAACATATTATGAGAGAATTCAAAGGAGATAATGACCAAGAGTGGAAGATAAACAAAATCTTACCCTACAAACATGGCACCCCAGACAGCCAGACCAAAGCAGCATATGACACACACGTGGTGAACCATCAACTCATACGAGGAACGTTTCCGGTGGCACAGAGCCATATCCAAGAAGTCGTGTATGAAATAACCTGGGGTGAAAGATATTACTTTTGAATACAGTTTTAAGAAATATATAGTTCAGTATAGAAATAATGACACTATGCACTCAATACCACACTCATGCTATACTGTAAATTCTCTATATAAACTATTGCTATATTGTACTGCTATACTGAGTAACGTGTTTCGTTGAAGGAAATGCGAAACTGCTCGGAGAAAATGAGAACTAACAGAAACCTTCAGGAGCTGTAGAACCAGTTGTCTTCCTGCAAATAATTTCTACATAACCATTAAAAGTTCAACTAGATGGATTGTAGTGGACAGCTAAACGCACCCACTTCAGATACCACGCCCACCAAGCCAGGTCACGCACCTCACAGCCAATCAGAGGGAACTAGTAATTTATATGCACACCTCTCCACCAGTCAGATTAGGCCATGCACCTCTATCATCCAACCAGAAGAAAGATCACCCTGGTTGGCTCCTCCCACAAGTGTTTTGATAAAAGGTTTGAAACTTGCATCAAGGCACTCACTCTCTCTGTCCAGCCACACACTCCACCAACACTTATCCAGTGACCCAGTGTAACACCCATCATCTCTGCCACACCAAAACCATGTGCATAACTAATGCCACCAAATAACAGCATTGACCCTGTTTTAAGTGAAACTCGTCAACATTGAATGGACGAATGGACAGACAGCTATATTTATTTTGCTTGTAGGTATCTTCATATATCTCGTGTGCGAATATAATAAACATGTGTAAGTGAAGTCAGTGTTTCTGTTATCCCTTAGCTGGTAAATTATACAGGGTACATGTAACAAAGGGATTTACCTATAGTGGTAACCCCAGAGTGACAGCAAAGGGTATGGCAGCTCCACGCCTAGTGATTTCCACCTTCCACCATGACCTAGATGACTAGCTCTCCTCACCTCATCCCCCGCCAACGACAAACAAAACACCATGCTATGATGGGAGCCTTCCCCACTGATGTTTCATTAGGGTCAAAGAGGCCATCACCAATCCTCCTGAAGAAGGGGCATACACAGCCCTTAAGATTGCCCTCACTACCTGCTTCAAGAAACCACGAGCACTTCTAGCACATACAGAGCCTCACCCTCAGAGACCAGACGCCCACAGCACTCCTGGAGAGCATGCAAGAACAAATTTCTGCTGCAGAATGTCCCTCAACAGCAGCCTCCTGCGTCAGATGCACCTCTACAAACTACCACGTGCTGTCCAAATAACACTGTCCACAATCGTCGACGACTATGGACTGTTATGGTAAAGTACAAGACAGTCAGGGCAACAAGTAGACATACTTCAGACACACTTTCCCTCATCCCCAAGTTGCAAACATGGCCTCAAGTTGCAAACACGGTACATACCGTAGCTATACAAAGTTAATCCTTAATCTACATATTGATTTACAATGCTTCCTATCACCCACTGTGTGCACCAAGTTGACGTAATACATATAATCTAAGCATAACATGAAATGAAACCATATAGCTCTTTGCACTAAACAACTAGGTAACAGTTTGTAATAACAAAAATGATAAGCCATGCGATCAAATTCTGGAGATACGGGCACAGTATATCTATGTATAAAATAATTATTTTTGCATCATCTACAGAGTACAGTATAACCATTATCACGTCTGTTAAACCTATTCTCAAAGAACACAGTGTATTTTATGGTGAGAAACATGTTCACCAAAATACAAGAGCATCACCAAAGTTTTTAGGACCACAAAGGAAATTAAATGATTGAGGCAAATTAAGGATTACTTTTACCACCGTGCTATCTAACATTATGATGGCTTGTTCAATATTCCTTGTAAACATAACAGAAATAAACTAACTTGTTTTAATAAATAAATATCCATATAAATCACAACCCATAAAAGTGTAAATAAAACTATAATTACATCAGAATAATCAAATCAATGTAGTGTTATTTAATGCATAGGAAGCCGAGAACGGGAAAATATATTGCCAAACTGTAGCTCATAGCATCTACTGTATATGTACACCATACTGTACATGTTAAGAAGCAAGACAGAGTAGGGTAAGGGAGAGTAGCTGTAAGAAGGCATTACCTACAGCCAAACATCATACCAGTAAGAGAAGTCACAGGAGTGGATCTTATCTTCTTGCTGTCAGACATTCAGGGAAGAGAGAGAGAGATCAGTGCACATATTACACCCCCCTCCCCCAATTCAACTCCTTTTAGACAGGAACTTTCAACATATAAGCTTCATCTAAATCATGATAAGTAGCTACCTGGTCTGCAGTGATACTTAGCGTTAACACTATGGTAATATGGGCCCCCTCCGATAAAAAGATACTCTCGGTAACATGTCGGTGCATCGGACAACATGATCTGACACATTACATTACTGTACTTCCAGTAGCCAGAGCCACTGAACATGTCATGCATACGCGGTTTAAGGATTAGTGGGTGAACATGAGCTACAATACACGCTAAACCATATCCACTCACCTACTGAGAATGAGATGAGCATGTGTGACGAACTAGTGTATGTATTGATGAGGTCCTCGGCAAGCTTCGGATGTTCGTAGAAACTGCAAAATAAAGTTCCTGTTTTAGGATGATGAAGAAAGTCCATGAATTAGGTTTGATAAATGGAATGTGTTTATACTGCATCCCTTCATTACTTCAAAGAGTGCCTGCTGCTTGGGAGAACATCTGGATGGTTAGATCAACTCTGGAGAAATTCATCCAGAACCAGGTCATCTCAGATTGACTTACACTGCCCTAGACATGTCCTGGACACTCGGGTTAAGATAATAAACCTTTTGACTTAATCGTCTGTTAGGTGGTATGGTGAGGCTATCACCGTTCACAACTTCACATTCAGTAAAACATGCTCCCCTACCCTAGTTCCTACCCCTTAAAGTCATGTTCACTATTTAGAATTGCATAATCTCCTCGAGGTCATTTTAAGTATGTCTACGAGCCCTACGAGCTGCATGACCCAGTGTTTAAGGTCTGGAAGCTGTCGTCAACACAACAACCACACCCTAAGTTAACGAGCTGCATGACCCAGTGTCAAGGAATAGTCCGTGAAGACCGGACAACTGTCTTCTCGGACTTGTATTGGTGATTACTGGACACTTCGCCGTTAGGCTATTTCGGCCGTCTCGGACTTTTTTTTTTCGGACTATATATACGTTGTAGGAGGTAGTGAGCGTCGTGGTGCTGCATGCGGGTGGAATGTGGATCGCCCGGATATGTGAGACGGACCCCAGCTGCCCTCATTTTACTGCGTACCATCTTTTTGTTTACATCTTTACTGAATAATTACATATAAACGAACGTGTGTCTGTGTGTTGAGTGCAAGTATACCCGGGTGTGGCGAGGCAGTAAAGAAGCTGTGGTGAAGCATTCATATTAATAGCCATGATGCGTCTACTGTCGGATACTAAAACTTTTAACACCCACACTGTCCACCCCCCCCCCAACACTACCCACGCCACCCCAACACTTCCATCCTTCTACTTTATATTAATATGGAGGAACACAGCCCCACACATCCAGCATTGGCCAGAGAAGGGAGCCTCTTACTGAACACCATTCATAGTAAGCTGACACAACACACAGACACAAATAGAGACAGACTAACGTATACATAAACAACACACACCAGACAGACACAGATACACACAAGCACAGTTACCCGAGTCCGAGGTCACATTCTCAAGGGTTCCGAGTACAAGGTCACATTCTCAAGGGTCATTCTTAAGGGGTCGGTACATGAATTGTCTTATAACTAGTGCTAAGGAAACGTATCTTATTTAAGGTTAGGTTAAGTTAGGTTAGGTTAGTTTTTTTAGCTCAAGTGTATCAGTTCCCTCACTAAGGTCCGTTCTTGCATCTCCAATAGAGAAAAAATAATAAGGTGATTAAGATAAATACGGCCAATATTTTTTCTCGTAAATGATGGAGGAAGAATACAGTTAATGGCATAAAAAAAGACCCAAAACGGCATTAACGTTTTCACTACGGGGACGCCACTTTTACTATGTTATTTAGCTAATAACTTATTCAGTACAGAGAAACCTCCCCCTCCGCCCCCGTACATAAAGGGTTAATAAACTAACCCCACTATAACCAAAGTGGGTGGACCCCATAGTCTTCACTGTACTCAACAAGGTGGCTAATATTTCAGCGCTGACTATCTATCTCTAAAGGCGTAATTCTTGGGTTCTGCTTGGCATCCAATCTTCACCTTGACTTCACCTTAACGATTACTGGATCACGTGAAAATTAGCCCTCAACATAACCTAACCTAACATAAACTAACGTAAATTAACCTAACCTAACCTAACCCCCTGAGGTAGCGTAAGGGGGTGGCTAATCTTCAGGTGATCCTATTTAGTATGTGATCACTACGAACTCAAAGGAAAACTGAATCTATATGAATCTGATCCTCGAGTCGTGTAAACCCTCAGAAACAACGAATCACTGCACCTGTACGTCTAAAAGTTCTCAGACAGACACTACAACGCGCACACGATTGGACTAGCAGGCCAAACACCCACGCAAGCAAGTAAACATATGTAAATTAGCTGTCGAGTACAATATACCTCTGACAGCGAGCGTTAGTTTGTAAATCTTAAGTCAACAAATATTTTTTCCTCACACTTCAGAATAACCTGATGATTTATTAACTGTAGCCAGGAAATCGAACGAACTAAGAGGTAAACACTGAGGAATTATTAGGTACACTTACGCTACGCTACCACGTTTTCTCTTAACTAATAACCCATGTCCCCAGTTTGTGTGTGTGTGTTAGTAAGAGGGGACGGGCGGCAGGGGGGATGGCGGGAAGAAGTCAGTCAATTCAACATGGGTGCATCAGTGTTGCCAACACATTCTCATCGGCCTCACCAGATTGCACTGTGTTGAATGAGGCCGCACACCTTATGGTCATGTTTTGCTTCTGTCACACCACAATTTGCTTTTAAGTAATCTTCCTATACATATTAACGTTAGATTACGTGTATATCTGAATAGACAATCCATAATAAGTCACTACACTACCGAGAACACCAAAAATATTTAGAAGATATTATAACTGGCAATTATAATTGTCATTGTTATAATTATGTTGTGTGAGTATATAGTCATTACAATATAATTTCAGAGAATATAAATTTTAAGTTAAAAGAGCGTTAAATAATAGATTTGTCAGGAGGCAAGAGCGAGGATCCCGTACAGTCAGGAACACGTCCACCGGCAGTGTTCCTTTATTATGGGTAAAATAACGATATGTTAGTAAAACTTAACTTATTTAATCAATTACATGACCACAAGCACTGCGACGGATTTACACTACAGAGGAGTGACTCGTTTGTAATAATTATCTACTTGTCAACTTTAAACTCCTTATAAAATGATTCCACCAGTCAGTAGCCCTGTGGAGCAATACTTAAAAAAGAAACGTGGCATTTTATACAAGGACAATGGCAAGTCAGTACGCTGTATAAATTAAGACAGGAATATACACTGCGACTCCTGTTATCTAGGTCATGGTCTACTACGACTCCTGTTGTCTAGGTCATGGTCTACTACGACTCCTGTTGTCTAGGTCATGGTCTACCACGACTCCTGTTGTCTAGGTCATGGTCTACTACGACTCCTGTTGTCTAGGTCATGGTCTACTACGACTCCTGTTATCTAGGTCATGGTCTACTACGACTCCTGTTGTCTAGGTCATGGTCTACTACGACTCCTGTTGTCTAGGCGTGGGCAGATGTTCACAAACAAACATCACATGCCTAGTGTAGTGAAGCAACAGGTTGAAGGGGGGTTATTGTTCACCCACGCCAGACTAATGCGCCTCCTACCCCTTGCAGCTGCCGTTTAACACTACAACTTACCACACACGTTAAAGTGATATATACAACCTTCTCGAGGGTGAGAGGAAGATGCATTTGAATTGTTCTGTACCTAAAAGAGCTAAGTTAGTTGATTCATAAAGTGAACTCTATGGAACCACGGGGCAATGTTCGGTCGCTTTCACTCTGTAATATCACCAAAGTGTCGTAACACCTTTAGATTATAACACTGTTATTTATAGTGAAGTTCTTCTTGGCGAGAAGTGAATAATGTGAGAGTGAATGTGACACGACGTGACTTCAGATTTATATTCGAAAAAGCTGGACCATTAACGACCAACCGCCTGGCATTACCCGTCATCCAGTAACTGACGCGCTTATGTTAGATACACAAGACGAATGTTGGCCAACCTTCTATATGTAGTGGTAAGAGGATAATATACAGTAAGCCGACCAGTTTTTCAATAACCAAGGAATTAATCTTTATTTGGGAGTGTTAACACGTGGCAGGTCCCGGCGCCGTCTGCCATTTCGCTCACGGTCGTGTTTGTGTACACCTCCCGCCCAGCAACTAAATGCGTGTGGCCACTTGTGCAAAATGTTAAACGTAAAACAAGATGATAGTTGTGTAAGATGTGTTGAGGTAGAATATCCATTACATGTATTTTACTTCTGCTTCCATAACAAAGAGATAATTAAATGGTTTAAAAGTATCCTGAATACAGTCTGCAATGTCAATAGCAAATTATTTCTGCATTTCTTAATGTTTAATATTAACTGTAGTGATAATAAGGATAAGAATACAATGATCATGCTAATGTCAGATTATATTTACTGTATGTGGTTAAGTAGGAAAGAAAATTATAATGCTAAGGAGACTATAGCCTTTATTAAAGGCAGGATATATTATAATAAATGGATGATCAAGTGTATTTTAAAAGAAAAGTCATCCAAATATTTCACTTACAAATATGTTAATATGTAATATTATGTATACAGTATATATGTAAATTGTATAATTTATAATAATAAAAAAAGATGTCTGTCATATGCCACACCAATAATTTTTGTAGTGTGTGTGTCAACTACCCTGTATTTTCATCAACTAAAATATTCCACCACGTTCATTATCATTATAATTGCAATGAACACGATGGAATTCCTCTTAATATACCAAAATTTATAAATATATATATATATATATATATATATATATATATATATATATATATATATATATATATATATATATATATATATATATATATAACCAACCCAGAACAAAGGTGATAACTATAAAGTTTCACACCCACCAGGCCCCTTTTTCAGACACTACATAATTATAATACAATTCCATGTAGTAAATTCTAAGCACACTCCATCGATTAACCAACACGTTCCCCAAAGATTTATTGTCTAAGGAAAAAATGTCATCCAAGGTATTCTCGCGTGATTGCTGGTAGAAATGATCGGCGTTGACGCGGAGGGAGTACTGTAGTCCCGTATCACGACCTCTCATAATAACAATACAGTATATAAGCCGTCTCTTGGGTGTCGCCACTTTATCTATTTGTAATCATATTTCGCGTCTGAGTGTAAAACATGACTTTTTATATAAGTACTTATAATTATAGTTGGGAATTCCGACGCCCCTCACACAAATACGCGCACCACAAACCACGTGACTGGCCATAAAGCGACCGATCAAGGCTGCCAACCCTACTGACACACGTCGAACCTTACGTAACTCCACATTTCTAATATTTTTAACGTTATTTAGATATTTGACCATTTTTTAACATGTTATATTGTTCTATATTTTAATTTAATGTGTTTTAATTAATCTTGTTTTCAAACATCGATTCTCAAACCCATCAAATAAACGTTCAATGAAAACGTTTGAAAATCACTGCTTTCGTATATTAATACGGGATGGTTATATGATTTATTTGTGTTGATGTGCCATTTAATATTATTTTAGTGATCCTTATATATACTGGACATATATGAAAATATATCTTGCATACAGAACTGTGTTTAAATGTCTTATCTCTCAAGGCTGTACCGTGGGAGCTGTTTTGTAATGAACTGACGAGTTTTTTTTTTAAATGGTGTCACCCTGACCCAGCGGCGTATAAGTTCTTATTATAAGACTATATCGAAAAAGTTATCAACGTAAGAACTGAATTATCTTTTTTCATAATTCACTGCTCGGGATTTACTTATGGGTCACTTGTGTAAGTCATGCTCTCTCTCTCTCTCTCTCTCTCTCTCTCTCTCTCTATATATATATATATATATATATATATATATATATATATATATATATATATATATATATATATATATGCCTCTAACGTCAATGTTTTAGAGGTAGATGAGCTGGATATACTGTGCAGTACTGTGCATGATTGGCTCCGTAGACCAGGAAAAAAACACGAAGTTACGTCAACCTGACGACTGACGAGGATCACGTAAATCTGAAGACCACCTCCATGTTGGCACCCCCGATACCATTAACTGCTTCCTGTCATAAAAGCATTAAGTGGTGGCTATTCATTGTGCCATACCCTCAATTCCTCACCAGTGGCGTGACCTCAAGGCGCATTACCAGCTGGTCATAGAAGGTTTTTGACAACCAACACATGTTAAACTAGTCACTCTTATATGTAGTGTTGTGGCCAGCGGCAAAATATATTCACACTCATTTTTATTTCGCAATATGTAATTCACGTGATATGATAATGAGTAAGATCAAATACAAACTATGATGAAGACATTATGGAGGACTACTGTGGTGAAGCTTATAGCCGATTTCATTGTTACTAAACACTTATTTCCGTGGCGTTGAGTTGATAACATTTACCTGTGTGGTGGCGCCAAGAATCGAGACAGGGCTGCCAACCGTACCATTCCTCCCGGGCTTGCATAAGCGCCCATGACGTGAAATTTCATAACGGAAGAATCTCCCTCTTTCATAAAAATCATCACCGTTTCTCATTTTCACAAGTATAATGAAATAAGAGTAAATACATGCTCTATTTTATTCGTACCATCATGATAACTATAAACTAAATTAAAACCTATACACGGAGTAAAAAATTAATGAGTCGAGTTGACCCATCCAAGGTGATGTCCAGAAGCTTCCGGATACGTAAAGATCGCGTAACAAAATAGCTAAAATTATGGTCTTCACACTGACAATAACAACTAGAGGTATTTACCATTTCAAAATATTCCTGAAGTCAGTTGTAGATCACCATATAAATATTTCCTATGGTAGCCGTTAGGAGGGGGAAGTTAACGTAAGAAAATACTCCATAGCCTTGGCACCTCCGACACACCCTTCACTGTTCCGAGGCCTCGTCGCGGATAGGTAATCACTTTCTTGCATGGCTACAATATACAGTATTACCCATTCCTTTTCCTCGCCATTACTTTATCGAACCCCTATAATTTGACCATCGCCCACACACACACACAAACATGACTACTCTTTACCACATAAATTTCAAAGGGATAATCACAGTACCTTTTAATATGTCAGTTATCAAACACTAAAACTCTACGGTAGTTGTTCGTTACATCCTGCATGAGAGAGAGAGAGAGAGAGATTGATTTCTGGTGACGTCGTCAGTCAGCAAACCAACGTTCCCGCCCAAACCAGAACTACTCAACAGTTCACCATCAACAATACAGTCACACTACAGTACAGTTCAGCATATCGGTGGCAGCTATGAGTGGTTGTCATATCGCCACACACTCAGTTCAAAGTGTATCGTGTTCTCACAAAATTTGATTTAATAATTCACCGCTTATGTATGGCACTACACTGAGAACTTGGGACCCTTATCGTTAGTCAGACTATTTACGAGAAACAGTACAAGAATTACCACCAGGGATGCCACAGCTGTGAACCTAAATGATCCCAACCCCAAAAGCCTACAGGTCATGTAAGGTCAAGTTATAGGTTAAGTTACAGGGACATAAAATAATTGGGGCACAGGGGCTAGTTTATTGAGCACCCACTTTATGTACCATCATATAAGACGCCCAATAAGGACAAGATGTGGCGTTCATGTTCTTCCTCTTAAGTTACGTATGGCCTTGGGTCCATAAGTGTCCATAGGTCAAGTCCCAAGTCTATCTGTATGTTGCTGGACGCCACTTACAAGGCCAATCCTAAGTCCTATGGATGATAGCAGTGTTTACAGAGGCGCTCCCTGATCATGAGAGAGAGAGAGAGAAAGAGAGAGAGAGAGAGAGAGAGAGAGATAAGACTGTCAGTCGGTGCGAAAATCGAAAACTTTGACAAGACACTTTCACGTCAACCCTCTTTTGTGGAGGAGAGGGAGTGAGGAGGAAGTAAATATGGGGAGCAACGAGGAACCTTACCCTCTGACCTAACCCCCCCCCCCACACACACCCAGGTAGCATTAAGGTGTTTAATCATCAGGTGTAATAAAGTGCAGGGTGGCTAATCTTCCATCATGCTATTTTCTCCTACTACTTCATCTTCACGAGAGAGTAGCGATTCACCTAACCTTCTACCTTTCAGTCAGTGTATAAAGCATTCTCGTGGCTTCAATCCAACAGGTAGAACCACCTATCACGTCCCCTTCCTCTCCCTGTCCCCCAGGGACTTCCCACCATGACATTAGCCTTTATCAGTGAAGAAAAAGCGTGATGTGTGGATCTGACTGTCTGGTGATATGACTGCACACACACACACACACACACACACACACACACACACACACACACACACACACACACACACACACACACACACACACACACACACACACACACACATCAGGGCCTGGACAGAAAATATAATAATAATAATAATAATAATAATAATAATAATAATAGTAATAAACAAAAGCCAATAATAATAATAATAATAATTTGGAGACCATATGATAAAATATGAAAATTAAAAAATAAAATTAGAAACAATATATGTATGTTGTGTTGTCAATAGTAAGAGAAACAATTGAGACCCTGCAACTGTGTGTAAAATGGGGAGAAAGATGTCATCAACCCTGGGACTTAGTCACATGTGGGGTCTGCACCATTAGACAACACATTAGCGCAGCCATCTTTTCGGGCGGTAGTGCACTCTGTTTCATATGCCTCACACCACCATATATATCCTTGCTGACATAATTTACTACACAAGTTGTATATTTGAGAGAGACCCCACATAATCCAACAGAGACAAAAAACTATACCTGTACAGTACAAGAACGACCTAACCTAACCTTGCATAAAAAATATAACACGACATTATCTCCAGACAACAAAATTATCTATCTGAACATCGTAATTACTTCCTGAGATAATAACACACACATACAAAACTCCAGATTGTGTTGTGATAAGGGCATTACATATACCCAGGGTCACCACACACACACTACTGCGCCACTCTTACAACTACTACAGTACTTCAGACAAACAAACTCATCTCACGTAACCTCCATCTCCGTTTAATCACCATCTAAACACGCTAATATAATCCCTAAGTCTCATTATTGATTGAGAATTCACTGATAGTAAGATAAAGCAAACCTTCCTAATGACAGAGTTGTAGTTTATTTTTTATTGTTTTGTTTTCAGGGTGGAAGTAGGAGCCAGGGTCGAGAATGGTGCAGAACCTTCTCCCCCAAATTTGCAGATGACGTCGAGGTGATAATCAGAGAGAGTCGAGAGGGTCAGTGTGTTGAGCGCTTCTTGGTGTGTGTGTGTGTGTGTGTGTGTGTGTGTGTGTGTGTGTGTGTGTGTGTGTGTGTGTGTGTGTGTGTGTGTGTGTGTGTGTGTGTGCCATCCAAAGAAAGAAACTCCTTAAGATATTCAAGATTCCCTCGCTCGCACCAAGGCCATCACGAAGGGAGTAATTTTACGATTTAATGTCTCTGGTTTTTGTTAATAGTCTTGATGCTGTTCTCTGTCTGTCTCTCTCAGCGCTATACATACACACACCTCACCACCAAGGTTGATCGCGGGCCCTCACAAGGTACAAGTCATCTCCACAAACTAAGAACATCTCCCCTCCCTCCACGACCCCTTCCTTCACCCTCCCCCTCCCACTTCTACGATCACTTCTCTCACCCACTCCCCCCTTTTGTGACCCTTTCGCTCACACCCTCCCCATTTCCATGACCCTTTCTTTCACCCCCTTCCAGGACTCATTCCCTCACTCCCTCCCACTTTCATGACTCCTTCCTTCACCCTCCTCCCCTTCCATGACCCCCACTATCATCTACCCCTTCCTTCACCCCCTACCACTTCCCTCGCATTAGTGTAAGTCTGTTTAAATTATTATATATACCATGAACTTTGAACATAACAGACTAGAAAAAATATTGTCCAATAAAAATTCCGTTTCGTCATTATTGTGCAAACATTGAGAGGTTTATGATACAGCGCTTCTGTTTGTGACACGTAAACCGGTTTTAACTAACGTGAGTTTACGACAAACCACAAACCTTTAGTTTTTAGTCTTTTAACATATACAGTCCTCTTCACTAGTGCGTTTACAGGAGCTCGTCAGGTTTTGTGCAGTGTGGCAACCCTGTGTTTGTTTACATTCGACAGGTAGAAACTCGCAATAGTAAACATACTCTGGAATCAAATTAAAACAATATTAAAAGAAATATCTCAATGTAATGATTTGTAGGAATGTTTATATGAGGAGCCCCTGTAAACGCACTAGTGAAGGAGGGACTGTACCTTATATTTTCCGAGTTGTTGTTGTAAGTTGAAGATAACAGTCATTCACGTCTGTATTGGTGGAACTTAAAGAACACAACAAACATATTATATTACGAGCTTCTGACATAACCACTTGTTGCTCTTGTGGATTTACGACCAAAACAACATAAAACACTCGTATTGCTGTGAGGTGACGACAAAACAAAGTGATCATAAATAGTTAGCACAGGACGCAACACAGTGAGGTTAGCTTCAACAAATTAAACTCAAATAGCCTCAGCACCGGGAATTAGCCGGTGTGAGAGTCTTTGAGAGGGTAGTGTGTGTGTGTGTGTGTGTGTGTGTGTGTGTGTGTGTGTGTCTTGAACACCCACTCACTCACTCAGAGGAACTCAAGCTTAAAGTTCATTGTATAACAGATTTTGATGGTGTTTCCGATGATGATGGTGATGGTGATGATGGTGGTGCAGTAGTGCTTCACGGTAATAATAATAAACACAGTGATGACGTCAGACAGCCCACAAAAATTCTCAATATCACACGAACAAACAAACAAACTAGCAGGTGCACTCGGCAACAGGTGTACACACACATCAACAGGTGTGGCGGCGCATCAAGCAACACACCCGCGGTCAATGAACACCTGTGGACAAGGTAACTAATTATAACCACACACCAACAGCCGGAGGTAACGGTACGTGTAAGCACAGGTGAGGGGGACAGAGAAAGAGGGGAGGGGGACGGGGAGGGAGGGACGGGGGGGGAAAGGAAAGGTGGTCACCCTCCCAAAAACACGATGACCTTCAGAGACGACTGGACAGGCAAACATTTCAGCAGACGATAACGACGACTAGTAAACTGATCAGTGTTGCAAATGATGTCAATTAACACAGCCTTTACAGATATGTCATGACAGTAATACAGTATTATACCCTTACTCACCAAGCACACGCGCGCGCACACACACACACACAGACGGACCACGATGAAGGGGGTGAGGATGGGGGTGGGGGTAGGGAGGCACCTTGTTCCCTTGTCCCCACTACGCCAACCCCCCCCTCCCCCCCTCCTCTTGCCCTGCTTCCCCTCCTCATCATACCCACATTGTCCCTCCTCTCATTACACCTACCCCACCCCCTCCCTCCCTTGTTAGTGTTCAATTTCCTCCTATCCGCAAATCAATACAAAGCCTCCCCCGCCCCCACCCACCAACCCCCTGCTCCCGTGACCACCGGCTATTCCCCACTACCCACGCCTACCATACAGTATAGACACACACGTCCTCCACTTTGTTCGCTCACTCACTGCATCAAAGGTAATTATAATGAATTTACTCTTTCAACTCACTAATTAAACTGCGTGCGTGTGTGTGTGTGAGGGTACAGTACAGCCAGTAGAACATGATACCAGGTGTACACAGTGTGAAAGACAAGTTGGGTAGCTTATTCCTCCACCTCCACTTACTACTAATAATAATAATAACAGATAGAAAAGTTTGTCATAATAGATAACAGGTGAGTGAGGGAGAGATCAGGTAAAGGTGACGGAGAGGGCAGGTTAGAGTGATATAGGGTGTGTGTGTGGGTGTGCGTGTGTGTGTGTGTGTGTGGGTAGGGTGTGTGGGTGTGTGTGTGTGGGTAGGGTGTGTGTGTGTGTGTGTGTGTGTGTGTGTGGCGTACAGTTCAGGTAGGCGTAACCTCAGATAGCGTTACCACCAAGGTTATATAAGTAACTTCCCAAAAGTTAACTTTCCCCTTTCCATAACAGCTCAAAACAATCACAATTTAACACAGAAACCGACACCCACCACCCATTTTATATAACATACAATATAACTTCATATTCCCGCAGTATGTTAAAAAAAATAGAACAGAGAAACAAGAAAAAAAACAACAAGTACTAGTATAAGACAACATCGTAAACAAAGGTAAAATAAAAAATATATTCACTAACTGGTTTCTCACCCCTGGGACGGGTACGGTTTTTCGCTTATGACGTCATATCCTAGATGACGTCACGGACAAAGGCGGGAGTTTTGGTCATGTCTCTTGTTTTGTTTTGGTGAAGGTGACGTTGTCTTAACCAGGGACGCGGCCAGACCATGTTGGTGGCATATTTCACGACCCTACACTCGGCACTGTCAACGTCCAGGGTAGATAGATAAAGAGATAGATATAGTCCTGACAAGTTAAAGAGTCGTCGTTAAGGGGTTAAAACACCGTCGTCATGAAAGGGTGAAATCATTATCATCACAAAAGGTTAAATTATCGTCGTTAAAGGGTTAAATCCTCATGGGTCACAATCAAAGGGTTAAAGCATTCATCAAAGGGTTAAATCATCATAATCAAAGGGTTACAGCAGTCATCAAAGGGTTAAAACAGCCATTAAAGGGTTAAATCATCGCCGTCAAAGGGTTAAATCCTCATGAGTCACAATCAAAGGGTTAAAGCAGTCATCAAAGGGTTAAAACAGCCATTAAAGGGTTAAATCATCATAATCAAAGGGTTAAAGCAGTCATCAAAGGGTTAAATCATCATAATCAAAGGGTTAAAGCAGTCATCAAAGGGTTAAAACAGCCATTAAAGGGTTAAATCATCGCCGTCAGAGGGTTAAATTTATTTCCAGGAACCGAAAACAATAGATCAAAGGAAATATATCCTCTTTATGCCTTTATTCCATATTAATTACAATTTTGTATCTTACGTAAATAAAATCTGGTTGACGTACGCGCTATAAATTAACAGTTATGGATGACTATGTATATTTAGTCTATGTTTACTACTCGTGCAAACTCAGGACAGGTTTTTGTACGATAATAGCAACAAGAAGAGTGTCCTTGATCTTTGATGTTGTTTAACTTTTGATCAAATACTACGCGTGTGTGTGTGTGTGTGTGTGTGTTGTCTTTTGTGGTTAATAGACAGTCAATAATCTCTACAAAAACAGAACTAGCTACCACCACCATCATCACTACTACTATTACTACCATCACCACAATCACCATCACCACCACTACTACCACTACCAGTACTCACATCTGCTAAGGGTCAAGTTGATTCACTGATGGTTAGCTACTTCCTGTTCTACCACACTACCACCACACTCTACTATAGTATTATCATCACACACCACTACACAACACCACGCTTTACTATATTATCACTACACTATATTTTATCACCACAGCACCACACTCCACTAAATTATCCTCACACTCCACCCTATCACCACCCACCACCACTATATCGTTAACAAACTGAAGAAAATTTTCCACCATACACCACCACACCCCATTACAAATAGCAACGCCAAGTACCACTATGTTTCAATCTAAGTGCAAATTTCTCTATATCAAATTTTTCTATAAATAAACTTAAAAAAAACCCAGCCCACACCACCACATTTTGACCCATGAAATAAAAAAGTTGAAAAAAGGAGAATATTTTTGCTCACTATTAGAGGACTAGGTGTGATGGCTGGTGAGGGAAGAATAACTGGCTGAAAAGAAAGTCAACAAGTGATAATGAACCAATATTCCAATACTGAGCTGAGGCCTTCGTTCACTGACACTATCTACAGTACAGCGAAGGGGCAAAATGATATGAAGGTCTCTTTGGATCCTCGAAGGTACAAAATATCGCTAAGGAAAACTAGTAACGAGGCGTCCCTAACACACACACACGGCCTCGCAATGTTACTACTTCTACGTATTGACAGAACACATCAACTGATCCTGACATTTTGTGAGTCCGCGGCGTCACTCGTTTAATATT
Source organism: Homarus americanus (assembly GCF_018991925.1). Classification (NCBI taxonomy): domain Eukaryota; kingdom Metazoa; phylum Arthropoda; class Malacostraca; order Decapoda; family Nephropidae; genus Homarus; species Homarus americanus. The sequence goes on from NW_024733734.1 coordinate 9,082,730, forward strand.
GACTCTGAAAACATAGAAGACCTCGTGATTTTATTTGTTGTGTTGCATTATCAATATTTACACACAGTACAACAAAAAAGACAACGCCACTTTATGCATCAAGAATTTGGAATGAATTTATACTTAATTTTACCATTCTAAAATAATGAATAATTATGAAGCTGGAAGCCGAAGTTTTGGTATTTACTAACGAGGTGAATAACTTTCTTTAGTCTTTCATCACCTGAAGATTAAACACCCCAAGCTTATTTCACCTGATGATTAAAACACCCTAACTTTAGTTGTGGATTAGGTTAAGTTAGCGTAAAGGTGTTTAATCATCAGGTGAAATAAGCTTGGGGTGTTTAATCTTCAGGTGCTCCCACTCCCGCAACCGATTTCCCGCCACACCGCCGCATTCAGTGTAGCCAAAAGGAAGTACAACACAGCCTCTCCCTAACTGACCTGTCTTAAAATCTCTCTAAGACTACCTAACCATTTAAAAGACGACTGTGGTTAATAAAAGACCATAGGCTGCCGTGGTTTTGGGTGATAGGCAGAGTACAGGTCGTTTACACTCCCAAACAATCAAGCACTGAGATACATGACCGAGAAGACCTCATATAGTATAATCGTCATCAAAGTATTCCCAGAAAAAAAATGTTTCATTAAAAGTTTGCGCGTGCTGAGAGCAGAGGACGACCTGACACCAGCCTCTGGAACGTAAAAATTTGTTGTTTATGAATTAAAATGTCGTAACTCCTGATTCTCGGTTCATATTCGTGTGACCGTCTTTTACGATGTTTTTAACATGTATTGGAAAAATTAGCCGAATCCAAGAAGTATTTTGTTGACACGTGAACATAAATCATTGTAAAAGCGTTTATTAGTCCCTTAATTGAGGAGTAAAGGGTGAGGTGACAGTACCCATGGTGAGGCGACAGTACCCATGGTGAGGCGACAGTACCCATGGTGGTGACAGTACCCAGGGTGAGGTGACAGTACCCATGGTGAGGCGACAGTACCCATGGTGAGGTGACAGTACCCAGGGTGAGGTGACAGTACCCAGGGTGAGGTGACAGTACCCAGGGTGAGGTGACAGTACCCAGGGTGAGGTGAGGTGACAGTACCCAGGGTGAGGTGACAGTACCCAGGTGAGGTGACAGTACCCATGGTGAGGTGACAGTACCCAGGTGAGGTGACAGGTGACAGTACCTAAGGTGAGGTAACAGTACCCAGGGTGAGGTGACAGTACCCAGGGTGAGGTGACAGTACCCATGGTGAGGTGACAGTACCCAGAGTGAGGTGACAATACCCAGGGAGAGGTGACAGTACCTAAGGTGAGGCAACAGTACCCATGGTGAGGTGACAGTACCCAAGGTGAGGTGAGTTTTGGTTTAGGAGGGAGATAGGAAGGAACTGGTTCACAAATAGGGTGGTGGACGAGTGGAACACGCTTAGCAACTTTGTAGTAAGTGCTGGAACGCTGGAAAGTTTAAAGAAGGAGGCTGGATAGATTCATGGATGATAGAGAGTGGTAGTAACTCTCGACAGGAGCTGCCATGCACAGGCCAACCGGCCTATCGCAGACTCCTTATTTTCTTATGTTCATATGAATACTTAACCTCGTATTATTGGCATGATGTTGCTGGTTGTATAAACAGCAATTAAAACAAAAACTAAACAATAACAATCAAGTAAACAATATATAAACCCAAGAGATTCTTTTTTTTATTTATACTTTGGATAGATAATAACATTTTAAACTAACGAATTTCGACAAATCCCAAATACAGTGAGAAAATTTAATATTTAGAAAAATGTCCAAATCAAACTGAATCCCCCCCCCCCAAAGGTTATAGGGTCTAACTCTATAGGAAGGGATAGGGAAGAGAGGGAGGGGGGAGGGGAGGGGGGGAATGGTGTTGGGTATCGATTCGGTCGTCTCCCAGACAGGAAACACGTGGCCAAGCATAGCAACGAACACCCAAGTAGGACCAGCGGCATCATCACAGAACCCTCAAGCCTAGCGTCATTCCTAAGATAAGGTCAGGGTTTTCTTCCTACCCTCGCTACCATTGACTACTGTATGTTAAGAACTATAGCTCACCACTTGCCCGGTTACTTATACAACAGGAAAATTATTTATAAGGCTAAAAAAAATTATATCAGCATCTCTTGCTCCTCTTAGGCTGTGTCTATATGTGTGTCTTATATAACACATATACACACTATTGTCCTACTTCTATAGATAACATGTAGTAATTGTGCATATCTCTGGGGTAGACAGCAGATAACATTATCACACACACCTGTCTCTTGCCTAGTCGTTTTTCTTCAGCCACTTGTTGACCCAAGTCACTTTTAAGGTAAATAAAAATGAATGGTAATCATAACCCCACAATCTGACTGTTATAAATATGACCATCGTTAGAATGGGTGTGTGTGTGTGTGTGTGTGTGGTTAACTACGAGTATATGCAAGAAAAGGGTCCGGTAAGCACATAGATATGGTTTAAAGTTCAAACAAGCCTCATTCATACAAAAACACCAAACCTAACCTAACCCAACACCTAATTAGGCATCACATGAAGATTAAGCACCACAGTTTATATCCCCTTAAGATGAGACACCCTAGCGTATTTCAACTTATGATTAAACACACTAACTAAACAACACCGAACCTAACTTAACCTAACCAAACAACACCTAACCTAACCAAGCAACACCTAACCTAACCAAACAACACCTAACCTAACTTAATTAATGAACCAACCACACCACACCCCCTCCCGCCTGTCTCGTCTTGCATTGAGTGCCATTCTTGACTCATTCCGCATTATAAAATGTATTTCTCCTGTACCAGAATAATACCATCGTGCGTGTTTCATTACAATGGTTAAAAATGTTCGATGGATTGGAAAGTTCATTGATAGCAGAGGGGAAAATTAAAATATGAAAAGGTGATCGGCTAGAAATTTGAGTTTTAAGCAATTCACAAAGAAATTCAACAATAACAGAAAGAGAAAAATAATGTACTATATGCAAGGGTACACGAGAGGGAAGGTTCACGGTCGACAGCTACTGACAGGAGACGAGCGGGAGGAGGTGGCGCGGGGAGTGACGGAGTTATGGGGTGGGAGGTAGCACGGGGAGTGACAGGTACTGTATAGTATATGTTACGTATATATGTTACGTAACGCAACGCCGCGAGAAAATGTCAACAGCAAAATCATGTTCGGTGTTTCAGTATTGACAACGACTGATACACCACCACAAGGTCACACTCGATAGCTACGAGGTAACTAAAACTGTACGTAAGATTAAATAGATAACATCATCACTACTATTTTTGTTTAGTGAGATGCAACAGTTACCGGATGCGTCTGTACGAAAGATGAGAAGATTCACCACACTTGACACTAAATGTTCTGTTGTTGCTGTCGTGAGGTGATTAAAGGCAAGGGTTGTTAATAAGTAAGCTTGAATGGTAAAAGGATTGTTAATAAGTAAGCTTGAATGGTAAAACAGTTCTAAATAAGTAAATTTGAAAAGAGAGAGAGAGAGAGAGCAAAGCTTATGTACCCCCCCCCCTGTACCCTGTAAAGTGAACACCGCAGATGTGACCAGAATAATGCATCAGTGTAGGCGGCCGATACGGTGCGTGACGGTGTAAAGGCAGCCTGGGAAGTACATAATGGAACGACTGATAAAAAACCATTATTGACCTAAGGAATAAGGAGATGGGAGGAGTTTTCAATTTAAATAACGTATTGATGTCGAGCTACATAAAGAACGTCTCTTGATTCCCCTTCATTAATACCAATCAACACCAAAATGCAAGAGACTGAATGTAAGAAAGTAAGCACAGCCTACTGTTAAGGTCGTTAACTGTGGACTAGTACTGATATTAGTTAGCTTACCTAAGAATTATTTTAAGTGTTCTTCAAGATGGCGGATATAAGTCGCTTTACCGAGAACAATGTACCACCAGTTATATACATTTTTGACTGAACATTACCTAAAAAAAATTCTGGGGAGAGAGTGGAAAGAAAGTTGAAGGTGAAAATAGATACATGATAGGAGTGAAGGGGTGTACTACGTGAAGGGAGGTCAGGTTTGTGAAGGGGATGGGCGATGGGGAGCAGCAGTGTGTGTGGGGGGAGTGTTTAGGGGAGGTAAGAGGGGAGGAAGGACATAACTGCCATCCATCGATTTCCAGCACCCCCAGCACCATGGTCCTCCCTACGCCTGGCATCACAACAATTCGACTAACTCAACAGTGAAGCTCTCTTATGGACAGTTACCGTAAATGTAAAGCCACAATGAAGAAATACCTTTGTCTTGGGGATTTTTCTTCTTTCAGTACAAAACCAAGCGTGGCAGTCTGAACCATACTTTGGACACTTTATAGACAATAACATAACACCATGAGACCTGAAAATATCATCAACAACGGTTTCATTTTCAAACACAGAGAAGCCATCTTGCCACTGTATGCAATTCAAATTCTAAAGCTACCAAAGACTGCACATGGTCAGTACACTTGTAACTCGTGACATGAGACTTCCACTGATGGGCTGAGTAAGAAGTAAACAGTGTTAGGTTAGGTTAGCTCTTATCTTCAAACGTGTGGGAGTGCATCGGAGGCCGGAGGGTTCGTTTTTGCCCCTGCCCAACACGAACGGACGAGATACAGTACACGACCATCCCTGGGCCACCCACATCTCCCCACGAAACTTTAGCTCCAGTATCTTGAAAACAGTGGAAATATGAACATAAGGAACACACACACAATATATATTCAATCGGAACAGACAAACAGCGGAAGGAAGGGTCTGTTACCCGGCAAATAACCACTCCGATGAATAAATAAATAAATTCATACTTTTACCTTACCTTTATCCTCTTCGCCACTGATGCTGCTTGGGTGGTCGGTCACGCCTCTGTTACGCACTGTTGGCAAGTACTGGGCATGCACTCGCTCCTGAATGTATCTGAACCTGGTCTTGAAAGAGCTTACACTCAATGTCGTCACAACCCTCTCCAGTAGATTGTTCCAAGAGTTCACAATTCTCACTCCGAAAAAGTTTGCCCTCACAGTTTTCTGGAGTTATGGCTTCATCAACCTTGAGCTGTAACCCCTTGAGGCGGGCGTCCATCAACTCCAGGTATGGGACACTCGACTGAGATGTTTATACACCTCAATTAGGTCACCCTTTGCCCGGCTGTAGTATAAGCTAGGTAGTTGCAGGCGCTCTAATCTCTCTGGATAACTGAGGTGCCGAAGTGGAGGTACCAGTCTGGTGGCCCTTCTTTGGACATTTTTAATCAACTGACAATCTTCAGCATATCTCGGGGACCTGACGGGGTGACAGTATTCCAGAAGGGGAAGCACCTCACTCTTGAAGAGCGTTACGGTGTGTTAGGTGAGGCTGAGGTAGGAAGACCCTTGTGACACGTCTGGTCCCGGAGGAACAGTAGGTAGTAGTAAACCAAACAATAGAATACCCCCCCCCTCCCCACCAGCTGCAGTTAAAGACTTCCGGTAAGTAGTTCTTACGGTGTGGGGGAGCTCTTGGAGGGTGGGGGGGACGAATGAAGAGTGCAATTCGCCCTTCCTCGTCGTAAGAACTCTTGAGTAACTCAGGAATTCTTACGGGGTGATGTTGTCTTGAAGGCAACTCGGGACTAAAAACTCACCGCAGGAACTCTGCACAGGTTTACAAAAATGAAATTATGTCCGAGTGTATATATGTGTATATATATATATATATATATATATATATATATATATATATATATATATATATATATTATGCCAGTGTAGGCGGCTGATGCGGCTTGAGTAAGCCTAACGTGTACGTTTTCTAAATATGTAGGCTATAACACACAACAGAAGACCTATTCTTGGCGCATGTACTGTAAGATGGTGCCTCATATTTATACCGTATACATCTACCATGAGAAATACGCCAGTACCATTAGGCTTTTCACCCTAATTTGGAAAATATGGGCGTGTGCTTAACTCTAACGGCCTACCGCCCATCATTGGCTGGCTCACATAACTAAGATGAAATTAAGCCATGATTTACTAGAATCAGATTTACTCACCAATAGAGCGACCAGGAACCCGTGATGAGGGAGTGTGTCAGCGACACGGCAGTGTTTTTCCATTTCCAGGCCTGAGTAGGTGTGTTCCTCGCACTATGGGGGATGACAAAACGCAACAGTTGATTCCATAATGCGAAGAATAAGAAGCCCCCTAATACCCATTTTGGACCAGATATAATGCCTTCCTTCAGCATATTGTAATATTTGTGTCTTTCACCTTCTGATGATGTAAGAAAATAATAAGGTTTATTTGGTATTAACTGATGCCAGCAGAGCAGTCCTGCGCGGCACCCTTCCCCTGCGCTGTTACAAACGCTACTAACCTGTAACGGCGAGCCTGGGTGAGGCGGGAACCTCGGCGACGATGGAGTCGGTCTCGCTGTGGACAAGAAGCTGCTGGCAACTGGCATCAACGCTCATGATGCCAGAATCGTTCGAACCATATATTAAACAGATTCTCATAGTAATTCTTCTTAAAGTTTTCTGATAATTTGGTGTCTCTTTCAAAACTATTCTCACTTGTTTGATGGCACACTGTATCTGTATACGCTGAAGAAGGCTCCCACATGATGTTTGATCATGCATCATACATCTCCACACATTTTACAACTAGAAAGACTGAACTTCAGTTGGTGTCTTGGTACGCGCCGCATCAACATTGGGTGACAGCATGAGTAAGGAGCCAGCCTGTATTGCTATTAAACTTGCTCTTGAAACAAGGACTTCAAAGAAAAAACGAAACAGAAAATTATGGATGAAGGAATGGCACAGAAAGAAACCCAAGTTCTCTCACGGCGCCTTATTAAAGGAACTAGTGGTACCATCTCAAAATTATAAGAATTTTTTGAGAATGGATAATGAATCTTTCGTTGAAGTGTTGGAGAAAGTGACGCCATACATAAAAAAAGAGGAAGGAATTAATTTTCTTAGTCACTTGCCTTGGTCGCAGTAGGGATGATTTCTTTCATCTTTTCCACTAATTTCCCATAACATTCTTGTTTAAGAGATCTATTCTTGTAATCTTCACTTTTTGTGCCACAATGATGGAAATTACTTATAAAGGTTAATAAACTCTCCAAAACTCATGGGAGTCCCGTGCGCCCGCCAGGGCTACTGCTTCTCGACTGAGTATGTTTGATCATACATTGCCACACACTATCCAAAGTGATTGACAAACATCATGTTGGACGAGAAATTATCAAACTTGTTTAATTTTCTTCAAACATGTTGGTATTACCTTCAAACTTACTAACACACTCTCAAAGTGTATGATCAAACACCATGTTTGACAAATATATTTGATAGTGTGTGGGCGCAAGATCCGCGATAACTAATTAGACTTATCTACAAAACAGTACCTCTTTAATTATCCTGTTTACCTAGCGAACTTCATTGAGTATTTATGACTCAAATGGGACTTTTTTCAAACTACACCTACAGCCAGACAGCACCTGCATCAAACTGCGGTAGCGTGCATGCCTCTCACAATGTCGCCCTGGGTTCGATTCCTGCATGGGTCGGATGTAAGAAATACGTTTTCCAATAAGACCCAATCAACCATCGCAGGTTTTATCTGGGTACAGTACTCAACACTGGACAATGAAGGTCATAACAGAGAACAGACTGACCGGATGATAAGCTGCCATGTGGCGAAGACTATAGAGAGCGATGATATCAATAAGCTAAAGATCTTTGAAATGTCGGTTTGAAGTTTAGAGATATTGCAGGAAATGACAGGATACGTGACGAAGCAACACCAATAATTGAGATCATATGTGAAGAGTGTGCATGTTGATAACGAACTGAAGTTGTCGGACAATTATAAGAAGGTAAATCTAATATGATGGTCGTTCACATACCTAGGAGGTCTGTCCCTCACATCTTTCTTCATAGGTGAGGTATACCTGTTTGGAGGACTGTCTCGACCCCGAGATGTGCTAGACTGTCAATTGATCGAGAACGTCCAAAAGAGGGCTAAACATTTTGTGGGGGCCCCTCGCTATAGGCTGAAATTAGCCAAAATTGATAGGGATGTGTATATAAAAATTGATAGCCCCTTTTTAAATTAATATGTTCATTTTTTAACATAAACTAGTACAATTAAAATATACTGAATTGCTGATTATGTACATAAATTTATAAAGTACAGTATCCCAAAACAAGTAATTTTCAAACTTAATCAGTATTTTTAAATGCCGGCCTGCATCTCGAGGCCCGTGCTTTCGTTCTAGTTGTAGTACTTGGCTGAAATTCACTATAACGGGTTACGAACATCTTAAGTGCTTAGTCGTCACCAGTGCGTGCGATCCAAACTAAGTAAACTAACTTTTACTTTACTGTTATCCTCTTCACCACTGATCGGCTCGTTAGTCGCTTGGGCGATCGGTCACGTCTCTGTCACGCACTGTTGGCAAGTACTGGGCATGCACCGGCTCCTGAATGTACCTGAACCTGCTCCAGTGTTGGTCAAGTCTGGTCTTGAAAGAGCTCACACTCGGTGTCGTCACAACACTCTCTGGTAGATTGTTCCAATAGTTCACAACTCTCACTCCGAAAAAGTTTGCCCTCACAGTTTTATGGACTTGCGACTTCTTCTATCTTGAGCTGTGACCCCTTGTGGGGCGAGCGTCCAAGTAAGGACACTCGACTTGAGATGCTTGCACCTCAATTAAGTCACCCCTTGCAGGTCGGAAAAGTTATAGAAAAGCCTATAATGCAACCTGTTATCTATTTATGAAAAGTTCACTCTTCAAATTTGTTTTGTCATTCTATCTGATGGTGCGACACCCAGCCTTGAAGGCCCTTACACTCAATATCAGTGGCGGCTCGTGAAAAATAAAATGGAGGGACTGCAAGCCTCACACAACAGTAGGATACACAAATTTGACCTACCTCAGGTATGAGTTGTAGTTGATGTCCACGAATTCCCAGGGCATGGTAGTAGTGTTGGTGGTGAAGGACCAGTATTAATTGAAAATAAAGTCCGCGTGTCTGCTCTTTGATGTAGCAAAATTGTTTATTACTATTTCATTAAAATCCTTTATTTCTGTTATCATTTTATTTTCAATGGATATCACTGCTAAAGCAGACAGTCTGTCATTCACCATGGTACTGTGCAAAAAAGTTTTAATTCTCTTCAAAGTTGAAAAGCACCTTTCTGCTTCTGCCGTTGTCATTGGAGTTGTTATTAAAATTTTCAGCAACTTGACAGTGTTTGAAAATGTTGACTGTAGATTATTGTCATTCATCATCTCCAACAAGTCTATGAGACTTTCTGATTTACACAAATCTTCTCTTGTGTTTCACTATTTTCTGTGGCAAATGCCTCAAGTCAGTCACACCACTTTTCGTCCATGCCGAGTCCCCACCAAACAATAAGCATGGAAAGCAGAATAAAGTATTTGCCTCGTCACAACCACAGAGCCATAAACACTCATGTTAAACTGGCGTGTATATTCTTTGTTCCTGCTTGTACTGTTCTGTTCAATGGATAAACCTGGTGTAGGTCTTCCTCTTGCTTTGATTTCAGTCTTTTCATTTAATGTCAGCTGGGAAAAGTTGATGTTTTGCAAATACTTCACTCGATTTTCCATCGTCAAAGGGTAATTAAAGAAAGCACGATTTAACCACACCGTCCACACGTTGTACGAGACTGAGCTGCTTCAGGTGTGGCGGCGGCGGCGATAATAACAGACATGAATCGTACAGCATTGACAGCAACTATGAAAGTAACTTAAATTTTGGTCTGATTTTAATGAAAATTCACTTAGCAACGTATTGAAAATAATTAAATAACATATAAAATGATATATTTGTTGGTAGTGTATTATTCAGCTGTCTCTCTAAAGGAATCATACGCCTGGCAGTGAGTGTCTGGGGGGACTGCACCAGCCGCCACTGCTCAATATTACAAAATATTCTCGACTTTTGTGGGGCGGCCCCGGGGCATTTGCCCCAAATGTCGCGCTTTGTCAATTATTGGCACATGACCGACCGCCCTGCCGGCTAACAGGCCAATCTTTGGCGAAAACGTTCAAGAAAAATACAGTTATAAAGTATTCTGAATACAGTTAACTAAAAATGATAGAACGGCTGGTCCTACACCGATGACTAATGATGATAACGTCAACGCCCTCTGAAAATAATAAGAGAGGGTTAACACAAAAGAAAAGAAGAAATAGATGCCGGAGACCTACTGCACAACAGAGAAGTAATGGTCATAATATCATATACACCATATCAACATATATTTTAATAAGAATGTTATGAAATGACATAGAAACATTTAGAGGTATGCTCCTTCCTCCGCTACTCTGATTGGCTAAAGTATGATAGTATCTCCTTGATGATTGGTGACACCTGCCAGTTACAGCTGATGACACAGGAGGTGAAGTGGGCGGATCATGTTGGTGGTTTGGTGAGAATTTAACTTATATGTTGTACAGGACTATGTTATTAAGGTGACATTATCTATAAATTGTGCAGTACTTTTGAGCAGCAAGTATGGCACTGTAAGAGCTTGGCACTAACTGTAACACTGCGTGAGAGCCTTACCCCCAGGGAAGGCTGAGAGAGTACAGTATAGTGTGATGGTATAGTTATACCTAGTCTAATTCACAAAGTGCAAATCACATTAAAGAGCCAATGCATGTAAGAAATACTAAAAAAGAGTAGTGCCCTTTAACTATAGTGGAAATAAGTACTGTGCTGTAATACTGCTATGTTGTGCTGTCCTCTGGTGGTAATGCCTTACATGGCAGACTCATGGGAACAAGTCACTTTAAGGAAATTTTCTATAGAAGGAAATTTGTTTCTTACCCCATGAATAGAAAGAAATAGTTGGAGGAACTGCAGCATTCTCACTGTTGATTTCTGAGGTTAGGTTGCATTTATTTTTCTTTTACTTTTTTTTTTTACTTTTATCTTTTATCATTTTATCTTAAATCATTAGGTAATGGACCAGCAGTTGTGAGAAGTAACCGGTGGAATCATTCCCCAAGAACGGGGAATATTCGTTTATAAAATGAACCAACCTAACCTAACCTAACCTAACCTAAAACTCTCGTCTATAAAAGGAACCGTTAAAGTGCCATGACAAATTGGTTAAAAACATCCATTAATTATCTATTTTATAACAGGAACAGGAATTCAGTGGTTAATGTTTTGCCATAGTGTCTAAGGCATAGAGGCCATGGCCCACTAGTTGCTTAATAAGTGCTGAACAAGGCCATAGAAAATAACCCCTGGAATTGGATTGAGATAACTTGTATCGTATGTTAGTTTTAGGGGATAATATTTTTTATTTTTTTATTTATTTTATTTTTACAAGGTGGTAATGAATGCAAAGATAAAACCAGGTAACTCTGTATTGTACTTACCTTAAACATGTAAACTACTTGACTTGGGAATGAAGTCGAATAAATAAATGATAAAGTACAGTAGTTAGAAAGATAAAGTACCTGTATGTTCAAATATTCCTTCTGTTATATTCTAAACACCCATTCTTCTCTCTATCACTTAATACATTATATTTGTCATTTACAGGAAAGTGGCTGCTCGACAATGGGGCTTAGAAAAGAAACCATTGATATCAAAGCCAACAACAAGTCATCCACTACAAGGGGTTAGTTAAAAAGAAGCACAGTTGTATTCTGGTGACCTATAAAAACTCTCATTGAATTAGTTTCCTACGTGGTGTTGTTAAGTTATTGACAATCACCAGATATAATAGACTGTTGTGTATATCGTATGTTTATGTGTGTTGTATATTTCTGTATATTGTATGATTTTCCTCACATGCATAGTAGAGTTATGCTCACTACGTTTACTATGAATTGTGCATATTGGTTTATTCATTAAGTCATTGGTTACATAAGCTGGTCTCACAGCCTCAGAGAGAGAAGTACAGTATATTAGTAAAATCATAAAACCCCAATGCATTTTTGTGTCAGGATTCAGTATGTTCTGTTTTGTGGTGTGAATTTCGTAATGTGAATATTTATGTAGAGAGAGAGAGTGTATGATAAACCATTTTTATTTATTTTTCGCAGGTAAAGGACCGAACGCTGAAACATGCCGGATCACCACACGACAAGAGAAGCAGGCCCGTTGTTCAGCCAGTAAGGAAATCAATTAACATATATATAAGAAATTCACCCTCAGAGCTGTACTACCTCTTTATCTTTTGTGTTTTATGGTCATTTTCCACAATTGTCTGGGTACTATAGAATGCAGCTTAATCTAGAAAGAATTTATTTCATTAAGTTATCTTTCTTGTCACTGTTATGTACTGTATCAAGTTGATGGTCAGCTGAAATATTGCATTTAAGTTATTTGAGTATTTGGTACAGTATTGTTTTGTTATTGTATTTATTATTATTTTTTTAATATGAAATTTGTCACATTGTTTCTTATCCTGATAAATTATAGATAATGGTTGATCCCTTATCATCCGTTCTTGATGGACCTGACCCTCTGAGTGACCTGCTTGGTGCCCCAGACCCTCTCTCTGGCAAGAATTTTTTGTCTACTTCCCGCCAGGTGACCACAAATCGGCTCTTTGGTTTATTTATTTTTTTTCTAAATGCTTTATTTTTGCATCAGATGTTTGACAATGATTTACGGTAGTTGTACAGCCAATCCAAAAAGTATTGATACCCCAAGCATTCAAAGCATCAGGCAGAGACCAACCCAGCCGGTACCTGAACGCATTTGAGGTTATCGCTTTTTCTATTCCACCGTACCCTGGAGTCTCGATATTTTTATGATTGACTGTACTTCTTTTCACTGTTCTAGGGTAAATTTTGTTCCCAGAATGAATTTGTTTATGTTTGGCATTTACAGGTTAGTTAAAACTTCTTATTCACTGCCTTGTAATGTTCATGATGTACTGTAGTGCTGTAAAGATATTGAGATCATAAATTTTTCCCATTGCTCCATTGCTGGTTACTTCTATCCTCTTGGTTAGTTACATGAAGAGACTTTCTTTTATAGGGAGTGGAAGACATTCAAGGAGCAGAGATGACCATATCTGACAGCCGATACAATACATGGGAACAGTACCGAGCATTTATACTGTCTAACTTCACCACCACGGGGACACTCACGTTCACGTCAAGTTTCCTGCAGCCGTCGGACTCGGGTGAGGATGTAACGGAGTCTTAAAGCTACCTCACTGATGGGATATAATGTACAGTATTCTGCTTAATAATGGTCTGGGCAGGATAATATGCATTACTTACACAGAAGCAAAGTTTTCTTATCTGAATATAATAGCGAGTACCTGTATTTATTGCACATACTGTATATTGTTTTAAACTCTCTCTCTCTCTGTTTGATTCTCTTCCACTCAACATTCTCTCTCTTTGGACTGACTTAACCCTCTAATGATACATTCTTATCTGCTAGTGTGGAAGTATGCGGCACTCACTTTGTTGATATAACAGCCAAACCAAAGTGCAGAATGTGATACCATGTTACTCTCCTGTTTGGTGGTATTGTCCCTTCACTAAGATTTATTACATGATGACTGAGGAAGTTAGGTACCAGAGTAATTTATTTTTCCTTCCATAGTGTAAGCTACTTAAGTTACCAGATCTTATGGTAAATATATCATCATCACTGCTCTTCACTGGAATAAGATGCTAAGCGTACTTGATGGTGATCTTTAATATGACATTTCCAGTCTCGTCAATAGGGATTATATGAGCAAAGTTTTCAGTGTGGGTCTGTGCCAGTCTCTATAATGGCAGCAGTGTAATATATTTGTATAAAATATTCACCATTTATTTTAGCATTATGCTTAGCTTTTTCATGGTATGTTTTTCCCTTCATGACTGCTTGTGTGAAGTCAGTATATAAGTATTTTTCTCAGGTTTCTGCTTTCCTTAAAGTCCAACCTTGATGTCTCATGTGCTTTTGGCTATTTAACTATTGAGCTGTTTAGGTAATGTGTTTGATTATACAAAGCAGTAAGAAAAAATATTAATTATAATAATAAATTTTTAAGTTTAGGGGCAATAAAGGAAGAGATTTTGTCATTGGTAAATTACATACAATAATTTTATCAGAAACAACAAAATCTTCCTGTGATGTGAGATAAAATACTGTTCTTTTGATGCTTAATATTATACTAATGAAAGAGTTTTGCATTTGACTTTTTTTTATGTTTATTCAAATAGCACCCTTGAAAGTCAATGCCATATGTCTCTATTGGTTTGAAATCTTTGTCATCTTATATTCTTGCTGTTTTGTGTTATTTCAATAATGTTCACTTATAATTTTGCCTATTAAGTGTTAGGTGTTACCGTATTTAATAAATGAAAACTGTTATGTGTTGTCAGAAGATTAGGCATATGAGTTGAGTGCTTCTTTTATGTTCTGTCCCAATTCTACCACTGCTTAGCTGAGAGCAGAGCCGTGCCATCCCAAAGACGTAAGTAACATTCTCTCAGTAGCGCTTATAGTATGTATATAATGCAGTCCACCTCATTCCATCCAAGTATTCATCTTTGCATAGTGTGATGTGAAGTCTGAATTATTTTAGCTGAATTACTTGCAGTTCTAGAGAATTGAGTTCAATATTATTATTATTATTATTTTAAGAGTAGTGTAATTAATGACTTTGTAGGGTATAAATACTTTGGATTCATAAGAGAGTGACAGCATTTTGTGTCTTGTCTCTTATGTGTAGTAGTAACTGTAGATGGTAGAGAGAAATATAATGATTGCTTTTTAGTCTTCAAAATTAGAGTACTGTAGTGGTGTAGTAAGTCAAGAATCATGTCTTAAATTTATTTGGTGTTATGTTCTTAGCTTCTAGGTTGTGGTTGTCTGATATACGATGCATATTCTGAATATTCTAGACGATCTTATGTGACATACACTCCTGTTTTAGATAGAGTACTTTATACTTTAAGGTCCAATGATGCTCATCTACAGGTATATCATGATTGTTGTTCTTGTTAAGGAAATGTCCCTCTGCCTTGATAAGCATGTTGTACCAGTATTATTATGGAGGTAAGTATATTATTTGGGAATGTGAGTATGGTACGGTACTTGTTTTATATTTATTTATTATCATGCCCAGGCTGTTTGGGTATGTTGACCTTATAGCAAGTAGATAAGAGTAATTTTTCTTTGCTTATATGTGGATAGTTAAGTTGCCAGTCGATTTATTAGTATTTTTGGCAGCAGGAATATTGTTAGACGTTGTTAGTAGCAAAGTTTGGGTATCTAGAATATGTCTAAAGTACCGGGTATCTTATTGACAGCATCTTGTTTGCACTAAAATTTTATATAATAAATGATGTAGAAATTACTCAAGGTTGAAATGTGAATTTCCCCATTTAGTTATATCAGAAACATTATAATTTGTCTTATGTATTTTTTATTTTAATAGATTTGATTATTATTACATTTTATTTGGGGTTTATGCATGTGTGTCCATGCGTGCATGCGTGTGCGTGTGAGTAACTCTTCTTCCGGCCTAAAGTACAGTTCTTAGGTTGAATCCCAGTCGGCTTTATTATGTTGTGACCCATTGTACAAGAACATGTCTTCACACTCCTTCATTTTGTGTGATACACATGATTATTTTTCTATGTTATTTATTTAGTGCATTGTGAATTATTAGGTAAATTCCACCTACCAATAATTTGAAAGGTTTGAGCCTCTCCTACAGGCAGTCCAAGTAGAAGAAGGATTACTGTAGGTAAGAGGTTTGGATTTACTGATGGATTTTTAACATCAGAATGTATCCAGATCAATGATGACAACAATATTAGGGGACGGCCATGCACCGTCCAGTTCTAAATGGGATAATTTCCTTATTAGTAGAAGGGGCATATACTGTACACTGTAGAATTAAAAGTCAAGATACTTACAGTACAGACAGTTGTACTGTATTAGGACAGCGCTGTAAACATGAAAATTTGAATTTCTTAAGTTGCAAAATACTACAGAATCTGTTGTACAAAAACAGAAACATTATAATACATGTCCCTGTTTAACAAGTCATTGTACACCTCAGCTTCTTCATCTTACTATTTTACACACTGAAATTGCGCAACTTTGATACAATCTGTTAGTATGGATGTATAGCTCAAGAGAGTAAAATGCTAAATGAATAAGTCTAGAATTTCTTTTTCAGATAAAACATCATCATATAAAAAGACAAAACAATAAATTAAATCAAATCTTCTCAAAATGTATACAGTATATGATCAGTGCAGTGGACTTACTCTTGGCACGTCACTACTTGGCCTCCATAGTCTTGTACTATCATTGGTACAGTTTCTCAGAAATTTCCATATGCTCTACTGCCTGTACTGGTATTTTACTTCTTGTGTTTATTATTGGATTATAATCATTGTGTACACCAAAATTTTGTAGCCTTTTAAGACTTTTTCTTTGGAATCTCAACTTTAATTATGGGAGTCTTTTTCATGTTTGCTCCATTTTTTTTTTTTTTTTTTTTTTTTTTATAACTCTTTTATAGTTTGATCCCCTTTGCCAAACAGCTCTCCTCTTTGCACTAGCCAGTTCTAGGTGCTTGGTGTTACATCTGTCCCCACCTATTCTTCTTCCTCATAATCATCACCCTTGACACAGGAAGATTAGAAGCAAAGATGACCCTCTGGAGGCAGGTCTTATTGTATCTGAGCTACTTGACTAATACCTTACAGACACTGTTGTGAGTTACCACCTCTGATCTCAACACCAATCCACCATCTTGCTTCGTTCCCCAGTTAACATTCACAGAGAACAATCACACTTGCTTTACTATTCTCTGCTTTATGGTTCAGCTCAGTTTTGGCCAAATTTGAAAATTGAATCTTAAATCCAAATCCTTACAGGAAGTTTAAACTACAGTACCTCTATTTCCATCAGCCTCCAGGCACTTAAGAATCACAAGCTTATCCACAATTTTTAGGTTTTTGTGCTTATAGTTTACTTTACATGCCATGACAAGATCAAAATGTACATATTATGAGTAATTTAATTTGTAGGATTTTAATAACCCAGGTGACACTATACTGCATAGCAATATGAGTCTCTTAACCATAGTCATGTTGACACTGATGGAGACAAACCTTTAACTAAACTTGTAAAGCTGAAGTACTGCGCAGTTGTTCCCTGAATGCTTGTGATTCTTACAGTGATGATTTTACTCCTCCCAAGGCATATAAAATTACCATTATTTCGATCAGAAATGATTTCCAACTGCTAGTTGAGTAAGTCCGTGGCCTGTGTCAGGAATGCACGGAGAGTCATCTACTAAGCATTAGCAGCACTGTACTGTATGGTGTAATGCCTTGCTGTATGAACCCTTTGACAAAGCCTTTATTTATAAATGACTGGGACTTGGATCCAAAACCTTGAAATTTAAGTAGTTCTTCAACCATTGACCCAAGGCTGTAGACATAAAAATTCTTTGTGCAGTACTTGTGAGTACAGTGTAAGAGATTTAAAGAACACATTCCTGTATGTCCAGATCTAATATTTCATGCCAATTGTTCCTCATTCTTGCTCTTCCCTTCTCCTGCACCACATTGACAACTGATCATCAGAGGAGTAGATAGATTTTCAACCATGTTCTTGCTTTCCTTTACCTTAATGAAAGTACATTGACAAACAAAGTGTGCCAGCAAGGCATACTTTTACATGAAGCTACATTAAGGGCTTACCGGTACAGTATATGGATTTCAGTTCCCCAGTAATTTATTTATTTATAATATAAATTAATTTTAAGTATGGTACCTTGTGGGTTTCATAGGAGACCAAGTAACATCAAAACTAAAGCCATTTGCATGATATTTTTGATTGGTTTGTTATTATTAATTTTTTATTATTTATCATTTTGTTAACAGGCGTTGTGAAGACCCAAACAGCAGTCACAGAGAGACATCGGGCACAAGGTAAGCTGACACAGTATACAACATAATTATGAAAGGCGGAATATTGTGTATTTTATTTATTGACTGGTAAGAACACAAGTCTTAGTATATATGTAACAAAATATCTCTAGTTCACTGTAATTTATATTTTTGTGTTATAGGTGTTTTGTTTTCCTTTGTGTGCATGTTAAGGATGATTGTAAAATACTTCAGCATTTTTAATTTTGTTTTTGTTTTTCCAAATTACAAACTAGTCTTTATATAAGAGTTATTTTATATTTATTCATAACACAAATTATAAATGGATAATGTAATAATTACCGGGCACTCACCTAACCTAACCTATTATGGTACATACAGTTTAGTTATTATATGATATTAAACAACACACTACAAGGTCAGTATCTTAAATGTAACAGACATCATTAATTATGATAACATACCACACTATATACTTACTACATTATTAGGTTAGCTAATAATAATGTTATGTGTATACACTTTGCACAGTATGAGATTATCTACTTGATGGTTTGTATATACAGACTAGTTTGTAATTATGAAAAATAAATACAAGATACAGTACTGTTAAGGATTTTTTATACATATACACCCTGTACTGTACTGTCAACTTATAAACACTGTAACTTATACTGTACTCTGCTGTTTTGTCAGGTATGAGCGGAAGTGAAAGAATCCGAGCACGATTGGAGCAGATGGATACACTAGATGAAATTAGTGGAGGTGTGGTGCGTGAGGTCGGCGGGTTGACGCAGGAAGAGTTCACCCATCGCCTCTTTGGTCTGAAACAAGAGCTGAACGAGGCCTGGCAGTCTGACCAACGCATTAAGGCTCTCAAGATAGGTATCCAGGTAAGTAATTCCATGTGTGCGGTTTGTAATTCTTTCTGTAATGGTTTAGGATTTATTTCTGATGGTATGTTTATGAGTAGAAGTAACTGTGTGTTATATATTGGTGTGTTAGAGTTGTGTTTATCTGGCAAAACAGTGAGGAGGAAGAGTTTACCTGTTATTTTTGTCACACCATGAAATAATTAGATTGGTAAGGGTGGGTCTGGCATCATCCAAGGTGTGTCTGCAGTCTGTTTTCTTGTAGACCTTGTGACCTTAATAAATTCTATTGTAATTTTAATTCTCATAAAACTAGTTAGGAAAGAAGTTGTCAGTAAGATCTTGAATGGCTTTGTATTTGAGCTGTCTGTCACTTATCTCCATCAAATTGAGAGATAAAAGGAATATGAAAATAGTACAGTATTTCTTCCTCATCTGGTAGTGTGTGAAGCTGCTGAGTCTCTCTGCTCCGGAACATTTCTACCCAAGTAAATTTATCCTGGTGATGGAAATTTTGGACACCTTGGCTTTTCTCGTCTATCAGCGGCTTAAACAAAAGTACCAGGATGACAGGTGAGTATTGGCTTTGCTTCAATAGGCTGTTCACAAAAAAAAGTCAAAGGTGAAGCATGGAAAGACCTAATGAAGTGGTAGTACAGTATTGTATTAGAAAGCAATAGAGGCTGAGCATTGAGAAAATCACAGTACTGTATATGAAGAAAAAGGTGGTAAAAAGGGGCATTTGTTTAATATATATTCCAAACAAATGCTTCCATGGGTGACTACCGTACCTTCACAAACTAGTACTGTATCATAACTCAGTGAAGACAAGTGTTTAATATGTAATAAGTTTTGATAAAGTAGACATAATAAAAGACTTTCACATAATAAAGGACTTTCTCTGTGGTACTTTAGACCTTTCTAATGTATGAATGTGTGTAGTCCTTCAGTTAGTGGCGGGAGCACAGGAAAACAAGAAGCCCAAGAGACAGCTCGGAATTGGTTCTACAAGGTGGCATCCATCAGAGAACTTCTCCCAAGGTTATATCTTGAAGCTGCTCTCCTGCCTTGCTATTCGGTCATCGATATGCAGTAAGTACATAGGTATACTGTACAGTACTTATGAATGTGTCACAACTTCAAATATTTATATTTTTCACCTTAATTGCAAGACATAAACAACCTAGATTTAAACTACTGTATTTAAGTTCAGTTCAAGGCTATAGGCATTCCATCATCTATACATTTTACTTTTTACTTTTATCCTCTTCGCCACTATCGGCTCGTTAGCTGCTTGGGCGGTCGCTCACATCTTTGTTGCACACTAAATCTATAAAGCAGTTTTACTTGATAATTGTAGCTTAAGGTCTCGGGTCATTCGGCTATAACTTACCTGCAGTATTATGATTTAGTTAACATCAGACTAGGATTACACGTGCAAGTCACAAGATTCAGTTGACATGGGTGATTGCACTGCCTCATTAAATATGTTAGCCCAAACATAATTACCATGTAATATAAATTACTATTGTCATTAATCAATACAAGTGATATTTTGCAATAACTGTACACTAACTGAGAACCAATAATAAGTCCCATGAAGATATTAAACAACTTAGTTGACATTATGTAATTGTATTCATACACTAAACCAGTTTCCCTCTTCCTGATAAACCCTTAATGCCAGCACTGTATATATTTCATTGGGGAAAATATGAAATATTTTTTATAACAGCATAATTTTTTCCATGTGTTACTTTTTATGGTGAACACAAAACTGATCTCTTGCTTCACAAGTGCAGTAGTGTTAGTTAACATAAAGAACTTTCTTGTGCTGAGTTCATTTTAAAACAGTCTACAGTATGTGTATGATCTTGTATACTGTACTCTACATTAGAGGATGTTCTATTTGATTTATGTAATTTTCAGAGAAGGGGAGCTGGCTCTCTCGAGGATATCACGCATGATTCGAGGTATTGGTGATCCTCTGATGGCTGCTTATGCACGAATGTATTTGTGCCGTATGGGCATTGAGGTTGCTCCTACCCTTACACAGTATATATCAGAAAGCATAGAAGATTTCCTGCATGCCCTCAAGCAGGTACAGTTAAAAACAACTTTATAAAATGTGTTCTATACACATACTTTAATGTTTTAAGATTTATTAATAAAACCTATTTTACTAATTGTTCAAGATGTTAAATTGTCTAGTCCCTGGAAGCATCACCTGGCAATAATTTAATGGATTGTACTGTTCTTATTGATCTATTATTTAACCACTTTTAAGATTGTTAATCTGCCAGCTGTTCTCAACCTTTGCTTTGTGGTTATCTGAAGAGAAATGTTAGTTTGTGTACTTTTCAGTATTTCTTATTGGTTCCTCTTTTTTATCTATATTTATTTATTTTTATAGTTTCATCCCCTTTGCCAAACAGCTCTCCTCTTTGCACTAGCCAGTTCTAGGTGCTTGGTGTTACATCTGTCCCCACCTATTCTTCTTCCTCATAATCATCACCCTTTACACAGGAAGATTAGAAGCAAAGATGACCCTCTGGAGGCAGGTCTTATTGTGTCTGAGCTACTTGACTAATACCTTACAGACACTGTTGTGAGTTACCACCTCTGATCTCAATACCAATCCACCATCTTGCTTCGTTCCCCAGTTAACATTCACAGAGAACAATCACACTTCTTTTACTCTTCACTTCTCTCCAAGCTTGACCTGGTATACTAGCAGTAACAAGCATTGGAATCAATATTTGTGAACTTGGTGAACTTGTGGTAGAAATGGACAGTACCTTAGTGACCTTTCATTATTAGTGGCTACAACTAGCATTTTGTGGATCGATCCAGGCAAATTGGTGTCAAGAGAACTATTAGCCTGCTACACTATGTTATGTGTTATGTAGGAAACATTGTATGATCCCCATTGAGATTTTAAATACTCTTGCACAGGAAATATCCCCTATGGTATTTTATGATACTTATGATTTTTATAGTTAAATCATGTAGAAACCCTTTGGGGGAGGTCTGAAAACTACGGTACTGGAAGTTCAAACAAGTCAGATATGGTCAATGGGTATATTTTTGCAAGGTAAGGGGGAAACATTCAGAGCTGAGGTACCCCCTATTATCAGGTTATATACTATGAGAAATCGGTACAATATGACAGCTCCAAGCCTTTCATACATGGGGGACACAGTCTTCAACTGTGCAATAGAAACAGTGTTTATAGAGTGTGACATGTTAAATAAATGATAAGACATTTTATATAATATGTACGCTCCCTAATGTAGCACTTGTGGAAAATCCTTCGTGGAGGTGATTTCATGACATATCTTTGTGAGAATTAAGACAGTCTTAATGATACAATGTGTTGTTCATGAATTAAATATTTTGTGTTCCTAGGGGTTGTGGCCAGAAGGAGAAGCAGACATGAACATGGGCGAGGATAAGGATGCTCTGGCAGCTCGGCTTTTCTCTCCTCCTCTAGAGTGGATGATGCAGTGTCTGGCCACCCGGGCTCCACATCACGTCTTACAGGTGAGGAGGAAACTGATGATTTTAATTTTGGATCTGAGATGTTGGTTAGCTCCTAAGTGGATCATACACCCCAAGTTTGAGAGAGCAGACTCTTTTCTTAGGCTATTTAATAAGTGGATTGTAAGAGGAAGAGAAATACAGGCTTACAGTTTCCCTTCATTCTGGTGTTATATTGAGATAGTGGGAAGTGCAAGATAATTAAAATGTGTATGATTGAAAAGTGAAGGATAGGAGATTGAAGGGATTTAAAAAAATAAGATTAAACGACGGGCGAGAGAGGGTGTTAGTTATCCAGAAGGCAGACGTGTGCATGAACGACCGAACCTCCTCTTGGCACGGAGTTGGTCTACTGGATGAACATGTTGTAGATGGTGATGCTAGGTTATGTGAAGTAACTGGGATAAACCGGATACTAGATACATGTTGGGGCTTTGTTGTAGACGGGGCTACAGTACCATAACAATAAAGTACAGGGTGTCTCATAAGTCATGTACCTTAAGTAAAGTTATGTTTGTGTTTGATTTGTTTTTTTAGGAGAAGAAATAAGCAACAAGTTAACAAAGATGGTTGAGATATGAACTGAATCTTTCCTCTTGTGTTAAATTACATTGTCATCTTTATTAATTTGTTATTATGCCTTTACCATCGTT
Organism: Homarus americanus; assembly: GCF_018991925.1. Taxonomy (NCBI): domain Eukaryota; kingdom Metazoa; phylum Arthropoda; class Malacostraca; order Decapoda; family Nephropidae; genus Homarus; species Homarus americanus. The sequence continues at coordinate 9,105,763 of NW_024733734.1, forward strand.
GTTAATTTGTTGTTTATTTTTTCTCCTAAGGAAGAAAGAATATTATTTTTATTATGGTGTGTGACCTATGAGACACCCTGTACAACTGTTAAAAAAATGTATCAAGGAAGAGTCTGTGTATGATATGTTATTCTGGCTACACTGCATCATAGTGGGAAAGGACTTGGAGAGGAGAAAAGTTGATTTTGCATTATAGATGTAGAATCCTCAAATGCATTATACAGTTAAAATGATGAAACTGTAAATACTACTGTAAAATAATATGGTAGAAGATGCTTAAGATTGAAAAAAGTATGTAATGGTAATGTATGTGTGTGTTTACAGAGCATACTACGTCAATGTGAGAGTGGAGAGGGTCTGGGTCAGAACCTGCTTGTTGGAGCTGTTCTCACTATGTTTCCTCATCACTTCATAGCATTGCAGGCTCTCCCTCTCACCCACCTTATTGCTGGCTGCTCATATCCAGGTCAGTTGGGTGCTTTGATTATTTTCAAGTTTTCTTATAATGCATCCAACACTTTCTCCTCCTCCTCCCCTTTACTCTTTTGATTTTATGCTTCACTTGTCATTATAACATTATTTAACCTAACTGACTTAAGTTTTACAGCCAGTGTTCATCATAAAGGATCTATGCTTAGATAACCTCAGTCAAGATCCAACACTTTTTATATTTCCTACAATCATCTCTCAACCCTTTAACTCAGTCTCAATCAAAGGTCAAAAATAGTAACCTCTTGTTTTGTACAGATGTTTGGTACTTTCTTGTTCTTTGGTATTATTTGTTTCTATCACAGTCTAATCAGTCAATCATCTTCTCAGGCTTATTATATTTTTTGTCATTCAAACTCGTGAGACCTAATATATTTTTGTTAATATGTACATAGTGCTATTGGGTAACGAGTCATCATCAACAAAAGTTAATGACACCAGTGATCAAATAAACTTTTCTACCATTTTAGGTAAAAAACAGCATGAACTGTTGTCAGTCCTCGGGAGTTGTGTCAACCAGGTTGCTCCTCCTCAGCAGCAGCAGCTCCCTCTCTTGAATGCTGTGTGGAAACTCATCACCCGTATTCCTGAAACAAAGGACTACCTGTCTACTGCAGGAGTATGGCTGGAGTTTACTGCCAAAAACTTTACAGTAAGGTTTTTGTTAAAGTTTTAATGGCCTCGGGCTTTGGTGTAATTATATTTTGAGTTAACTGAAAATGCCAAGCTTACCTCTCACTAAATTTAGGATAACTATGAGGCTAAGAACCTTTTTACTTCCTCATAAATATTAATACAATTATTTCTCATATGAAACCTCATGCTTTACAGTCAGTGGAGGTGAACACTCTACTCGGAGATGTTTTGAAGCATGTGGGGACAGAGGGTAGCCACGAGCAGGTGCACTACCCTGCTCTTCTAGCTTTGGTCTCCACAGCTCTTACTAACTCCACAGATTCCCACGCACTCTTCTCCATGGTAGGTTCCTTCTGGTTATTATAAACAGTTTATAAGAGAGAGAGAGAGATATTGGCTAATGTGACTTGATTCTGTAGTGTGAAGTATTTTGGTGATAATTGGTATAGGTCACATCTTCCTCCCTTTCCAGAACAACTTCCTGGGTCTGCTGAATGTATTCCAGCGTGACAGTGTTAGTGCAGGTGATGGGGTGACCCGTGGAGTGGTCGAGGCACTGCTCGCTCACCACCCGGGGGACTTCACAGATCCTACCTTAGTGCAACACCTCCTCACTCTGTGTGGTGCACTGCATGACTCTATAAAGTGAGTAAAGTGAAGTTATAATCATTCTTACATTATAGGAATAGAATTATAGTTTTCCCAAAAGGTTATGTTATTTGTGTAATACTATAACACATATTTCCAGCTGTGCTTTAATTTGACCTTTATTATATAATTATTTCAGATTAGCTTGAATCAGCATTGCCTACCAATTTTCCACTTTTTACTTTATATAAATTATTATATCATAGTATTTGTAACTGTATTATGATTATTAGTGTGCCAATACAGCACTACTGAAAACTCTGATCAATGTTGTGTTTGTATCAGACACAGCTGGCCTGATTCCACTCACAGTTAGTAAGTTAACTTTTTTTAGGGCTGAAATCACTATTTAGAAAATATAATGCATGTGTAGAGAAGTAGAATATACTGAACTGTTTAGAAAGAAAATAATGGTTATCTTTTTCTGCAGTGCTCTAACAACAGATGATGAAAGACGGCAACTATCCCAGCTCATCATCTCATTTATTCGGCAAGTTAATTTTGGACGAGACTTTGAGCAGCATTTGGATTTTTATGTGAACTCCAGGGCTGCCTTCTCCAACCTAGACCCAGTGTTGGTCTCTCTGGTGCAGGTAAAATACAATTACTACTATTACAAATACAGTACAGTATAAGCGAAGTTTTAAATTACAGTGTTCTCAAAAACAACAAAAAGTCTCCTGTAGAATAATTCTTTGCTGTTTAAACTTTGCTTGTAATTTACTGAGTTATAGTTGGACAACTTATTATATAACACCTTTAGTTTATGGGAGTGATCCTCTTATTACAAGCTTTAATATCCTAATTACCTGTGCTATTTCTCTCTCCCAAGTGATACCATTAATATCTATATTAAATGTTTTGATTATGATGCAACTGTGATGACTGGGTCTTAATGAAATTGATCAAAGAATTATTTTAGAGATTAGTTGGAAAATGTGATGGTAGTAAGTTAATTCATTATATTGTACCAGACCAAAGCTCAGATGTGGAATTCTAAAAACTTGTTTCTTAACATGAGTCAACTTAGTGTGGTTTGGGTCGAGAATGGCACTCTAGGATTAATGCATGAATTACAAACATATTAGTCTTACAGTGTATTGATTTCGAAATATTTTATAGAAATTGAAAAATATATTATTAGTGTATTCAAATAATTATTATATATGTTTTTTATTTCAAGTGTGTGTGTCGGTTGGCCATGGCAACCTGGAGTGTGATGCACGGGCAACACTCGGGCAAAACAGCAGCATTTGTACGTGCTTGTGCTGCCTACTGCTTCATCACTATACCTTCCTTGACGTCATCTGCAGCCCGCCTGAGACTATACCTACTCTCGGGAGCTGTAGCATTACTGAATAATTGCTTGGGTCAAGGTAAATGATGTTGCATAAAGTAAACCCACAATAACCTCCCATTATTTTCTGTGAGCTCTATAGGATGTGTCACATGCTCTTAAACCAAATATTACAAGTCAGTGATCTTCATGGTTATAAAGTAAGTCCAGCATCACGAAGATAACGCAAGTGGGTGATGCTGTACCAGTGTGACTATGCTTAAAATGATAATTGTCATCTCAAGTATCAGAGGTTCATCTGTAATTGCAAGCAAACAAAGCTTATCAGTTAACCTGCAGTGAATGTGTATGGTGATGTACGGCTCGACAATTAAGTTAAATAAATTTTTTTGGTATAAATGACACCTTTATAATTTGTCTTTGTTATACATTGGCAGGAATAATTATGTGCATGAAGTTTTAATACCTCAGATGAATTTTCAAGAATCACTGTTACTGTAACTTTTAAAAAATATGCTCCTGACATATTGTACAGAGGGTTATTAGTGCAACTGCTGCCTCTTCTTTTTGTGTTTATAGTTAGTACCAATTATGTGTAGTTGCTCAAAAAAGTATCTGAAAAATATTGTTCATGACAATATGACACATCTGACATGTTTTGGGGAAATGGTAGAGGACCAGGAAACAGGGGTTTGTATTATTCATTTTGACATCCATTGGATCCCACTTTTCAGATACTTTTTTGAGCGACTGTACATACCATTTGGAGTTACATGAAACACTGCTTTAATGGTTCAGTAAAAATTTACCATTTAAACCGTGTGATGTAATTTCCAACAATTTATTATTTCAGGAGATGCATGCATGAAGGCAGCTATCAGGGAGGTAGTGGAAGTAGACGGCTCACAGGACACAGAAACAGCAGGGCAGGTTGCCGAAATTCTCCGCTTGTCAGTTGCCAATTTAGCTTCTACCCTGATTGCTACACCTGACCCCCCCGATGCCTCTCCACCACTATACTTGCTCCGTGGTCTCACAAATGCTGTACGCTCCAACACCTGGCAGAAGGATACTGATATTCAAGTGTTACTATCAATATCATTACTACATGCACTGTCTGCTGCATCTCAGGATAATTTACCTTACCATATTCACTCAGGTGAGGCTCAGTATTTTATATATGGATCATTAAATATATCAATCTGTTAATTACAGTTTGTGACTAAGTAAGAACTCGTCAGTCATATATTTTTCTTATATTCAGTTAAACAGATGCTGATATGTTGAACTAGTTTAGGTCTTGACAGATGTATTGATACAGTACATCTCTGTTGCTGCTTCTTAACATTTAGGTTGTTGTATGTTTTGTGAAGAATGAAGTAACCCAAATTCAGACAGCCATGAAGAAACATAGATAAAGACAATTGGAAATAATAGTTGGTAGTATTCTAGACTTGCAGCCCAAAGACTTGGATTCAATCTCAAGGCCAGGAGGATTGGTGAGGCATAATTTATTGTGATGTCTTGAGCTGGACCCTTACTGTAAAGCCTCGGTCTAAACTAATCTGGCATTAAGAATGCTACTTTTTACATGTGTTTATTGTTTAAAAAGCTTAAGATTAAGAAATATTTCACCAGTGAGCCTCTGCTCTGGATCTTTTTATTGTGAAAGCATTAATCAGTGACCACTATCCTGGTGACTGGGAGCCTGTCAGGATGCATTTAGATTAGACGGTCTGTTTATAAACCGGATTTAGATGCCTATTGGTGTTGCACGTGTATTACTCTGGTTAAAGTGTATTTTTTCCCAGCTAAGAAGAGATGTCCCGCCCCCTCCTCAAGAATTACAGCTGATTGGCTGTTGCAAATCTGTTTGAATTCATCCTGAAGTAATGATGTACTGTATTTATAAATAATACTAAATAATACTACATTATGCAAAAACTAACCTTTTAAAGGAACAGAATCACATTGGAATATTACGTGGCCTCTGAAAGTTGGTGGATGAGTGTGACAGACTTGCCTGCTTGAACGAACAGCCGTCAGCAGAGGCGGGAAATATGACTGCGAACTTCATATAACCTGCCTCTGCTGACGGCTGTGTAATAATATTTCAGTGTGAGTCTGATCTTTTAAAATGTTAGTTTTTGTATAATGTAGTTTTACTTATACATAATTTGTCTTAGTATGACTTATTGTGGGCAAAAATAAGTAAACTGTACTACCAAAGTTTAACAGTTAATTCATGTATATAGGATTTCTGATAAACTTCCTATGTGCTCATGTTAGAAATAATGAATGTATGTATCTTTAAATGATTTAGCTAAATATCTTTGTCGTCAGAAACGGTCATCCCAACGATTATGAATAAACTCATTTATAAATACAGTACATCATTACTTCAGGATGAATTCAAACAGATTTGCAACAGCCAATCAGTTGTAACTCTTGAGGAGGGGGCGGGGCAACTCTTCTCAGCTGGGAAAAAGTGCGCTATAATTGTTGGATAATATTTTTGCAAAACTATAAGTATACTGTACTCTTAAGATCATAAGAGTTCACAGGGTCAGGGAGAGAGATCTTTACATACGACGTAAGAAGCTTCAAGTTTGTCATGCCCAGTAGAGGTGCTGCAGCAGTGAGTCAGCTTCCATTATTCTGATATGGTGACTTATTTTGTCTAAGTAATAAAGAGTACTATGGTTGATTTTTTGGAGGAAAGTTACGTATTATTTTATTGTAGATGATTCTTGAATATAATTTAAGGGATTTCTACCACTGACTCAATACCTTTGTGTTGAAAACTGAATGAATTTTTTTTTTTTTTTTGGGGGGGGGGATTAGCAATGTATCTAGTTTTTAATTGAATAAGGCATCAAGCATAGGTTGATTAAAGTAATGTGTTCTTCAGTTGAGGGTAATGATTCACTCTATGGAGGAGACATACAAGTACAGCAAGAAGCAGAGCAACTGTGTACAACTTTATTACAAGATATTCTCTCACATATACAAGTAAGATACATACCAGCATTTTGTATTGTAGAAGAAAAGATTAGGGAAGTTCAAATGTTGAAAGACATCATATTTTGCAAGAGCTGAAAATAAAGACAGAGGAAAGGTTAAGAGCTTGGTAGTACTGTATGGTGAAGTTTATTGAAAGATTGATGGACCCTTCTCCGTTGTAAACACATGATACATTGTTTTACAGTTTTAGAACAACTAGTAGATAATGAACTGAAGGAACCGCAGTGAAAAGGGATGAAAGAAATCAGAGATCTATAATCAAGATATCTTTCTTTTCAAGTTTTATACATTCTCAATTTTTTTTTCTTCTATTGTGGGTAAAGGTATCTAGTACACTACAGTTAATGGTTATAGACAGATAGACCATGCAAAAATAATATGCATTAAAGATGAGCCATACAAGATAAAATGAACTTATATAAAGAGGGGTATTAGTTGATGGAGAGGAAACTGAATGTAAGACAATTAAAATAGTTAAAATTTTTGGTACTTTACCTGTAATGGATTAATTTTGATTGTGGAAGTGGAGTAACCATGATGTTTGAAGTAGGGTGAGCGTAGGCCCATGTTACTAAATAGTAATACAGCATTAGAGGGTTGGAATGTGACTTCCCTAGAAAATTTAAAAATCTAACTGAGAACTGTGTATGCTACTTTGTATTTGTAGTACCGTTAATTTGTTAATACAGTACAGTTCAGTATAATGTACCATAGGTAACAGCTGGAAGCATTGTGGAGAGTGAAAATGAGAGTACAGTAGATGATATAGCTGATTAGTACAGAGAACAAATTATTCCTCTCAGTGCTGGAAGTTTTCTCTAAGCTGAATAAAAAATTGTGTCGGTAGCCAGAATGAAGTCCTAAAGTATCAAGAGCACTGAATAGGTTAAGAATTGAAATGTCAAGTATTAACCTTCACAGTATAAAGACAAATACTGTATATTGTAATGCTTTCATATACAGTCCAGTATTCTGTAAGTGTATGTCCAATCATGCTACACTGTAATGAAGACTTTATTACATCACATTCATTTGTCAAAAGTTTCTAGAGATTGTTTTCAACCATCACATCTTCTTTTTGCTGTTTACTATTTCATATTTTAATTAGTGTGTGTTTCAGGGCCTGACTGGAATTCATGAGAAACGTTGTGGACCGTTGGCCTTAGGATTGTTTTGGTGCATAGTGACCTGGTGTGACCTAAGGCAGCCCCAGATGATGAATGTGGCTTCTCTGATGTGGTCTTTGGTGCTCAAACACAACCGTCGAGAAGTAGTGGTTAGTTACCTTCAGTTTGGTCTGTGGAATGACTTACAAGTTTAATTTTCTCATATAATTATTTTACTTACCACCGAATCCCACATTTGGTAATTGGCTTACAATTGATAACTGACTTACAAGTAATATGAGTGAATGGATTGATTGTCTGTGCAAAATTTACCTTTCTTGTTCCATAAATTTTACCCTTTATGAAAGATCTGTGGTAAAGAAACACATTTCCTCTTGTTACTGATTGTTTGTTTCATGTTATTGGTAATATATACCGAACAATAAGGAAAGTATCCAACAGCCTTGAAATGGACAGAAGGGGTAAATAAAGGTGCTACATATGAGTGCTGGACATTATGAAGTTAAAATACATTGTGACTAGAGAAACTACAGTACTGCCTCAGTTGGTTTACCTGCTTTATGAAATACCACACAAATATTTGTGAGGGACAAATTATTTGATCATATTAACTACACAATTTTCCATGATGAAAATTTTAACAAGTTTTGTTATTATTAGTTGTGTGTTTTGGGGGAAGTGTATTACATAATTTGAGGCCCCCGCATCATAAGGGTAACTCAGACCACCCAGTTGAAACCCGTTTTTTGTTGGAAAGAACTCTTTTTGGCCTAGCTCTATATGATGGTAGTGGATAAGATCTCCTTACTAGACTGTAAATAAGGTTGAAATCCCTTTGAAAATAGGGTGTAACATCGGTTTGTGGCAGACAGGAAAGTATGTGCTTGGCTTTCACGTCGTCAAGTGCTCTCGTCCCGTCAGTGAGTGAGTGAGAGGAGCGGGCGGCCAATCACAGCAGCCGACCTGCAGCCTCCTCCCCCGTCTCAGCCAATGACAGTGAGCATCTGCTATCTACGTCACAGCCCCTCCCGCCAAAGATTGCTGAATCCCTCCCTCTCTCCTTCAGTTCTCTTTTGTTGTGGTGGGATCTACACTCTGATATCGATTAAAGTAAAAAAGCCATAAGCAAGTGGGAGTTTTGTTGTTTCAAGTCAACATTGCAACAACCCAGTACATTACTTAATGATGCGCTACCTACCATCTGCAAGTACAGTTCTTCAGCTTCAAAATGCATACTGTATCTCAAGAATCAACAAAATTATGCATGTTAGAATTTGGAAAAACTTAAAACGCGGTTTTCTCGGTTTCAAATTTTGGCGCGAGTAACCCTTACGATGCGAGGGGCCTCATTTGATATCCTGCATTATTTGTTTCTTTCATCAGGTCCACACAAGTGAGTGTATATCAAGACGCTCACAACAGTTGAAGGATGGAAGCCTCGCTCAGCTGGTTAAACATTGTCAAGTATAGAAATTTATACTATTATATTTATTTAGTTTGTGCCGTGTTTACAACTGTGTAACACATGATTACTACAGTAAGTTATATAGTTCTTGTTTTTCTTATTAGAAAAAATTTTGTCTGTATTATTGCAACTTGAAAGTAAGATTCCATTAAAAAGTAATTAAGCATTAGTTTACAGACCTGTCTAAATTTGTTTAAATTTTATTCCTATTTTTTTTTAATGTCTATACTGTACTATACATGGTTCTTCCAGTATCTACAACTGTGATAAACTTTGAGATATAATTTTAATCAAGATTTTTAATTTCCCTATACAGTATATGATCTCAAATGTTCTTATTGTTGTTTATATGAGGTGTGACAATTAAGTTCGCGAACTCGCCGCATGGCTCAACAGGTGGCAGCACTGGAACGAGTGTGAGTGGCGTGCGTGTGACCTTGATCCCTTCTCTTACTACTACAACTGTGTCGTCGATCTCAAGTTAGTCAGATGTGTGCAGTGGCAGCTATTGTATTAGATAGAGCGTGTTCTGTTTTTTTCGCAATTATGACAGATATTGTTTTAAAGCAAAGAACAAACATCAAGTTTCTAATGAAACTAGGGAAAACTGGTCCTGAAATTCAGGACATGTTAATCCAAGTTTATGGGGATAATGCACTAAAGAAAACATCAGTTTACAAGTGGATTAAGTGATATTCTGAGGAAAGAGAAGACGTGACAGACGATGACAGAGAAGGACGATCAACAATGAGCAGGACTGAGGAAAACACTGAAAAAATTTGTTCCCCCCGGGCAGAGTGTGAACCAGTTTTACTATCTCGGCGTGCTTAGAAAACTCAGAGAAAAAGTTAGACGAAAACGCCCAGAACTTTTCACTGGAGACAAGTGGATCTTGCATCATGACAATGCCCCAGCACACACGGCATTGATTGTGCAGGAGTTTTTGGCCGAGACACAAATCATCTTACTGGAACACCCTCCTTATTCACTGACCTGGCCCCATGTGACTTTTTCCTTCGCTGAAGAAACATATCAAGGGGACACATTTTCAAGACTTGGATGACATTCAGAGTAGCACGACAACAATTATAAAAGCTATTCCAGAAAGTGAGTTCCAGAAATGTTTCCAGTACGTACGTACGTACCGGCGCCTGTAGCATTAGTTCACGAACTTAATCGTCAGACTGTGTATTTTAATACTGTAGTACTGCCTGATACACTCACTCTCTCTCTCTCATCATACATTCCTTCAAACACTATCTCTCATATTTTCTCCTACCTCAGCTGTATCATACTTTTCTACTTCTAACTTCCCTTTTAATATTTCCATGCTGACGCTCTCCTTATTTTCATTCTTTTTTGTGGCCTTAAGGGACTTTGTTTCTCTACTCTCATATATTTTGGTGCTACATTACCAGCCTTCAGCTTGAAAATGCCAACCCTTGTATATATATACAGGTACCAACAATTGACTTGTTACATGGAAAGTGTAGTTTCATAATGAAGAGGAGATCCAGGGAAAACACAAACATCTTGACTATGTTGGGTTTATTTACTAACCCAGCAGTAAATTTTATGGCAACCTGTTGTGTGAATGAGGTGAAAAGCAAGACAGGGTATATATATTTGTTAAAGAATTCAGCTCTTAACCCCTTGTTTATGGGGTTGCCTGTGAGCTGAATAAAATGATTTGGCATTAGCCAAATAAAATATTAAAAGTGGCATCTCCATAGTGAAGGGGGATTAAATGTATTTTTTGTCAGTTATGAGAATAAGAAAATTAGAGAACTCAAAAGTAATTAGAACTGGGATGTTCCCAATGACAAAATATTTAAATACAAACAATTGATATGTGGCAGATTATAATAGCAGGTACTGTACTGTACTGTACTATAACTGTGTTAGTAAGAAAAGTAATTGCAAACAATGGATAGTTTTACAATTATTCACAAAGAAACTGATATTCATAGATTTTATATACTGTAACAATCATTTTAAGTTCATCTGCCGCCACCTTAGACAGTGAAAACTTTGAGATGGCAGATGATAAGACAGTATGATGGCCCTGACATTTCCTGTTTTTATTATACATTGTAGGAAATGATTTGTGTGTGTGTGTGCGTGGGGATCATGCCACAGTTAGCATGGCATATAGCTCATTACTCCTTGGTCAGTGTTGGTCGAGGATATTGTCATTCATCGAGTGTGTCTGTCTCTAATATTACAGTTTTGGGTGGATCAGTTTGAGTCTTGGTAGTCATCACGCTTACCATTTGTTTTTTATGCTCAGAGGTCAAGGTTACTGTTCAAGGGAAGGGTCTCTCATATGTTGGCGTCCACATTAACGTACTGGTGTGTTGGGTGGTGCTGTAGTCGAGGGCTGGGAATAGGACCTGATGGTATGTAATTGGTCTACATAATGGTGATCTGAACAAATAATTTTGTGAGTGAATTATGCAATAAGTTTATTTATTTTATAACAATTATTTAAAGTATATAACAAATATATTTATTTCAATATTTATTACTTTTAAAATAAGACGATATACCATTTTAGATACTGAAAATATTATATCACCTCATTATTTTGGATATTAAAGAAAGCTTAAGCATATGTATCCAAGTTGTTTTATGCAGCCATTAAAATTCACTTGAAGCTTTAGTAAATACATTGAATAAAAGTACAATACTTTATACAGTCTGGCAAACTCTCAAAAATTTTGGAGTAATTCAGAGAAACCCAATATAAAGGTGTTACTCATGTGAGGTCACCACATGGACAAGCAGAGTTGGCCGGCTACCTCCCACATAACACACTATTCATGAGAGGTTCACATATGGGCAGTGACTCCACACTATGTGCTACTCATATAAAGACAATATGTGTTGGTAAGTGACCCAACAATGCTCCACTTTTATGAGGTTACTAAATAGCCAAGTGGATGCAGGCAGCAACAATGTTAATCATGTGAGGTCACCAGGTGAAGTGTGAGGATTCTGAATTATTTTAAAATCATATGTTTGTTCAGTAGCCATAAAGTGTCTAAAACAGATGAAGTTGCTGGGGTTTATTGTACAGTACAGTACTGTATATCTATCAAATATATTTATATTTCTGGAAATTCAGCTTTTGGTGGGAACTGTTTTGATGAGTTGTGTAAATAATTTTGATCTGATTAGAAATTTTTTATGGGGTGAAGGGGCAGAGATCCAGCTCCATGGTGACTTGATGTTATGAGGCCCGGGCAGTGGTGCTGAAGTGTGTTTATTTGTAGTAATCAGACTTGGAGTAGTCCAAGGTGCAGAGAAGTAAAGTTTGTTGTTATTAATTGTATCTTCATTGTTTTAAGGATAGTTAAGTGGTGAAAATCCTGGAGCTTTTAGGACTCTTGCTCCTCTGTACTCCTACCACAATGCTGCCCCTAGGGACCTTGGTGGCCATCTAGAACACCCCCTTTATTATCATCATTGTTATGGAGAGGAAAAACAAACAGGTACTCAGTCATTCACTCAAGACAAACTAGAAGATTAAAGTAATTTTTATTATCTGGGTACAAAATTTTCTTATTTCTATTTACTGTACATAAAAAAAATATATATATATATATATATATATATATATATATATATATATATATATATATATATATATATATATATATATATATATATATATATATATATATATATATATATATATATATATATATATATATATATATATATATATATATCACCTCATATTTTATTAAAACTAAAATTAACAGATTTTTTATCTTACTTTGACAAGAAAGTAATAACAAAAGACACTGACATTTAAAAATCCCTTACTTTTTTACAAATGAGGACAACTTATACATGTACAGTACACTATTACTATATCTAACTGTACACACTTCTATTAATTGCAATATGGAAAGATAAAACAGAGCACTGTATATTTTTACCCTAACCTACACTCATTTTCAGCAGTGTGGAAAGAACAGATACAGAGGGAGTTTTTATAGGGACGTCAAGTGACGTGGCCAGGCAGGTGACTGCGGCAAATGTCAGGTAAGGTCTAATGAACAGCCACCGAGGTGATATAGGGTCGTTACACCACCCGACCGGTTGGGAGCATCGTCAGGTGTGGTTATTCATGGGCGCCACAGACACCAAAGGCAATCCCGGTGGATCAGGTTTGCTATTGGGATCGTTGGAAAATTTCACCGGGAAGTGGTAGTTGCCCAATCCATGGCAGTTCCGATGAATATAAAAAAATTTCACTCTCCAAACTTAGATATATTGAGATAGAATATATTAAAAATTTGTTGGAAATTAGTTTGTTGGTAACAGAAAGTCTTGTTTCCATTTACATTTAGAGAGACAGTTATTTACAAGTGTTAAATACATACTCCCAGCTGATCATGAGCGTGCAGCTGTATGTAACCAATACCACGCCACCAAATACCCCAGGCAATATTTTAGAGAAGGAACAGACACATTTACTTGTAGAGATGTCAACATACCTGCATGTTTATGTACATGATAACAGATGTTCCTCGAGTAAGAATTGTAATTTTCATTTGGCAAGAACAAATTATAGGCATCCTTTGTGATACAAAAATTCACTTGTACAAATTTTTTAAATTGACACCACTTTTTTTAAATACAAAAGCTTTGCCTGCTTTTACAAATTTGGGTCCAGGCAAAAATAATGGATAAGGGTTGCGTGACTCAGTCCAGTAATGGGAGGGTTTACTGTAGTTTGATACTGACATGATGAAGGGGGAGGTGGGCAGTGTGTGTGCATGAGCACGCAGCGGCCATACGCTGATATGAAAAAAAGCACTTTTGAAATTTGTAGTGTTGATAGTTTTCACACTTTATACCCTTGGCAGAATCTGTCAGCCATGCCACCTCCAAGTACAGTATAATATACAACCTGTATTACAGAGGTGCTATTACCCATGATGATATCACACTGTTAGGAAAATAGTTCTACCTGCAGTTTTCCTTGTTCCAGGTCGATTCCATTCTTTGTTTTATGTATCCCAAAATGCCCCGAAGTAACTGTAAGAGAAAAAAGTGGAGATTAGTATTCCTGATTATTGGTGAGATAAAAAATATCACTAACACTCTGTATGTCATTCTCAATTAAAAAACAAGAAAAAATGTCATGTTATGGCACTAGATTATCATCCCTTCACTAGATGGCTCCTATAGTGGCATCAAAGCAGAGCCGCCTTTATCTAAGACTCTGCATCAAAGTTGAACCACTGGTGTCATTGAGTTTAATTGACTTTGTGGAACACTATTACTTGACCGTCATTTTAAGTTATCAAGGATCATAAAAAAAAAAAAAGATGGAATGATGCTGGATTTCTATTTTTATGATGGAGTCAGTAACCAGGAGACTAAAGTAGTTAGCAACAAAGCATCTCTAGACCTTGCCGTGAGTAACACTCTGAAACATCGGGTGACGAATTGAAACGTATTTCTGTGGTTATTGTTGTACAGGAGAAATCCCGGTTACCCAACACCTACCAAGATTGAGAGGTGCCCGATAAAGAGTTTTCCGGTTAGTTGAACCTCACTCTTAGGATCCCCCAATAAACCCTACAATGCACAGTGCTACAGGCTGACTTCGCCAATTCGTGTCTTAGATAAACGTACTTCTTTAACACTTATTCCACTATATAAATAATATCTTATTTGTTCCTATGTTTTATGTACAGAACATTATCTTGGTTGTGTATAGAATATACTGTAAATGCTTCTTTAATATGTGTATTTTCATAATGGAATATAATGAATTGTATTAAGAAAAATGACTTACTGGCACGTGGCAAAGTTCACACATTCGTGTCTCAAAACAAACCTTTTAGTACTTCATAATCATAACATTGTATTCACTGATACTATCACTTTTGGAATAAGAGGAATAACTCTCAGGAATGGAGGCGTCCAACTGGTAAAAAAATATGTAGGAAGTTAACTTGATGGTGGATCTGGTTCAAATTTGGAAACCAACAGCTTGTGCTTTCTTCACGGAGCATCATGTCATATAGTCAACGCATGCTTGGTAACATTTCAAGGTCATGAGTGTGTGTAATTCCACTTTGTGCTAAATCTGAGTGTGGGTGGAATGCTTTCCTCACCCTGGGCATTTAAATCAACCACTTTAGCTCTACCGACTCTTATGCATGGATAATAGCACATTCTAACTATTTTTTTCTGTTCTGAAGTGGTTGAATGGTGAGAACTGCTTTGGGGTGTGGAATTTGACTATTACTTCTGTGAACATGTTGGGTAGATAGTGTTCAACCTTGCTAACTAACTGCTTTGGTTCTGCTAACCTAACTTATGCATGTATAATAGGGCATTCCCACAAGGAACTTAGATGCCAAGGACTGGTAAATATAATTACAGTATTCATTTATTATTTGTATTATCGTGAATTATATATATTGAGGGACATGGCATATAGGTAAGTTCATTTGCTTTATAAAAACATGTAGTACAGTATCCCAAAATATAATCATGTTATACAGTGCAATATGTTTTCTACAAGAAGTTGTGCTCAGATAAAAACGTGCATAAACATTACAATCGGGACGTAATTTCTCTTTTTTTTTAAAGTCTATTACACCATCAGTTTTTACAACACATAATTTCTAATAACATCACTGTACTCTTGAGCTTTTCCTTTGTTTTGCCATGAGCAACACAAATTATAAAATACAGTACTGTATATATATCCACTGCAAATAGAAAAAATCTACTTTTCAAAAGCACTTTACACTGTATTTTGAATTTATTTATTTTATGTGATTCCTCGCATCTTTTTATGCTGAAGACATTATTTACATCATTTTGAAATTCTTTAGATGCAACGAGTGCTCCAGAAAATTATGTTGAAAGCACTTTAGAGTTTTCCTAAATTTTTATTTTGTATTCCACTAATCTGTGAATTAACATAAATTTTTTGAGAGTAGCCTGTACAGTACATCCTTTTTATGACAAAAATAATGAAATTACAATATACTGTACCTCATTCTGCTTCTTCAGTTTATTGTGCATCTCATCAGTTTTGAGTTTAGCATCTCCCTGGTACACTAGGGTGACATTGTGCAGAGATTCGGCAATCTTGAACATCAAATCAATGGCTAGCTTAGCATCCTCTGCAGTTTTAATATCACTCTCTGAAAGTAAAAAATGGGTTTTATAATCAAAATACTGTACACTGTTTATTTACATCAGTATAAAAACAAGCAATCTCTTCAAAATGTGAACACTTAGGTTGCCTCCATGAATTAAGGGATGGATACAAGTACTGTAGAATACTTCCCATATACTTTTATTTAACTCCTGAATATTTCCACACTTTCTCAGTTAACCCCTAAACCTTGGGCCACCTCAGGCTGCTTCATATGAGGGTTTTGATTTGATGACAAAATTTTAAAATCTAGTCACTTATTTGTTTGACACTTTAAATCTGGAGGCCTATGGCATCTTCTTGAGTAAACCACAGTCATATTCTGGACAGCATAGACAGTGCTACATCTAGTGACCCCAAGCCGAGGAAACCCTCCCTCCCTCCAAGATAAGATTAGGAATAGTTCTATACCAATCAGGTATATAGAACATGGTGACAACTTCAATGTTCACTCTAAGGTCAGCACCACAATGACTTCTAAAAAAAAGAAACCCAAATCAAATACAGGGGGTCCCCGACTCTGAACGCCTGCTGATACGAACGAGGTTAAACTTTAAATTTACAGTATTTTATTTACCTGATGACTTGTTTTTACTTTCATTTACTGTATTTTGTCATTCTATTTCAATTTTCTCTTAAATTTAGTGATTTTAGAAGTATATAAGAACTTAGGCTATGATATAGTGGGATTTTAAACAATGTTCTGTAAGTACAGTGCATGTATTTCAACTTACGTACATTTTTGACTTGAGAACGTCCTCAGTAATGAAACCTGTTCGTGACCCAGGGACCCCCTGTATAGAGAGGCTGGAATTCACCTTACCTTCTGCCACCGGCAGCCCCCCACCCACCTCGCGCAGTCCGCCATGTTACGTTTTAAGTGCAGGGAAGTGGCTTTCTTACCGTAGAACTCGGATACCTTCACACTGGTTACTCACCCAAGAGATTATGGTGTATCACTACGTAGAATTTTGCTCTGCTTCCGGCACTCAATGCGTTATGTACTTGATAAATGATGATTTAGTGAATTCCACTAACTTCCAACATCCATCTAAGTTATTGGTTATACTTTGTCATAACCAATGAGTCATTAACCTTGGTAATAATGATAATAGAGGGATCACAGATACGGGCAGATGATTGCACTTACGTTTATTTGGCACAATTCCATACACTGGACTTATAATTTGCAGGGATAGGTCAGTCACTCACATTCACGCCACAGTACCGTAAGTTATAAGGGAGAGTTTGTCAACCTGGTGAATTAATCGTTTAGATCTATTAGGCCGGCCTGGAGTGCTCTTGTAGCAAACAGGCCCTCACCATTGATCACTTCCTTTACAGGGTGTGTTAACTTGTCGCTGGACTTTACAAAAAAATCTCGGGGATTTGCACACACAGACCCGTAGCACTGGTAGGACTGTATGGCCCCTGATAAGTCCGCGGAGCAGGAGGTCTTCTCTAAACCAAGGTCTAAAGCCCACTCGCTAAATTGGTTTTTTGAGGCGTGAAGTGAAGAACAGTACACCACTGTCTCACTGGCCTGCCCCCCCCCTACATGTCCCAGTCATGGCTGGCCGGTTACCTTATCTCTACCGTAAACAAACATTTGGGATGGGTTGTGCGGGAGGCCCAACGCAACCCATGACACGCCACTACAACAAAATTCAGCCCATAAGAGCCCACACCGACAGATATAAGAATAGCACCATCCCATCTATTGTTAAAATAATAAACAACTCCTGATTTATGTACTGTACAGCCCTGTAAATATATTCAATGCATATTATGTCTAAATAAAATGTAAGTCTGTATATTTTCAGCCACCAGCTGCAACTCTATTAATAAACAGTTTTTTATTATTAAAAAATGTGTGGACAGCTATACTGTATATACCCTAAGTGTTATATATGATTCTAGGAGGGATTTAGCTGGACTGAAGCTTGTTACTGGAAATACAGTATGATCTGTGATGGGGAACGTTTCAGTACCCCTCTCAGGTAACTGTCACTTTAGATCTCCCTCTTTAAGGGTGACCTTTGTACTGAGAGAAAGATGCATTAATATTTGACTTTATGGCTAAAAAATAATACTAACCTGACATGGTGTGAGATTTCACAATAAAGTTGAACTGAATCATAAGTTCCTCAAGATCATGTTTTTGAACACTCTTATCTCGGCTTTCCACAACTGGTGGGGCAGGCGGTTGTAGTTGTGGTGGGAGAGGTATTGATAGTAGTGCAACAGTACCTGCAAAAATAGTAAACACACATGTTATTCCTTTTTATAGATCTCATTTTTATCTGTGTAATTTGGAAGAATGAAACTTCAGATCAATACAGTACAACCTCCAGAATCAGAACTCTAAAATCTGGCTCCTTCAGTTATCACCATAATTTACTAAAGATTCTTGGTGTCTCTTGTCCAGAAACCCCCAGGAAATTTGCAAGGATTTTGTCATAGGTACTTATAGGGCTAGTTCTGTGGGTCAGTATATACAACATTGTTTATGAAGCTTGTATGTACAGAGGAAACCTTGAATATATCTTCTGACTCCAAAATTAAAACCACGCTAAAGATAACTATAGGGTGACAACATTTTGGGGGGTCACCATACAGTACAAAGTTGGCACAATTGATTTGAGCCAACAGACAGACTATTGACATCACCAGTGTGCACGTAGGCCTCTAAAACTGTAACATATTAACTCAATTATTAGAATTGGATCCTTTAAATTTCACAGCTGAATGATGGGTTAACACATAATGGTAAAACAGATTTATGGTACTTTTGTCTTAATCAAGAGCCACAGATTAACAGTAAAAAATGTGCCAAGTGAAGACAAAGAAATAACACCAACAAATCAAACCTGATCCACCTACCAGAGTTTGTCTTTGCAACAACTGGCACAGAGGTAACTGTTGGAGGTGGAGATTTATTCCGATAGTTAGACAGTGGAGATCCATCTCTTGACTGTGATCTTACTGGAGACCTGAGTGAGGGTTTTGGGGATTGTCTAAGAGACGGCATTGTGCACCGTCTCTTGGGAGATCTCGGAGGTGAACGTTTGGGAGAGTGTTGAGGAGATCTTTGACTGGAAAGGTGATAAGATCTACTCCGGGAGTCCTTGCTTCTTGATGGTCCTGGTGATGGGGACCTAGAAGACGATCTGAGAACACAGTTAATTTCAATGCATATGTATAGAGTGGTACATATACACCTGGAAAAGCTGTAATGCTCTGTACTGTATGTAAGTAATAAGAAAAAGACAAGTTAAAAATTATTGATAAACTTGAGAACTAAACAACCATTATCACACATTATGCTTCACCTCACTTGTTACATGCTCCTTTATCCTGTGAGCTGTATATTTCTTATGTTTATTTTTCAACTGGTAATTTCTAGTAGATATACATAATTTCCTTTTTGTTTTTACTCCATTACATGCACACACACTTCTAAATACAGTACAGAATGTGAAGCCATGTGGCAAGCTTGTGGAGATTGGAGGGTGTGGTTTTTGTGTTTACGACAGCATCTACACCTTAAACAAATTCAGGCCTAGGTGGCCCTAACGCCTTCTATCCTTGAACGTGAGGATCAATCATTATTATTATTATTACATGTACAATACAGTACATGTGTGTGTGTGTTTGAGTACCTCGCACAGTTTATACATTATTGCTTTCATCCAACTACAAAATACAGCACTAAGTGATTTAATGTGATATAATTTTCAATTTTTAGGGTACCTGGGGAGCTTGCCCTCTATACCTTGGTCTTGGGGCAAGTAATTAGTTCACAGTAGAGAGGGGCTACTTCTTATTACATTAGTATTTACCAGGCATCAACTGTCATGCCCGTTTGTGAAGTACTGAACACGTAACACCGAAATTTTATTTACATATGCTGTTGTAACACTACACCTCATTGGATGCCACTATGCTTAAATTGTTCTTATGTAATGATCCCTAGTTTAGACAGTCAAGCACACCACCAGTTCACACACTAACTACAATAACCAACATCTCAAATGCCCTATTTACTGTACTGTACCTGGACTCTCTTTTGGACAGCTTTGCCATTCTTAATGCTGTACTAGTAATTGCTTCTGCTTGCCACTTTTTGGGGAATAATTCTTGACCTGGAATAGACAAGTAATATATGTTGTAGCATTATCTACAGTAAATAACTGCACTATCATCATTTAATGAACATACTGAAAAGGAATGATACTTCCCCTCTGAGTTTACTAATCCCCGTTGTTTAACATACAAAACCAAAAGAAAAGATGCAACTTTTTTTTACTTAGCACTAGCCTTCAATGTAAATAAATAAATATATTTCTTTCAATAAAAATTAAGAAAAATTAAAGCTAGGCTACCGGTATGTACCAGGATTGAAATACTCATTGCAAATATTACCTGATAAGATTTTATAAAAAAAAGGGGGAACTGATCCAGACATTCCAGTTTATATTCAAATGACTTAAGTTATGGTTCACAGTCCCTGGGGGTTGAATGAAAACTCAGGATCTGGAGCTTTGATATGTGTGACTGGGTGTTAAATGTTAATCCCTGAATCTGGATAATCCTTAATCCTTCCCTGCCAGAACCATGAGGCCTAGAATTTACAATGGTCAATATTTAAAAATAGGCTACACTTGAGTCAAAATTCTTGTAGCACATTATTTGCTTCAGCAATAACTGGTCCATCAGGTTTAATGACAACCATATGATATTTCATCTCAGGGTTATTATATATTCCTACCTTTGATAGTTTTTAAAGCTCGAACATTAACACCTTCTTCTTTCACCAGTTTACGGCGGATTTCTTCACGTTCATTTACAGTTAATATCGAGGATTCCAATACACAACCAGATTTCTGGAAAGAAAATCATAATAATACAGAAATATATATCCTCAGCACTAAATCTCTCCATTAATAGTACAGAATTCTTTCAGAAATTTAAGTGAGATACAAGTGTTAACACTTAATATTTCTTCCTAGGTGTAAATTTTTTTTACAATGCTAGAGGTACACTGGTAACAAGGTACAGTATCATATGTAACATTTAACAATGCTTCAAATTGTATACAGAACTAGAATGGGTACAAATAAGCCCTTGAAAATGGTGTGCCATGTTTTATATTTTATAAATAGTGCTCATTAAGGTATTCATGAATGTATTGAATTCAAAGATAATTTCAAATGTATTTGCACTGTATTCATATTTTAATTCTCTTTTTCCCTGCATTCATATTAACATTTGTATTTACAGGAACATGAAGTACAGTACACTACTGTATAGTTTTCACATTCAAACACCAGTACTTTTTAATGAAAATTCTTTTGCAATTCTGACAAATAATATTTTTTAATCAACGATGCATTTTGTAACAAGTAGAAAAAGTACAGTACGTACAATTAAGCCACTTAAACCCTACCTAACCTAACCACCCCTCTCAGAAACTCCCCAACACTGAAAAGGTACGTACGATGTACTTATCGGTGTGTTTTTTTCCAATTAAATGGTGGTACATTGTGTCCAGCTTGCCATGAGCTCCACAAAGGATGCATTTATAATACGTCGTCCCATGTCCGCGGTCATATTCTTCTACCATCTGCAAACCTTTTGAAGAAGAAATCACCATGATATGTCAGTCCTGAATAAAAGAAAATATACGTATCAAAAATTTTAAGTTTTATGTATGAGGAAGCAGAAATTTTGATGTTAATATTTTACATGAAGGAACCATCTATGGAACTGTTAAACCACTAATACAGTATCAAGGAACAGTGTACTGTCAAATGAAAAGAATACTTAAGCTTAATAATGACAAAATCCAGAGCAGTGCCAAACTCACTTAACCTTTACCGGATCCTTCCAGCCACAGATACGTCAGGGCCAAATACTCCTCAGATATAAGGTTATTATATCGAGCAAATAAACACTACTGTACTTCTATAATTACTGTAAGATTAAAAGGCTAGTTGAATAAGTAAAACCGACTTGTGTGGCCAGAAAAGAAAGAGTTTTGGAACCTGTGCAAAACTATACTGTACTCTAAGTCTGGATATATACAGGCCTATACAGTTGACTACAGTGAGACCATCAATTACAGTGCAGTATATACTAAGAGTCATACTGCCATTACATGCAACACAAGAGAGTAGTCAAATGAAAATGAAGAATTTATCCTAAAATACCATTTTATGGCCCAGCTGAGAACTAAGTGCCTCCTGTAATGTGCTCACTACGCCGTCAGTCTAGACCCTGGAGATGTCACTATTAAGGCAGGGTCTAATATTATAAATGATTTGTCTCCCCAACTGATTCCTTGATAGTAAGCACATTTTGCTCTCTAGTAAACTACACATATAATGTACATTGAGAGTGTGTAGTGGTGTTACATCCATTAGTATTCCACCTTGTCTTATTTCTCAAGCTCAACCAAAATGGTCTTCAGGAGTCAATCCTCACTCATTTAAAGTCTTTGCTAAACAGTTCTTGTTCACTAATAAATTGGGAGAAAGTTCTAAAAACTATTGTTACACCTCGCCAGTCAAAAAAGAATTGCTTTCACACAAAAATTAAATTTACTCATTTCTTTGCAGCTCTACAGGGCTTCACTTCTTGGCTGTCCAATATCCAGGATTCAAAGGGAGGAAGTGGAACATGGAACAAGCAAAATCAAGGGTAATTATGATTTTTAATAGACAAGGAATATGGTCAACAGATTACAAGCCTAGTCCACATAGGAATTCTACTACACAATACTAAACCTAAAATCCACATACCTAAAGGGTTGACTTGGCTATTAAGCAGTTTAAAATGAATAGAATGAGGTGAATAATTTGCAGACAATGCATCAATGTTCACTTCTCCACTCTCCCGATACTTCTTGTCTCGATTCTGAGAAAGAAAAAGTACAAGTGATTTTTTTAAATAACATGCAACATAGAAACAATAGATATTATATTAAAGGTAAACAGGTAAAAACATCTTACAAATATTGAAGATATACTTTGCTACTCTCACTTTTACATCCAATATGCTAAATTCTTGTTAAATTCAAACTAAATCACTTTACCTTTTGGTGGCCCCCTGATCTACAATGCTCTGCCAGGGCATGCTCCGAGTTCATTTCTCTGTTGCAAATCTGTGAGAGGAAAATACAAGTACTGTACATATAAATTTCACTGCAGAATGTAGAAAAGATATATACAGGTACAGTACACACAAAATCTTTTTATGTTTATAGTCACTTTAACCAGCATACCTGATGTGGTATATGACAGAAGAGGAATCAGTTTATTTGGCACTAAAACGAATAACAGAGTCAAATGCAGAACTGAGGAAGGAAGGCCGAGTGAGGTACTTATCCAGGTACTTCTATAATTATATGCTATTATTATAAATCCTTTCATTTCTACTGAGCTATGACCATATTCAAATAAAGAACAAATATACATGTATTGGGGTAAAAATGGTGATGTTCAAGTAGTGATTGCTGTCGGTACTATACTTCACAACAAAATAATTTACCAGTTACCTACCAAGGACTAATAATTGTGTGCCTTACAGGAAATTGGATTTAATGATCAGGTTTTAGACCAAATTTAGTCTGGTAATGTAAAGTTCTCCTGTATCACCTAAGTTAATTGTTGATGACCTATAAGTTATTAAACAAGGCAATAAAATACATAACAAAGATACCAGACAACACATGAAAACCTGTTACACCAAATTTTTAATACAGTATCACTTTACAACTCTTTCAAGCCTTTATCACTACACCACCACTACACTAAACTTTATCCAGTCCTAATAAAACATGGTAGCAATTAAGAGCTAACACACACAGACTCTGCCTTCATTCATTCTTACTGCTGTTATACATGTGTACAATATAGTAGTAGTTTTCTTTTCAATCCAGGGGCCAGAATCCTTAATCAGTTTTACTTAAGTCTAAATAAGATCTTACCAAACAACGGAACTGCAAGCGCTTGGAAAGATCAATACTCATGACGAAATCTTCACTGTACAAAATACCTGAAAATAACAAAGGCTGAGATGTTACAATTGATATTCCGAATACATTTTCTCCGATACAAATAAGTATCAGAAAATCATTTTTACCAACTCATAAATTAGTTACACTGAAAAAAATAGCTCAATGAGGTATTTAAAATGTTACTAAATATTATAACATCTGAGTAGCATTTGAAAATATATTACAGTATACAGAACTTGATAAGAACACCCCGCATTCTCTTTTCTTTCCGTAATATTAAGTCCCACGATTAATATTTTTGGCTGTCATGACAATTATCAGGGCGAATTAGTGCAATATAGTGAAGGTTTACTTTATCTCAAAAACAGTATTCTCTTCCCACCTTGAAGAAAAATAAAACTTACGAATTGCTTCCTGAAATATATTTATATGAACCAGAGAATATGCCATGTCCGAAAACTTCTTCATCACATCCCTGGCGCTAGACTACAAAAGAAGGAAAATAGTTGTCAAATTAGTGTACAGTAAAACAAGAGACATAAAAAGCCAATAATTTTCCATAATTATGCAAACAATATTTATGAATCTATTTTTGGGATAATCTATTCAATCATTAATACTGGATTCAGCAATAAGTAAGAAATAAGGTCAATCATATCGAGACTCATAGTAGTAACAAAATGCAGAAGAAAAAAATCCAATAGTTATTATTATAAATTTCATAATCTAGCATAACGACTAAACTTGATGGTACAGTACGGTACTAGAAGAGAGCCCACCTGATCAATGGGGTACTTAAGTCGAGACATGGTTCCTGTATTGTATTGAGCAGCACTCATGGGGCCAATCTGTAAAATGAAAACAAAAATATTTACACTTCATTTAGAAATTCCAACAAATTAAGTTTCAGTACTGTACTTGGAAAACAAGAGAACTGTTACCCAAAAATTATGGTAGTACCTGTACATGTATTTGTTATAGTGACATATTGTAGTGTATACTTAAAGGACAATAAGTTGACAATGAAGAGTACACCAACCATCTGAATGGCTAGTACCAAGAGCTGATAAGTAGTGAGATAATCAAGTAATAAAAACAATTCTCTGAGTAGTAAGTTAGCCTGGATTCTTGTCCTTAATTATTACTCCAATTGGCAATTTCTGAGAACAGCTTTACCAACATGACGCTTCAACAAAGTACGTAGTTTTCATTGGTACTAGGTAAGGTTAGGTAGGTTTCTCTTTGGTTGGTTAAGTCTGGTTCTATTAGGTTCTTATAAATGTCGCCTCTTTTAAAATATTTACTACAATGATAATAACATCTGTGAACAAATTTAAAGAAATCGAAAAACTCCTTCTGGTGGTAATCGGCAAATTTTTAGTTTTCATCATGCATGTATTTAGATACCCAAAGAACCTGGGGTTTTGGGAGGGGGGAAATCACAAAAACTAGTTATTACCGACAGATAAAAGTCCAAATCGTTCAAAACACACAACAAAAACAATTGCATATCTAATTTAATCTAACCTAACCTTTCCACAGCTTATCAAATTCCGCCAGGTTAAGGTCCAGCAAAATCAACAACCTGTGAGCGAGTTTGGACGACACTTGAGCTTTGAGAAATTTACCATACTGATATAACCTTAGTGTATAATAACCTTTTATCTTTATGGTGAGA
Organism: Homarus americanus; assembly: GCF_018991925.1. Taxonomy (NCBI): domain Eukaryota; kingdom Metazoa; phylum Arthropoda; class Malacostraca; order Decapoda; family Nephropidae; genus Homarus; species Homarus americanus. The sequence goes on from NW_024733734.1 coordinate 9,131,345, forward strand.
CAAAATATGAAATATATACGAGATAGAAAATAAACTTATAAATACTTTTCAGTGGTGCTCCTCCTAATGTTTACACTCTGGAGAAGTTAGGAGAAACATCTTTTAAAATACTTCACTTAACATTTTTTTTTATCTGATAACTAGATTAAAACAGAAATTAGAAACTCGTATGTGTTCTGAATAATAAAAAAAAAAAGATTGAGATAGGTTAATTATAATTACTAATGATAAAAAATAAGAACACAGGCTATACATATTTTACAGTTTCCTAATATCTTTTATGGCTGATTATGGTTTGGTAACTATTCTATTTTCGCCAATTCCTTTCTTTTAATATGACCATTTCTTTCTGCTTTAGTTAAATATGACTTTCATTTCTTGTGCAAATGAACTTTGTCTTTCTTTAGAAAATCGACCTGACCTTACCTAACCTGGTATGATTTAACTAATAGACGAGAACAAATGCAAATGTTCTTTTAATTATTGTGTTCCTGTGTAATTTACAGTTTGGGTAATCCATCAGTCCGTTCCTGGCTAAGGATCTGTAAGGATTTATATATTATACCAGAGAAGATATGTATAATATTTTGTGTCCCAGGAAAATTGTCCGCTCTCTTGAGGTACAGGACTCGCTAAGTCCCAACAATGTTTCCATAAAGACCTACAAGTGCAGCTGCTCTCAGTCTCACCTGGGCGGTTGTCGGTCGGTCACCAGCTGTTCAAAGTTCAAACATGGGTTAAGCTGCTTTGGTTAAGGACGAATATTTTTTGTTGGCTTGAGAGTGAGTGAATTCCATAATATTTTGCCAAAGACAAGGAGTTGTGGGTCGACTACAGTAGTAGTTGCCAACAGCTACTGTACATATATAATGAAGCAGAGGGAATCATTATGTGGGGTGTACAGTACAGTCTGTGTACATGTTACACTGTACTCCTTCATGTCGCTGGGCAGTAGAGGCAGTTCAGCTGTTGTTCAACTGTGGAATGCTCCAACTACAGATACAAATGTCCAAATTTATAATTTTTCCTGTTCCTTACAGATAAATTAAGGTAAGCTTAATATTTTGTTACAAGTTTTGCATGATTAACTGTAGAATTACAGACACGTACAATAGACGGGCAAGGGGTGACCTAATTGGTTGATAAATACCCCAGAGGGGTCCGACTAATTACCCAAATGTACCCATATGTAGCCGCAATGAAGTCAAATGATGGTCCTACATGAATTAATCAGACTGCCAACCATTTCTCGACTAGTATTTGGTGCCACAAAAAATTGGTAAACTTAATTTAATCTGAGTTAATAGATCGAGTGCATGTACCTAACCTAACCTAACCTAACACAACTCAGATTAAATTAAGTTTACCAATTTTTTGTGGCTTTATGACACCAAATAATAATCGAGAAATGATTCACAGCCCAATTTATGCTTGTAGGACCATCATTTGACTTCATTGCGACTACATTTGGGTACATCTGGGTAATTAGTCGGACCGCCCCAGAGGGCACTACTCAATCGAGTGTCCATACCTGGACCTGGGGGACGCCTGCCCCACAAGGGGTCGGTGAACGGAAATAAAGTCACAGGAAAAAAAGTCACACGACTTGTACACATTGACAACACAATGTATATATGATGGCATTGCATGTAGGTTAGGTTTAATTAGGTTGGGTTTTTCCGTGCCTTTTTTTGTGACTTTCCTGGATTCAAGGGGTCACAGCTCTAGGTTGAACATGTGAACATAAGAATGGAGGAAACTGCTGCAGGCCTATTGGCCCAAACTGGACAGTCCCGTTTACACCCAACATCTATCGCCCATATATCCATCCAACCTATATTTAAAGCTATCCAGCGGATTTGAGTTAATTGTGATGTTTGGTAACTTGTTCTACTCATCCACTACTCTATTTCCAAACCAATGTTTACTTATCTCGCACTTAAATCTAAATTTGTCTACTTTAAAACCATAGCTACAAGTTTGCTCCTGGTTGGATAGTTTGAGTACCTTTGTTATACCACCTTTGTTTAGCCCTGACTTCCATTTATACACCTCGATCATATCGCCCCTCACTCTACGTCTCTCGAGGGAGTGCAAATTAAGATTCTTTAACCTTCATGTGAGCATGAAATTCTTGTTCCTTTAGCATTGGTTGTATCTACTGTATATAGTAGTAAAGAATAGGTAGGTCACATCATCAAGTACTACAGTACTGTATTTTATTTTCCCCATAAGACGTGCTTAGTTTCTCCAAAACATTAACTTTGATTTTTCGTGGAACATTACTGTACAGTACTTTCTTGACATCTGAGTTTTTTGTGCACATACGGTATACAGTTTTATGTACAAGGCTTTGGATGGGGTGATTGTGTTAGTAGCATTATCGGTTAAGATTTACTCTATCTGCTTTGCTACTGATTGGCTCGTTACCGTACCTTACTGGTAATAATAAAGAACCATAAAGAAATACCAAAATGAAAAAAAAATCAAAATTGAGAAACAATATACTGTATGTATGTTGTGTTGTCAATAGTAAGAGAAACAATTGAGACCCTGCAACTGTGTGTAAATGAGGCAGAATGTCAGATCAGCATCCTGGGACTTGGTCACAATTTTCGTGATGCCATATCGCAGCAGGGTCTACCATTAGACAACACATCATGCTTCCAATATCTTCCCAGGCGGTAGTGCCTCCCTGTTTGGTAGCGGCAAATCTCGAGTTGTCACTACTCTCAGTATGTAGGGACTCTAGGTGCAAGCGTTGGGTTGTCAACTGCAGAAGGAAGGATTTGGACAAATTTGAAGCGGTATATCTTTATGAAAATTGTCGTCTCTGTGCTCTACGCTTTGAAGAATTGTAGTTTGTGAATCCTACCTTGAAAAAACAAGCTTGTATGGAGTGCTATACCAACATTATTCCCAAATGTGCCAAATCCCTCTTCACAGCTACAGTCTACAAGACCTCCATCTAAGCAGCATTATCTTAGGCAACTTGTGGCAGAAGCCTAGGAGAAGAGGAGCGCGTAGGTAAGTGAAATGGCCGACAAAATCATTTGGTGTATAGTTTGCACGTGTTACTGTACAGGTATCCTCCACTTTAGGGAAACTCAGGTTATGGACATTCACCCATACAGAATTTGTAAATTGTAGCCACTAAATTTGTTTCCATATCACTACTGAAATGGCAGTCTGTTAAAAAAACTACAATATAATACATTGGTTAACTGTCTGTGATATATAAATTTTCTTATTAAATGGTGGGGTGTTTTTGGTTACATGTACTGTATCAAAAAATAAATACAAATACTGTAAATGTTTTTGAATGCAGATTTTCTTGATTCCAAAAATATAATATAACTTAACCAAACCTAATAAAAATAATATATATATTTTTCACAAATAATTTCTTAACAAAAAAATTCTGTACTATATATTTTTGAATCGGTGAGACATTTTTCATTCAAAAACATTATTTATATATAATACAGTACTGTACAGTACATGAGGCAGAAAAGACCCAAATGGTGTAAAACTGGTGTAAAGATGTGGCTACCACCAACCCTTACTGAACAACTGAAGGAAGAATATTACCTTAAGTAGGCAAATAATTAACTATAACTGCAAAATAATCAATGTGTTGCTTTGAGAAATTATCCCCAGGTATCTAAAGTTGGATGTCAATAACTTACGATGTATAAACTGTTTTTATTTAATAATCTGGTATTATCGCACAATCCTGTAAGGCACAATGGGCTTAATTTGATTTTTACTTTCCAGCCGCTTGGCGATGTCACCGTCACGGAGAATAACAAATTTAACATTGACTGGGGCTATCCTCCAACTGTCTCAGAATCCTTGGCTGGACTCGGTGTGTTTTTATCTCATCCAGCGTGTACACTTGACCCCAGCTCTTGGATTTAACTCTTACGTACATCTTATTCAAGACTGTCCAGTGTATTACCCTTGTTCACAATGAGTGAAAAGAGGCCATCAAGTGCAAGTGAAATCAGTCGTGCTAAAAGAGCCCGTAAAGGAATCACATTGGATATAAAACTTGATGTTTTACGGAGGTTTGATGCGGGAGAAAAACTTACCCAGATTTCAAAAACATTAGGGCTTGCCACATCTACAGTGGGTTCAATACGTTATAATAGAGACAAAATTAAGTCAAGTGCTCAAGCAGCTACTCCTTTAACTGCCCGTACGTTGTACTTTCATAGGAGTCATGTGATGCTTAATATGGAGCGACTCCTTAGTGCGTGGATCGAAGACCAGACCCAACGTAATGTACTGATAAACACGATGATCATTCAAGAGAAGGCAAAAAGTTTGTATAATGATTTACAGAAAAAGGAAGATGCAACTTCTGAAGCAAAACATTTTCAGGCTAGTAAAGGCTGGTTTGAAAGGTTTAAGAAGCGCCATAATTTGCACGCCATTAAGACGATTTGTGAAGCTGCCAGTCCTGATACAGAAGCCACACGTAAATATCCTGACGAGCTGAAGAAAATTATTGATGAAGGAGGCTACACACCAGAACAAGTGTACAACGTGGATGAAACTGAACTTTATTGGAAGCGCTTGCCTGCTACGACATTTATTTGTAAGGAAGAAAAGTCTGCATCAGGTTTTAAAGCTTCAAAAGATCATCTAACAGTTCTTTTGGGAGGAAACGCTGCTGGTGATATGAAATTAAAGCCCCTACTTGTGTATCACTCTGAAAATCCAAGGGCTTTCAAGGGCTATGCCAAGTCTAATTTACTTGTGATTTGGCGTTCAAATAAGAAGGCTTGGATGACTATAGGTCTTTTTCAAGACTGGTTCACAAATTATTTTTGCCCTGCTGTTGAAAGGTATAGTGACAAGCATAATATATCCAACAAAGCATTGCTCCTCTTAGACAATGCACCAAGCCACCCAGTGAACTTGAATGATCTTTCTAATCATGTGAGAGTGGAGTATATCCCCAAGAACACAACTGCCTTGCTCCAGCCAATGAATCAAGGTGTGATCACAAAATTCAAGGCATATTATCTAAGAAGAACTTTTAAACAACTCTTAAAAGCAATTGATGGGGAGGATAAACCTACAGTTAGGGACTTCTGGAGAAAGTTCAACATCATGGATGCGGCGGAGAACATAGCAGAGTCGTGGGATGAAGTGACACCATCAGTTATGAATGGTGTTTGGAAAAACATTTGGCCAGAGTGTACTCACGACTTTCACAGTTTCCCACAAGCAGAAAGTATACATCAAATTCAACAAGACATTGTGACACTTGCAAATGATGTAGGCTTTGCAGAAGTCATAGAAGATGATGTGGTTGAGTTGTTACAGTCCCATAGAGGAGATCTGTCTAATGAGGATCTGATGCTGTTGGAACAAGAGCGAGCTGCAGGAGAAGAGGAGGCTACAGAAGCTCCACCCACCCCACTTCAGTTGACTACAAAGCAAATGGCTAAAGGGTTTGCACTTATTGAGGAAGGTTTGCAAATCTTTGCTGCTAATGATCCCAATCGTGAACGTAGCCTTAAAGTTGCAAGAGCAGTTCGTAATGGCCTCAGTTGCTACAATGAGCTGCATAAAGAGAAGATGTGCCGTAAACATCAAAAAACAATATTTACAGGTACAGTGCGTATATATTATTTTATGTACAAAGAATAGCCCCTTCCACACTTACACCATCCTCTGGGCAATGTGATACATTTCACCCACTTAGTTGGGTTGTCACCCAGCTGACTCACACCAGAGGGAGGGAGAGCAGACTGGTGAGCTGTTTTTACTCAGTTACAGCTCACTGCCCCCACACACAAAAGTTCACATCCCATACATACACACCTATACCTGTACTCTTCATTTTTCTTATTTTATAGTTCTAGATTATATATTCTTTATTTTTAAGCCACATTAGAACATTGCAATTATTTGATTTGATTTTTGTCAAACGAATACAGATGAGTAATAAACACAATGTGCTAGCAAGAGATGGTGGGTTGATTGGCTCACACAAGGGCGAGACTCAAGTGTAAGGGTGGTTCAGGGGGTCAGACACGAATGGGTTGAGTCGCATTCTATGGATACATATACTGTGAGACCCTATTGTATTTATTGTGGGTACTAAAAAACTCAATAGTTTAGGTGATTCCATGTGTAGGTGCTTCATTTTTTGTGTCATTGCATTATTTGAAAATTACAGTATAGCAGTTTTGTTTTTCATTATGTCCAAGGAGCAACGACACCTGTGAGCCAGCAAGAAGCATCAACAAAGAAGAAACATAGAACTAAAGACCAAAGGTTGAAGGTTGTCACAACAAAACAGAAAACCAGTATCAAGAGTTTGGAGCACACTTACACAACAAAGGCAGAGAAATGTGTAAGTTCAGTACAGTACCATTTTTTATTGTCCTCTTGAAAAGAAATGCATTGTATTGAATTACTAGAATGTAAATTTAATAATAAAGGAAGTCATCTGAAAAATTATGTCAAAACCCTGTTTGTCTCAATGAGATTACACATCAGTCTCAAACTCAACAAACATGTACTGGATTTGTTACATTCAGTTTTATTTTCTCCTGTAGGATAGTACTGTACTTATTCTTTCCACATTTAACTTAAACCTAAAATTTGATATGAGGACATTAATGGTACCAGGTACTGTACTGTATAAATATCCTAAAACAAGACCATGAATATATATACTGTTTTATTAACTGCTTGAGTCTGGGGCCCACTCTTTGTTGAATAAAATCGTCTGCCATTACCCAAATAAAATACCAGAAGTGGTATCCCCATAGTGAAGGGTTTAAAAATAAGAAAATATGAATATCTTTTATATGAATACAACTTATGTTGTCATAGTGCCCAACATTGTTTTACTGAGCATATTTTATGATAATGATTATTTAGTGTACAGTCATGGTCAAAAGTAGAATTACAATATTAATCCTTTTTAAGACCTTTGACTTGCAAAGGGATCATATTCCCAAACCAAAAGTCTTCAGGGTGATAAGGAAATATGGGATACAATATTATGAAAGATTTACGTAGTGAGTAAAACTGATCGTGAAGGTAGTTTCTGCTGCACCATTACAACCAGGACCACCTCACTCTGCCCTGTTCTATGTTTTTACACTATTAAATATTTACCTAAATTATTTTCGGTTTGTTTTGGTTGAACATTTTTCATCTATTATCTCTAAACTGAATTAACATGTTATATTCTGTTGCAGAAAGAGGTATTGGAGAAGCATGACTCGGCCGCACCCACTGCCGGGGAAGCTGGTTCTGGGTGGTTATTTGGCAAAGCATTAAAGGAAGAAAATATTAATAATAATGTGGATGTTCAGAAAGAATTAATGAATAATGTTTATACAAGACAAGATAACCTGTGCAGTATTATAAAGGAAGAAGAAGCAAGTGATGTGTGTTTAGAGAAAGACGACCTGAATAGAGCTGTATATTTAGAGATAAATACAGAAACAGTTTTAAGTGCCAAGGTGGAGGACAGAAACAGTTTTGAATCCATAAAGAAAAAACACAAAAATACAAAGAAAGGTAGTGCGGACAATGTTGTGTTCATGGTGGAAAAATCTGTCAAAAATGAAGTGGTGAACAATGAGGATTTAGAAATGCATGGCATATTGTCTACACAGCCAGGAAACCAGTTGTGTACGTTGCTCATGAAGGAAGGATCAGACGGTATTGGGGATTTCAAGGAAGTAGAAAGTGATGGAGATGTACAACAACAACAATTTAATTATATTTGTAAGGAGGAAGAGGTACTGGATGGAGAATATGTTTACTGAATGTCAAGAGAATCTACTACATACAGTGAAGTGTAATTACCAGGGAAACAGAATACTGTACGTAGTGATAAGCTCTACATTTGAAGGTACCGGTAAGGAAAATGCAAAAGTAGAAAATACATAAGAAAGTATAAATAAGTGTTTCCCTTAAAAACAAGTTGGTATTAAGACTTTTTGTAACTACTTGTTGGATTTGTGATAATTGATTAATTATGATCATATAAAATTGAGTATGTCTTTCTTGTTCATAACAAACCAATATTGAACTGTAAATTAATAATACTGTACTGGAAATTCACTAATGTTAATACTGTGACATGCCACTAATGACTAAGAATATAGAACATTTAAATCTTAATAGTAGAAAGCACTAGCAGAAGTGGTCAAACTTTTGTTGACCAATTAAATACAAGTCACGAGTGTGTGTGACGATTATTCACAGCTACACACTAAATGACAAGGAGTTTCTTCACTTGTACCAAGACAGTTATTGGTTGTAAAATGCCAAAGCAAGTTTATGGTGCTGTTAGAATTTCCTGCTATTGTACAAAGATAAAAAATATTTCCTTGTAATATGAAATTCATATATGCAACATTTACAAAAAAAAATGAGAAATACGATTGGGCGGAATCCTAAAGTTAACATGTTTCTAAGATAATTGCAGAAGTGAAGTATGATAAATAGTACAAATATTTCCTTTAGTTGTATCACGAAATGTTATGCAAGTGACAAATGTTCATACCTGTAATGAACATTGAAAAAGAACACTGAAATAATGTATGCTGTACAGTTTACAGTCAATTATTTGAGCGTAAAAGGTGGGTTTGTGAAGTGTGTTAGTTATTGTCTTGTTATGTCAGGAGAAAAAAGTAAAACCAAATGAAATAAGTGCATTGAGTTTTCTTTAATCTGTCAAGTGATGGCCACTAGGGATTGCAAGTGTGTACTGTTCAAGCTAATCAAGATCATCACTCTAAATACAGTAAAAGTAACTTAACCTTTGAATTTAAATAGTTGTCAGTGGGTGAAGTTTTCAAGAAGAGAGAAGTTGGTTATGATGGCTCCTTAGGTGACAAAATTTTCATTTGTTTGAGATGGTGGCCGGGACATGGCATTAGGGGTAAAGTTTGAAGAATGGGGCCGGACAAAAAGTGGAATGGTGGTAATCATTATTATTTAGTTATTTCCCCCCCCCCCCCACATGTAACCATAGAATTGAATGACTGGGTTCATTCTTTTATACTTTACCCACAAAACTGAAGTTACTTTTATACTGTATTAGGAATCAGATGTGCCTTGTTATTATCACTACTTTATCATCAGGAGCTCAATCTATCTGAATGTACTGTACATCGTTGTTCTACGTCTCGGGTCACAACTGTCTCGGATTATCATCACAACTCAGCACTTCATTTCTAGAATTTGTGAAGAAGCCCTCAAAAGTGTTCACCCTCAACTGAAAAGAAAACACACTCAAAATTACTGTACTGTGAGTTGATCTATAATCTTCTCATTTATAATGTATGATTACTCTTCCTAATATCATAAGATTTGATGGGTTTATCGTTTCTGTTGGCTCAACCAGATCCTGCACTTACTAGACTACTGCTGGTCACAAGTGCACTCCTGGGCTACCATATATGTGAACAATCCATTTAATTTATTTCTGCCCCTCATCAGTGGACCCCTTAACATACATACATTTATCTCTTACATATAACTTGTAGCTTTTAAGATATGGAACATTAGTCATCCCTTGATCTAAAATAAACATTGGCCATTTTTGCACCCAGCCAAAGAAGTCAGGGAAGCCAAGGATCACTAAACTGATGATGTATATAATACCTCCAGTCACACAAGCTGAAGCCTTTGTTAATCAACCTGTTATGTGATGAAGTAATGTAATAGTCGGCATCACTCAACTAAGTGCATATATAGACCCAGTAGCAGAGGTTGAAAATAATAAACACCCCGGCCACTATGACTCTGGTCGCCATCACCATCCGTTGGCCATTTCTGTTTGAGCTAACGAAGCCACCTCCACTTCCGACTGGAGACACTGTGATGGTGTTGACGAACGCCTTCCCGGGTTGTTCCTTGTCCGCTACCTTCGTCTGATTCACCATGTAGTCCACCAGAACATGGAAGATGATGGTGAGGAAGGTGAGGCCGATGCAGAAGATAAGCCACACGTCCACCATCTTGAAGTAGGACGTCTTGGGCAGCGAGGCAGAGACCTGGGTGAGATTTACCTCATTAACAGGACAGGGACAGAATTAAGTTTGTGGGTTATAAGTGGTTATTGTAAGTGCACACATCCCTCCCTGCTCCTCTCATCAGCCAAATGGTACCTGGCGGCTACAAAAGGGGAACCACCTTTCGTGGACAAGAAAACACCAAGACAAACCCAAGTCAGCCTTCATCGACTACGACTAGGGTACAAGTGCTCCTGGCAGATGATCGGAAATGACGTCATGAAATGCACCTACTGCCAGGAGCCAGCAGCCAACCCACTTGAACACTATCTCCTCGACTGCGAAGTCACACAAAGCCTCCGAAACAGAACTCAAGTCTCCCAAGAAGAACACACAACACCAGCGGCCACTCTAACCCGAAAGGCCCAAACAAACCACATTCACCACCTACTCCGGGTCATCACACGATACCCACCACCCAGATAGCTTAGAAAGTATCCTCTCCCAGCAAGTGCGGACCCCAGTTTGGGGGGTGCGCCACTCCGAAACTGACCACGTCCAAGAGTGGGGGTTGGTGGTAAGCGTCCACTGATCGGGGGTCCGCTCACACTTGCAACCTGCAGTATCCTTCCAAATCTGCAGGTAGGACCACCTCCAATCCCAATCCGGTCTGGCTGCTTCAGGAGCTCCAGCCGGAACCACCAAACGGGCCGCCTATAGGCAAAGGCCCGTGTCGGACTACGGTCCGACAATCTCAACAGCATAGGTTGGATGCTCATATGAGCAATAGGGGTTGGGTGTAAACGGGACTGCCCAGTATGGGCCAATAGGCCCGCTGCAGTTTCCTCCATTCTTGTGTTCTTAGGTTCTTATGTAACACTGCTACTCTCTTCCACATGACAATGAACATCTCCCTACCTGTAAAACTTTGTGAATTAATCTGCTGGGTGTATTCCTGGGACAATTATTCTAAGCTGCAATGTATAACAGTTAAACCCATGTCAAAATATGAGTATGGTTTGCTAGCTACAACACATGAAAGATGTTGAAGTAATGATAGTGAGATTGGAGTGATACAACCGTAGATTTTTGGGTAATTTTATATACTGTACTGTATATGGCTCTACACAATGATGCAGTTGCGTTATTTCATTAAATTTTCAAACTCTCTCTCTCTCTCTCTCTCTCTATATATATATATATATATATATATATATATATATATATATATATATATATATATATATATATATATATATATATATACCAAATTTGTGAGGACATTTTTTTTACAATGGAAAGTCAAGAATGCATTGTAAGTAAATTATAAAATACTTAAGAGTGTAAAATTTTTAAGCTTATCAAATTGCATTATTTTTGTATCATTCCCCGAGAAAGATACACTCGTGAATTTTATGTATTTGCTAAGTGATACAATCAATAATAGAGGATTTAATTTGACCATTGTGGGAACAGCTGACCCATGACCCGGCGAGGCGGAGACCGTCAGTTGTCACTTGGCGGGAAGACAGGTGTTAGGGTTGTGAACTCTTGGAACAATCTGCCAGTGTGTTGTGACGATACCAAGTGTGAGCCCATTAAAGACCAGACTTAACCAACACCGGCGCAGGTACTACATAATTATATACAGTACATTCTGGAGACAGTACTTTCATAAGTGTAAAACAGACGTGACCGACCCCCCAAGCAGCTAACGAGCCGAGCAGTGGTTTCGGGAATGGTTTGGTGCAGTTGTCAAGACATCTTACAGAGAACACTTCGAGTCTATTAAGTAAGTACATAATATTAACACATCTCGGGTTATTCTTATTGTGTTGCTGGGGTTGGGTGACTTGGGCGAGTGTTGAACTGAAGCACCATCTACAACTGTTGCAGTGGTGTCGTACGTACTGTATTTGCGTGACGAAAGTGATAAAACAATAGTTCAAGACACCTACTACTGCACTCTTGTTTACAAAATAGCTTTAGTATTTCTGAAATTCCGTTATACTGAAAATAACATCGTAAGTTTTTTTTTTTAATTATCCTAACCTAACAACCTCGGTTAGGTTAGTTAAAAAAATTAATAAATCTTAAAAAAAAAATGCTGGATATAAGGGAAAAGTGCCGTATTTCTCATTGCAGAAACAGGTTGGGGAGATTAGGATAAACTACATTAGCGTGAAACGAACCGCTAAGTGTATGGGGGTCATTTACTGGTGAAATTAGACGTAATTCCGTGTTTTTGTTTTGTTTTTAATCACCAAATAAGATGAACGGCCGAGTTATTGTGTATGACAGTAATTTGTGCATGTATGTGTGTGAACCTCTGTTTTTTTTCTGAAAGAATTGAAATTTTAGGGGAGAAAATTTCAGTCGACTCCATCCCCAAATCCCTAGTCAACCGCCAAACTCAACCCCAATAAATTTATTGATCTCAACCACCTGTATTAACCTCATCCATCTATATTAACCTCATCCATCTATATTAACCTCAACCACCTGTATTAATCTCATCCATCTATATTAACCTCATCCATCTATATTAACCTCAACCACCTGTATTAACCTCATCCATCTATATTAACCTCAACCACCTGTATTAACCTCATCCATCTATATTAACCTCATCCATCTATATTAACCTCAACCACCTGTATTAATCCTTCCCTAACCCACCTGTGAGAACAAGGTAGCAATCACCAGCTGTACGGTCAAGGCAGACATCATCCTGGTGTCGAAGATGGCCGGCCTGAAGAAGAGGGTTACGTAGCTAACGACGAGTAACACCAGCGTGGGGATGTAGATGTTGAGGATGGCGTATCCGTAGCGTCTCGTCAGTGGGATCCGAACCATCACCTCGCTGAACATCCCCGCCTCTCCGTGCTGCAGGAACAGTTCGCCCACCTGAGGGAGGCAGAGTCAACACGCTTAAAGATTCTCTAGTTGTTGAAGCGCTGTGATAACATGATTATCGTCAGCGTCCTTCCGTCCAGCACCGCGGTAGAGACGAGAGAACACAACAACAAGAATAAAATAACGATGAACTTAAGTGTCTACCACTCACTCTCAAACCAATAATAATCCATTGCTCATTGACGTTCCAATAATAGTATGAAATTAATCTCCACGGACAGGCACTGAATATTAACGTAAAGAAACTAATGTTCTTAATCTACTGTACATCCATTATTCTAGACGATAATCATAAATCTTAAGACGTAAACAAAATAAATTCGAAAAGATCCATTCTCTGCAAAATCCATAACATTGGCAAAATGGTTAAGGGAACAAAACAAGTCCTCAGTGGAACTATTATAGGTAGTGCCATTAAGAATGCTAATAGGTGGTACAATACAGCACAGTATTTTGTTACCACAACTTATTAGTTAAATCTGCTTAGGCTATGCTGTAGCCATAATAAAAGATACACACACACACATATATATATATATATATATATATATATATATATATATATATATATATATATATATATATATATAATGTGTGTGAATGTATATAAGTGTTTGCGTGTGTATGTGTGTGCGTTCAGCCTCCTCCACTCACCTCATACTCCAGGAGAAGTTTGTTGGCCGTGGAATTAACGGAGGACTCGATAGTGTCAAACTCGAGGAAGGACTTGGAGGCCGAGCTGATCCTGAGACGCATGTAACACTCCTGGGCGTCGAAGGGGTAGAGGGCGAGGTCAAGGTCACACATGAACACTGTACCGTACTTCCTCCTCGTGCTCAGAGCGTTCTTGTCCCCCGAGAAGATGTCCACTAACACAAGAAGAGAAATTATTCACAGGTGAAGGAATATTGCCATGTGAAAGGAAGTGAGTAGTGTTGTAACTTCAGTAATTTAAGATTCTTGTGCAGTTCGTTACAGGGTAATGGCTGAGATTGATCCGTGACATGTGCGGGTTATGTTATGTTTGTTGTTGTGTAAAGAGTGAAGGCTTACCCTCAGCAGGGGCGGTTTTGTCTCTGCCGATAGCATCAGCGCGGCGGTGCACTACCATGGTAGTCTCAGCGTCTATGAGGGTGCGCTCATTGTTTTTGGTGTTGACGAAGCTCACCTGCGGCGTCCACAGCTTCATCATGGTGGCGGCTGGCAGGCTGTTCATTGTGTTATCCTCTTTCAGGTTTTGGTAGAGCAGTCTATTGTCTATCCAGGATAAGCCGAACTCATGCGATATTTCCATGGTCATCCCCATAGTCTTGACAGACAAGAACTCCACGTTTATGGTGAGAACTATCGCTAAACTCTTTTCCCCCCTGCCACCGGCCCTGGGTGGTAGGTGGTTCTGGTAGTCCTGAGGGAAGGCCACCAGCTCACATTCTACCTCATCACTGTTGTCACGACAGTCGTATTTGAGGTCACAGCGATTAAGGAGAGGTATACAGGTGGCGTCATCACAGGTAAATTGGTCAGGCAGGCAAGGTGAGAGCAGGAGTCGTCGCCGCCCCCCGGGTTTCTGGCCACACACCAGTTGGTTCAGTCGCCACCACCGTCGGCCCATCGGGAAGTTTGGAATAGTTTCTTCCATGCGAGCAATTGTTTGGTTGGTGACCGCGTTAGTCCACGTCCATACCCCTTCTACTTTCTTGATGTAGTACGCCCCGTAGCCTACAAAGTCTATCTCGCCCGTTGTATACTGGAATGCTGTCAAGTAAAAATTACGCAGTTCTGTCTCACATGTACCTTGAAGAGAGAATCTTTGTTGTTCTTCGAAAAAACAAGCAATGCACTTCGTGTTTGTGCTGCAGTCAATGTCAGATACTCCTCCTTTAGTTACTGCAGCGCAGTTTTCGTATTGTAATCCGTTTGGTTCTTGTCTGCTCCAGCCGATGGTGCTCATGTCCACTGGGTCGTCGCCTGCCTTCCACACTCCTTCTTCCTCTATGTCGTTGACCTCCAGCCAGTAGTCCGTGTAGCAGTTGTCACTCTCTTTAAACTTTCTTTCTCCCACTTCAAGCATAGCAAACGCCTCCCCAAAAGTCCTGGGTAGGCGAGACCCCAGTGCCGGACACAAGTACTGAACTAAGGGATACTGACCCGCAGGAAACCAGAAATATGTTGGACCCAGATCACGGTCACAGAGATGCGCCAAAGGTACCTCGTAGCTGGTGACGTTATGCAGGATCCAGCCTTCCTCCCACGCGACGTAGTTCCCTTGTAGGTTGCTCCTACACTCTGCAAGGCTCTGTATCTCCTCCGCGCTAAGTGGTTTATCCCAGACGTTGACCTGTAGTATAGGTTTTCTTTTAATCATCCAATATGGCATGAGGGGAGCATTTCACTTACCAAGAGACTATACACCGTTTACAGTTGACCATTTTATACTTACAGAAGAGCAAGAGAAGATTGATAAAAGACGTACAAGGCCCTAGAGGTCAGCCTCAAACTAAGGAAGCTACAAACAAACAAAAATGTCAGTACAAACATATTAGGAATGAAAATAATGAACTCTGAGAGATCGTTATGTGAGCACCAAGTGAAAAACTCCTTTATCTCCATACAGGCTACAGCAACCATGCACACCTAGTCCTGTCAACAAGGAACTGACCGACCGGGTATAATAAACTGACGAGGATAATCGTAATCATGAGACTACTAAATCGCCATAGTTTTATTATACTGTTTTTCAAGATAGTAAAAATGAACATGTTTCTATCGGTCAAATATTGTAGGTGTGTGTTCTGTTTTTGTCTTTCATTTTATGTTCTTTGTCGTCTTTTATACAGTTACAAAGAGAAGTTTAGGTGTTGGATGGCACTGAACACTTCACTCAGTACACCTGTTTACCTGCGCCCAAGTCACCCTCACACCTGCCTTACTTTTGGCCTGTACTGAACATTTATATGTCCGGAAGTTTCATTATTCTCCGCTTTATTTATGATTCCTTGTTTTATTAGTTCTCTCGTGTTTAGGCTACTTATCTACTGCTGCTACTCTTGCTACTAATAATAATAGTAATAGGAAGAAGGAACTGGAGGCAACAGATAAAGTGAGAGGGGGGGGGGGCGTAGTGGGATTGACCTGGGTAAGGTCTCCACTGAAGCTCCTTTCCGGGGTGTAGCCCTGGCCCAGCCTCGCCCGCGCTGCCGACATGGTGCGGATAATGTCGTACTCCTGGTGGTTATTGAGGCTCCCGTCCACGTAGGTGCTGATCAGGTGCCGCTTATGGTCGTAGGTGAAGCATAGGTGGTGCCATCTGTAGGTGACGTTACTAGTTATACTCGAGTTTATTTATAATTATTTGATTACTGTAATAAGAACTTGCCCGCCCCTACACACACACACACACACACACATATATATATATATATATAGAAAGACTTATGGTATTCACATGAAGGTCAGGCCACCGAGTGTTTGGATAATGACAGGAAGCTTCGTCGTCAGATTGCGAGTCGCGGCAGGAAGAGCCACAAGTCATGAAACTCCTTCATATGTAATTTACACCCATTGATTTGTACGGCTCGTTAATATTACACACTCCACTTTGGACAATTACTGTGGTCTTCAATATCAATCGACAGTTCAATAAGAAGAGACGCCATTACCACACCCAACGCCCGCAGACTCTCCCCGTTACCATTAGTACACGATACTATTACCTGTACTGTTGCCCAGCCGCTTTCCATCGACACATGACAATTAAACTACCAATAATTATACCACGAATGTCTTATTTATACTTAGCATTTATTCTATGTTTATCTCTATATTCCTAAGTTCTTTATATGCCCCTTCCTTATTTATACATTTACATAATTCAATTCTTTACATTAATAACCCTCACTGATCTATACCACGACTTTGATCTTACACACCGGAAATATCAACTGATTTTTTTATATATACTCTCCAGGCCGTAGTTGAATACTCCATTATATATCCTAACACGGAAAACTCCTTCATTTAAGTACAATAACAAGATCATAAGAATATTGGTGCTAAGGAATGACATATTGTTGTTATTATCGAATCCCTGCATCCGAGTTCCCATGCCGTGATATAACTACTGTATTTGTGATGGTGTTTTGAATTTCATGAGATAAACTGTGATTTAATGTTGTAAAGATAGTTACTAAGATTAAATGGTAATGGGTTTTGAACATTGACATTGAATACAACCCATTTGTGTGTGTGTGTGTGTGTGTGTGTGTGTAAAACCAGTGTCTTCAAACGTCATCCCAACATATCTGAATTTTCTGTCCACATTTAATTTGGTGTGACACTGATATTTTTTTATTCCCGTAGACACACACACAAGAGCAGCATCAGAGTCATACCAGCTCTGAGCCTTATAGGTATGACCCCTTTATAAACTTCAAAACGGAAAAGGAATTGTTGATGGACAGACAGGCAGGGTGATTACAGTAAGATTCCAGTGTAGTCGATGTAGTATTCTCATATAAATCGATTAAATAAATTACCTTCAGGACTGTAATGATGAAATACGATGATACATAATACAGTCTTTTTATTACAGAAAGTACCCGGCAACTTATGTGTGCATATGGCGGACCTTACCTCGGCTTCACTCTCTCGTAAGTGTTGGCTTTTATGTGTATTGTATAATATTTACGTGATATTTCAACACAATGCAATGCTCACTTATGACGTAACAGCTACCATCATAGAAAACGGTACCTACTAAATAGCTCCGGGTACGGGAGTAGGAGAGAGATTTGAAAATATTATTGTGGGGTTACCAGGGCGTGAATCACCTTGACTTATTTTTAATTTACGTATCTGTTAGATTTAAGACTTTTTTTTTACGTTATCGACGGATGTAAACAGAAGGTCAGATGTAATCCTGTCAGCCCGAGTCGTTATCCCTGTTAAAGGTTTGTTGACTGATGGACGACTCACTCCTACCCCACACACACACACACACACACACACACACACACACACACACACACACACCGTCAATTAATTATTATTATTATTTATTATTACACACACTCAAAAGGGGGAACTCACCTGAACACCCACATCTTCTTTTTAAGTAATTGAAAGTTCCAGTTTTGAGCAAGGACAGGTCTAACCCTCTCCACCCACACGTCTGGGGGAAAAAGAAACAACCCTGTGTCAGTCTGAATCATGGTTCCTACACTCATAAGTTACTCACACCGATAAGTAAATATTGTTTGTCATTGAGCTAGTAACCATGGTAGTACTTCTAGGGGTGGGGAAAGCAGTGAATACAACTCATCTTCGTAAACAGACTATGAAAAGATGAGTCACTGTTAGCTTTAGGTGGTGGATTCTGTACTGGTCATACATACACAGTTAAAGTAAAGGATCATGCAGTACACAGTGTTGAGAAGTTTTACGTAATCAATAAGTAACACTACACAAGTTGGTCATAGTAATGTAGTGTTGTGTAGTAGTGCTGTGTTGTGTAGTATAGTGTGCAATAGTAGTTACTTAACTGGGAGAGAAACGGCCAAGATCACTATTCTACAAACGTTATACAGTGGAGGGTTAAGTCGTGTCATTCATCGTCAGGACACTCAGAGGTCACTCGCCTCCTTCAAGGATAGTTAAATCTCCGCTGGGGCTGACGAGGACGAAGATGGTGGCCCAACCGTGGAGGGTGAAGAGGAAGAACCTGGTGCAGAGGGTGACAGAGTACAGCTCGCGGGAGGGGTCTAGGTCGTGCTTGTACCAGGCGTAGGTGTCCTTGGTGGCCACACGGTCCTCCTGGAAGCGTAGCACCAACACCGCCTCCCCCAGACCTGAGACATACACACAACAGATCACCTGAAGTTTATCCCCTCAGCTTATTTCACCAAGTAATTCCCCTCTTTGACCCACATGGCTGACACTATGAGTTGACATAGGTAAATATGTCAGCCTTGAGCGTATGAATGGCTAGTTAGTTGTCTTTATAACTCGCATAAGGTTTCACTGTAGAGAGACAGACAGAGAGAGAGAAGAGATAGACAGACAGACAGACAGAGAGAGAGAAGAGATAGACAGACAGACAGACAGAGAGAGAGAAGAGACAGACAGACAGACAGACAGAGAGAGAGAGAAGAGAGACAAAGATGAAGGATGTCATTACTCACGGAGGTAAGGCCCGGGGGACGTACAATACACCAGTAGTATCGTCAAGACTGTCTTCTTAGTCCACATGATGACCTAGAATGGTAACACGTGACCTGGGGTGGTGCCAAGTTAACCTGGTGACCTGGGTTAATGTAAGTTAAGATTAGGGTAGACTAGATATAGGTTGGTTAGCGTAGGACAGGGTAGGTGTGGGTAGATTAGGTTAGGGTTGGTCAATGTCTAGGTTAAGGTTAGGATGGGTTAGATTGGATTAAATTATAAACCTAAAGCAATATAGACTCCCAAGTAATCAATTCCCAGCGACACACATACACACCCCATCAATTCTCACTAACACGGACCCAAATTACTCGCTACACCGCGCTGAGTAATGATTTTGAAGTATTATATACAGTACGGTCCATTCACGGTCTTTATGAAGAATGGCAACTGTCCCTTAAATCATTGCGGCCGCGGGAGTCTCTAGCCCTGGCGCTGTAATAGTGAGTCTTGATAATGTGCTTCACCTTCCTACACACTCGAGGGGTTATTACTGTCACCTGTCCCTCAAGAACCTGTACTTTAATGATCGTTGTTGATAGTTGTTGACAGTGATTGACGTAATATTGAATTTTTAAAGGGTGTTTTTGAGGGAGCGGTATTGATACACTAGCCTTTTATATTTGGGTGTTTGTTTACATTCATGCATACGTTTGTTTACATTTATCCACGTTTGTTTACATTTATCCACACGTTTGTTTACATTTATCCACACGAACAGCTTCCAGCGGTGTATTGGCAACTGACACACTCCCCCTCCCTCCTCCGACATACACTGATAATAATTAAGTCAGACGACATTAATATATTATTAGGTATAAGGAAATTATTATATTCTCAGAGGGTTATTTGTCAGTCCCTTATAGAGGTACACACGACCCAGCCCTCCTGCCACACACACACACACCATAACCCAACTAGTGCCCTGTAATGATGTATTAACACACTCCACATCATCATCTGAAACAAATTGTCAGCTATTCATCTACTGCCACTTATGACACATGGCATCATTCGGGTGTATATTGAGTATGGTGATTTAGTTGTGGGGAAAGGTTGATGGCTGAGAGAGACAATTGTGTAAATATATTAATGTCAACACAGGGGGGGGGGAAGGGTCCTGGTAGTAGAGTGCTGCTGACCAGAGAGTTTGTTTACATCTGCAACACCAGCTTATAAAGGCTTTCTAGTCCATATTGTTTACATGTGGATCATCTCTCACGTGTTTACAACTTGGAAGAAACAACTGATAGTACCCGATATGTTTGTAATAATGATATAACGTAATGTGACCAGTATTGGTGGATGCACAGAAGACCGACATTACTGTGTGGGCCTTGTGTTTAGTGGCGGGTGATCCGTGAGTGTTGTGAATAAATGGGCTAAACGGAGGCAGTTGTTTTGGGCTGTCTTTTGCATACACAGAATGTCAACCCTAACTGTGCACTGAAGGGGTTAAAAGGAAAGTTGTTAGTGCTGTAAACTTAATCCACATATTGGGAGTTGAGTGGATGTGTGGACACTAAAGGAGAGATTAATAAGGGATAGGAAAACTAACGGGAAGCTCATTTGATTAGGGAGAGTCAGGGAATAATTGATTTGTTTTTTATTTTGCTATATACAGTCCCCTTCACAAATCATTATCTTTGAGATATTTGTTTTAATGCTGTTTTAATTTGATTCCATATATGTTTACTATTGCGAGTTTTCTTCTGTCGAGTGCAAACAAACACAAGGTTGCCACACTGCACAAGACCTGACGAGCCCCTGTAAACGCATTAGTGAAGGGGACTGCACAGTACAGCGGCTTGTTTATTGTGCACCCCAAAATAGAGGTCACGGAAGGTGTTTATAACAGACCCCAGTGCTCAGGATACGTGGCTTTGGATGTTACAGAATATTTCAAATACATTGTGTGTTTAGTTCTGTTCAAGTGACGTTCACAATTGCGCGAATGCAGCAGTGTGAGGTAATATGCCTGGTCACACACTTTGTTTTACAGTACACATCTGCGTGAGAGGTATAGGTCCTGGGATGACAGAACGCCACGCACATCAGCGAGGTCTTTGTACCCGCCAGTGAATACTTGTACAACAGAGATACACTCGCAGGAATATGAGACCTGTTCAGAGTGGTACAAGGACATATGATAGTAATGTCACCTTCATGTTTCTCAAAGAAGCTGTGACAAAGGTAACTGTACAGCTTCAGTCAGGAGAGGAGAGCCGTGACGTATATAACTAAACACTGTTACACCAGACTATAAGAACTTGATGAAGCGCTTCCTTCACGAGTCACGAATTGATGGATGGTGCGTGTCTATTTTTCCTATGATGTGTAAATCCTGAAGTTTTATTCTTATCTTATGCACCGTGTTCTATTTATAATATATTTGAGATTATTACGTTTTAAAATACGTCAGAAGATCTACACACACCCTGTATGGTACATAGTAAATACTTACTGAACTTAAATTTGGATATGAAATAGGGGTAAGTTAGATGGGGGGGGGGGGTGGTGAGGACTAGGCTACCGGCGCGTCCAGACCAGACAGCAGCTGAACCAACAGTCGGCGGTCCTCAGCCATCGCGCGGGAATACACCATCATCGAATACACTCCAGCCATGCGCGAACACCCTCTTACTTCACATCTTCCCACACATTTATTGATGATGCTATAAGTACCTTGTTGTGTCGGGTAATAAACGAATTTCAATTTTCCATTATTGAATAAGAGAATATGTTTAAAAGGATAATATCCGCTTGTCAATGAGTTTTCAAATGGTCGTTAAGCTAGGATTCCATTCACGCGTTATCGGTTGCGTTAGCATTATGCGTTTGCAGTACGTGTCAATCGCTCCCTGTAGCGATTGAAAACGAAAACGCG
The DNA here is from genome assembly GCF_018991925.1 of Homarus americanus. Lineage (NCBI taxonomy): Eukaryota > Metazoa > Arthropoda > Malacostraca > Decapoda > Nephropidae > Homarus > Homarus americanus. The sequence continues at coordinate 9,153,368 of NW_024733734.1, forward strand.
TTAATGGAATCCTAGCTATATATTCCATCGGTTCTGTAAGTCCGTCCCATCAACCCTGATATAGTACGACATTTATAAAGTAATGATAACGTGAATTCTGTCTACTGTATATTCTCTCTATCTCGTTCCATGATTTATGTATTCATATTGGATTAAATAATTAACATCATTAAACTGATTTTTTTTCTTGAATCAACTCATTAAACAGTGATTATTCTTAAAATAGTTCGAGAAGAAAATCACTGTTATTGAAAGTTAAAGTGGTTCCCATAAGCATGACTGGCCGTTAGGGACAGTGTGGATACAGCACACTGCACACAAGGAGGCATCAACTTGGCCGGTATTGCTCTCGACCGCCTTTACTTTCCCATTTACAGCTGAATGAACTGGGAGCGCCTGGGGATCGAACCACCGACCCCTGAAACAGGAGGCGAGTGTATGTTACTTTCCCCAGGACGAACATCACCCTTACTCTTCCTCCAGGATGAACAAAAGTACGTAATATCATAAACACCGGTGATTTGAAGAATAAAAAGACAATGTTGTGTTCTAACAATATATTTCTACAGTTTTTGATTCAATATTCGCCTCTTATAATTACACAAAAAAATAACTACAAATTTTTGGATCACCTGAAGATTCGTCCACCCAGCTGATTTCACCTTAACATACCCTCACGCTACCTGGTGGACTAGGTCAACTTAGGTTAGGATTAGGATGGTTAATCTTCTGGTGATCTCAATATCCTTCCACCTATTTCTAATCTCACCTAAGAACCACAGAACATCCACCCGTAAGTGTGCGCAAAACCTGAGCTCTCATTCTCAGAGACACGTGTACAGTACTTTACTTTTCCCGTGTATCTGAGAGAACTTTGAACCACACGGAGCTGGCTGACGCACGATACGACTCACAAAAACAAAACTGGTGCCCGAATTGAATTGAAACCACCATACTTGCTACCATAAATAAGTGCGTTGCCTCATGTAAGGGTAAATTAAACCTTTGATATTACGAAAAGGAATATAGCAGTGGGTGTTGTAATGTGTGTTTGGTGATGGTCGTCCACTTGGCTCTGTTGCAAAAATGTCGTCCTCCACATCTTTCGTGTTTGAGGGTCGTCCACCGCCTACGTGTGATGGAAGTCGTCCTCCTTCGTGTGTTTGAAGGAGGTACAGTGTTTCTACTTACAACGTGTGGAGAAGAGCCTGAAGAAGGTCCTCCTCCTCCAACATCTATAGTGTCGCCCTCCATCCCCCGTGTGTGGAGGACGAGTTACTTAGTCAGCATAAAGGAAGACCACGTGAGGTAGCCGTCTTTAACCCACTGGAGCTGAAAAGACAATTATTGTTATCAGTGACTAGAGATCCTGTAGGAGTTACTGGGAGCCTTTAAGTCTTTATAAAGTGAATTATTAGATACTGTTTTCCCTCTTGTAATATAGTTATTTATCAGTACATCTCCTCATTAACACTCAATTATTTTCACCACCTGCATTATCTCTCAGTGCTGCGTGTAAACATTGTCATTGGGGGTGATATGTGATGCTTAGATCTGTAGTCAAGCAAAAAAAAATCACGTTGTTTCTTCATCTTGTGAATGGTGCATCGTGATGTAAGTGGTGCGTCACAAGTGGTCCAATGGTGCATCAGACAGTCAAGTGATCCCAACACAGTGGTGAGCGCCCCCCCCCCCTCCCCACCTTGGAGTTCCAGAGGGCGGTGACCTGACTGTGATTCATCTTATCTTCGTCAGTATCACCGCAGGTAGTGACCAGGATGCTCAGCTCATCCTGCAGGGCCTTGATCAGCTCCTGACTCAGGTCCTTGGCCACCACGCCCTTGAAACCCGCCATCCTCATCTTCTCGCTGTAGGAATCCACCGTCTCAAGGTAACATGCTGGAGACGTAACAACCGTATGTAGGATTATAACACTGTAGAGACGCTCATGTTGTCGTTTGAGCAGCAGACATACTGTACTCACTCATATTGTGATGCGCGTTATTATTCCTCACAACCTCCGTATTAATAACGTAATAATATTCACGTGAAAAATTATTACACCGTGATTCTGATGTCCGTATCGGTCAGATTATTCTATTGCTATCCAAGAGGTGACTGTGGCTTCAAATTATACATATGAATCGTGTTGTCGCCAATCACAGAACCAGTTAGGGATTTAGAATCATTTGGGTAAAGTTCACTAAATTTGGCTTTGTAAATTAACCCAGTATCTGCCTTCCCTGACGTGACTGATGGATGACTTTGACGCTTGAGAGATTTAGATATGACATTTACAAACTTAACATAATTGTACAGTATTTATGTTGATCACTATCGTCTGACTGGAGTGTGTGTGTAGGTTAATGGAGACTTACGTGCGATATCGTGAGTATGGGCGAGGAAGGGCTGGGAAGGCGGGGAGGAGCCGAGGCAGTAGTCGGTGATGAAGACGGTCCCTCCCGGCTTCACACACCGCTGTAGGGAGATGCAGTTACTACTACTACTACTACATGATCGTCTGCTTCACACTACACAGCAGTCGATCATCACGTAGTAGTAGCAGTATATTAATAGTAGTAGTAGTAATTGTAATAGTAGTAGTAGCAGACAACCGGACTTAACATACAGTACATAAAACAATGACTGATATGAAAGAATAACAGTAAGATATAGGAACACCTTTTCTTCAATGTTTACAAAAACTTAGGTGAATTAAGACTGATTAATTTACAGACAACAATACTCGTCCACAACACCGTCCCCATCTTATTGTTGACAGATAATGGGTTCACATTCACAGGTGAGCAAACTTAGGTGCAACTTATGCCAGACGAGCAAACGTAACTTACAAGTAACTTATCAAAGAGGTGCTGCTTCTCTGACACGTTATGACAGGTCTCCCGGCTGTGTATGACATCGTAGGTGTTGATGTCACAGTCCACTGCCAGGTCAGGACTCATCTCGAAGTGTAACTGAGAAGGAAGAGACAAAATGAGTGTTTCCGTCCTCTCTGTGATGTGTGACGTAGGGATAAAAAATAACATTAACCAGAATTGAAATGTAGACAAAAATCACCAGAATACGTGAAATATCTCAGTTAAATACAGAACAATGGGTGGTAACTGTGTAGCCTGAGGGAGGAAGTGGTGGTGAAATTTGTATATTTAGTGTCTACATCCCTTTTCAAAAAGACGCATTACAGAGTCAGTAGCCGGTCTGTAGGTGTTGATGTAAGGTCTCTGCACGTGGCTGGTAGTGGGAGCTGAAGAATGATTAGTGTATACATTGATTGAGGATAAGTTTAAGATCGTTTTGACCGTGTGTAGGTAATGTACCACACTCCCGCTACGTCTCTTCGTTCCGGTGTGGTGAGGGAGTTGATATATATATAAGTATATGACAAGTCTCGGGCCAGGAGGTGTCACTGAGAGTAAGAAAGATGAAAGACTGTACCATATTCGAGGAACTTCAGTGTGCGTGTGTACTCGTGACCGAACTACAGATGTGTAGTTGAAAATGGTTGTAAACATTCCCTAGAGTTATACTGACCTTCTTCCTCACTTCCTCGTCAACTTGTACTTGTCGCTCGATGGCTTCGTGGATCATGTCGGAGGAGAGGTCGACGCCGTGGACGTGAACACCATAGTGTCTGGCCATGAAGGTGGCTGACCCGCCCATACCACAGCCTACGTCCAGTACCCGCTGACCCGGCCCTAACCCAAGACGAGCACAGAAGTCCTGGTGATGAGAAACAGTGGTGACCTCTCCCTACAAGGTTGACCTGACCTGGCACCAACTCAGGAGAAACACACACACACAAACAACCAGTGTTCACCCAGCCACGTACCCTGGTGGAGACGTCGCCGCCCACTGTGACACACGGCCCCTTGAACACCTTCTGGAGGGCCGCGGCGTTGAGAGGAGAGAGGCGACACTGCTGCTTCTGTGGCTCCTGAGGTATCCCGTCCCCGCCGCACACCTTCGCCAGGAAACACACTTGGTTGGGAGCGTTCTGGTACTGTGAGGGGAGGAGGAGACACCGCTGCTTTCAGTACTAGTTCATTCACTTATTCTACCAACCTCCATCATTTTCTTTCAGTCTTAATACCATTTTACCACACCTCTTTTAAGATCTTGAAAGGAATAATAACATGCCCTATAATTAATGATAAACCTATATATTTTTTTCCCTTGACGTAACAAAAAGATTCGTTAATATAGTCTAAATTACTCTTCAAAATTTACTCTATAATCTACATCAGCGAAACTCACAGACACACACACAAAGCATCTTTACGGAGGGGCGGTCAGATGAATTTCAAAATACACAGAGCGAATGCCCGTCGTCTCGGTAGTCTTGTCAAAATCATCCTTCGTCCGGTTATGTCATCTTACCTAACACAAAATCGTAAGGATATTTTTTTTTAGCGTATGTATATCAGTAAAGTCCAACAAACGGAAAAATAGAACCTAGAGGAAAAAAAAATAAGGATACTTAATACGAACGTTGATGTAGGCGAGGATGTTTTTGACGCGAACGAGTGTGAAGGCGGATTCGTCGTCCTGAGCGGGTATGGCGGTGAGCTTGTCGCAGTAGTAACGAGAGGAGCGGTACATAGTGGGGTTACCGTTCAGCTCCTCAGTGCCTGCCAGGGGAGAGACGCCAGATGAGTTTACTGTGTTGTTGGATGACTTGATTTATAGAAGTGTTAGGAAAGTTATCTATATATTAATCTTTTTCTGTATATCTTCTCTCCTTCTCTTATTCTATCTAATTATTTATCGTTTTTCTCTTTCTTTTTTATCTCTCTCTCTCTCTCTCTCTCTCTCTCTCTCTGCCTTACCTGAGTGCGAGGTAGCAGTTCTAACTAATGGGGTCAGTGACTTTACGTAAATATTAAGGTGATTGACCTGACCTAATCTACTGAGGGTGACTGACCTGACTTAATCTACTGAGGGTAACTGACCTAACCTAAACTATTGAGGGTGATTGATCTAACCTAAACTACCGAGGGTGACTGACCTAACCTAATCTACTGAGATAACTGACCTAACCTAAACTACTGAGGGTGACTGACCTAACAAGCCGTAGCAAGACTCCCTGAAGAAGATAAACCCGCCGGGGGAGAGCCACTTGAGGGCCCGGGTGAGGAAGTGAGTGATCTCGGCGTCACTAAGGTACTTAAGCAGCCAGTTACTGAATACCAGGTCCAAGCTGCCGGCCGGGAAGTCCAAGCTGGGAAAGGTGATGTCAGATTTTAGGGTGAAGAAGTCATGGACTGTAGAGGGTGATGCTAGCTTTAGGAGGTCCAAGCTGGGGAGAGTAATGTCAGCTTTAAGGATGAGAAAGGCCAAGCTGGGGATAATGACGTCAGCTTAGGAAGTTGGAGCTGAGGATGATAACGTCAACTTTAGGAATCTTGAAAGTAAGCTGGAAAAATTAATGTCATTTAGAAACGAAGAAATATAAATGCAGTGATAAAAGCTTCTCTTTTTTTACGGGGAATAGCTCACCTGGGACCTGGGGGGGGGGGAGATAAGAGTAAAAATAAATTAAAAATAGAAGAGAAAAAGACTATATCTACAGCACGGAGTAGTTCGTTAAGTGGAGGTTTTCCTATATAACGGACCCTCGATATAGCGGACTTTTCTCTCTATATGGTCCGGTAAACAGCCCTGATTAGGACACTCACTTGACCACATCGTCGCAGATGAAGGAGATGTTGCCGAGGTGTTGGTTGGCGACTCGGTTCTCCATGATAAAGGCCTGAGCTACGTCCACCGCCGTCACATGCCTCGCTACCTTGGCCATCCGCGTCGTGAACCTCCTGTAGTAGAAGGTGGAAGTGAGTGGGGGTAGGGTTACTTTGTTGTAAAGATTTGCTGGGTTCAAATCTCTCTCTCTCTCTCTGACTCACCCTATCCCTGCGGCTAGATCTACGACCCTCTTGCCAGTGAGGTCGGGAAGGTAGGCCATGATCTCGTCGGCGTCGTCGTCAGCCAGGCCATCGGAGCTGACCGTCTGTATCATGGCCTGAAGGGAGGGCTCCTGCTGGTCCCAGAACACCTTCCTCCGTTGCAGCAGGACCTCATCTACCCTGTCGCTCATGGTGTTCCTGCTGAGAGAGAGAGAGAGTCGGGTAATATGAGTGAGGTGAATTGAGAAAGTAGTGAGTGAGACCCTGTTAAAACTGCAGGTACGAGGATCCCATTCTTAGTGCTAAAATCTCTCAGAGGAACAGAATCGTTTAATGACCTCGATGATCGCTGCACCACATGGGGGGGGGGGTCACTGTCTTCGTGGGAGAGTTGGAGTAACTTATACTAACTTTCACCCTGAAGGCAAGGCATTAGTTGTGAATATTTCAGAGCAGTGTATGTAATGCTACGAGAAACCGGTATCAGTAGCACACGCCTCCGTATTTTTATATAGGTTGTACAAGTGTGTGTGTGTGCAGATACATCTCTCTTTTACTATGTTGGTTATTATACATTTTGTTTGGATATTTGAACTACCGTGAGATAAACAAGACGCTGAGATTCAAGAGTTAAAGCGAGAAACCAGTATGAACTAGGCACGACTACTATCCTCGGGGAGACAAAATAACTCACTGGGTAATGTGGACGTGTGGAACAGCTGACTATTATCGTGAGAGCAATAGGCATTCAGGCCAAGCGCTCAAACCTGATGATAACCTTCGAGAGACGACTGGGCAAGCGAGGAGGGAAAGAGATCGTGACATTTGTGCGATTTGATAACTGATTTGATATTTGAAAATCTACTCAAACCTATTTCCCGTAAACCTAATTACTTATTAAAAAAATCTAATAAAAATTTAAATAAATTGGGTCAAACCTTTCTACCAGAAATATAGAAAATATATTAATGTTTTTATATTTATCGACACCAAGTAACTAACGTGTGTCAACGCAAGGTAGGTTAGATACCAGGTAGCCTCACGCAGGCCCAAAGGAAATCACTAATTGGCAACTCTACTCTCGAGATCGCTAAACCACGCCCCTTTTGTCACTTCATGCGTTTGTAATATTAGGTTTTATTACCTGTATAGATCCTTTCTCTAATCAAAATATACTAGCATAAAATGTTATTAATCTGATATCTACCTATCTTGTGTCAACCTGCCTGCGTGTGTGTGTGTGTGTGTGTGTGTGTGTGTGTGTGTCATTGCAGCCCCAGAGAGGAGTGCGTGAAGCCATGGGTTGATTCATTAATATTTCATCGTTCTTGTGACCTGTGACTCTCATGGCTTTTATTATAGAAAAAAAAACATTCAGTGGTCCATGTTGTCATATTCAGGGGTCCGTGTTCTGTTATACTCTGAACATGTTCTACTCAGTGAACTATGTTATATACTCAGCTTATACTCATATAAAGCTTACTCATCGATCCACACACACAAAGGGCAATTACAACGCGCGCAATGGATAGCCTAACACGGCCCCAACAGTACCACCTAACCTAACACGGCCCTAACAGTACCACCTAACCTAACACGGCCCTAACAGTACCACCTAACACGGCCCCAACAGTACCACCTAACCTAACACGGCCCTAACTACTTCCTAACCTAACACGGCCCTAACAGTACTTCCTAACCTAACACGGCCCTAACAGTACTTCCTAACCTAACACGGCCCTCACAGTACTTCCTAACCTAACACGGCCCTAACAGTACTTCCTAACACGGCCCCAACACTAGCACCTACCCTAACACGGCTTTCTTAGTACCAACGAATATAACACGGCCCCAACAGTACCACCTAGCCTAACATGGTCCTCACAGTAGCACCCAACCTAACACGGCCCCAACAGTACCACTTAACCTAACCTCTAGACTAAAATACACCACGTTGTACAGGGCCGCATTCCACCGATATGGACCAGAGTAGAATAATTAATGAAGCAATAGGAACTCCCCCTATACGTTGCCCCGCGATGATATCTGTATATAGCAGCACGAACAACACGTCTCACGTTAGGTTATGGTGAAAAGACCATTCAGGTAGTTCTATATCCATTTAGGTTTATGATTTCTGTTCGACACATATTTGGAGCTTCTCTTGTTAGATCAACGTGGATGGAACAGGTGAGTATGATGATAGTATGACGTAGCTTAAAATAATTTGAGTAAAGATTAAAAAGAATATAGTGAGCGTGAGGATTGTAGTGGTGTAACGGGCCGAGTTCTTCTCATTTTATAATTTACCATCCAGATATTCTTTTCTGTTATTATTCTTCGTCTTTATTTATAAATATATTTTATACTCTTGCCCTGGGATTCTAATCTCGCCACCTTAAAGACATCCTTCGAGAGCCATCGTGCCCATAGGCGGCTCCCGAACCTCAGTCGTTTGCCAACACACACCAACAGGGTCTGGAGACGTGGAGGAGATATCACAGAGGGATTGAATATTTAACTTCACTAAACAAACATACGTCTGGCAACGGTCCAGACGATATCTAAATCGCTACGTTACTCGACTTAATTGGCACGGGAGTTACTATGTTAAAACATGAACACTGATATTCACAAAATTGACTAAGTTAAACTGAATAAATATGGCGGCGCGGAACACCCGTTAACATACCTGGAGACGTGGAGGAGAAATCACAGAGAGAGTGATTTTTGAATGAACGAATAAAAGCTAGTGACAGGGGGGAAAGAGGTTCAGGGGAAGGATAAAGGGAGGATAGAAGTGAATTTTAGAAGGAGAGAACAGGTGCAGTGGCTAAACACCGCTTGCGTGAGGGGGTAGGCAATGTGCCCGGATGGTGTAACAATCACAATCAGGACGAGGCAGAGGGGGGGGGGAGCAGGATCGGGCAGGCAAAGGGCCAACGCGGGTGCTCTGGATGTCGTCTTAGCTGAGGCAGTGTTGGCAAAGCGGAGGAAGAACCGCCCCACCACGGCGGTGGCTCAAGCAGAGAAACGCAAGTGGACGGAGGCACAGGCACACTCGGTCAAAGTAACAGGGAAGGTGAAAATGGAAATGTAGCTAGTCGTAGGGTTGTTTGGAGAAAGATGAAGGTAAAGTCTTTCCTCACGCGCCGGAATATATATACGGGCCTGAGGGCATATCCCTACTAGAAAGACTAATTTTACTAACAATAGACCCTCTATTCAAAGCAGACGTTGGACACCTAGCTGTGACCGTCAGTGTCACAGATCAGGCTAATTTTCTACATCTATATTTATGATCTAATCAGAGATTGAGTTTGTCAGTAAAGAGGTGAAATGGAGTTATATATGAGCTCGCAACTCTATTGGCCTGACCGCAAACCACATCCCAGGTCAAACGGCCGTTAAGTCTTGGAGAATTTTGAGTTTGACAGGAACTGTTCAGGAGATTAATGACTTTCTTTTCTAGACAACTGACACTAACTAAACTATAAACATCAGATTCTCTGATGTCGGGGTGACAAAATAATATAACTTCAGTAGCGATCAGAAACTCATGGGTATCCCCACGGACGACATAAAATACGCCACTCTAGCTGGCCAACTCGACACTCACTTTCTTGACACGTCTTACTAACACTAAGGACAGTTGAAGCGTTCAACACCACTCACAATGGATCTTGAATGTTCCAACTGTAAACAGACATATCTAAGTTGACTCAAAACAAGGGTGTTCTCTCTCACATTCAAATTCATTTTATAGAGAGGTTGATTTCAATAAGTCAGAGAAAATGGGATAACGGAGGGCTGAGGTGTCTTGAAGTGATGAGAAAACGGACTCCTCAGATGGAGGACTCAAACGAAAGCAGAGGTACTTGTTTTTTGGGCTATTGAACGTAATATGAATCATTAGATTTTGGCGCTAACTGACGTGTATGACCGTGGTCGTTACAGTGGAACATTAACTAATCTATATTATTGTTCGCTTCTTTCCCCAACAGACCAGGACTCCCCTGATGTGAAGTAAATCTAAACTTACATAATAGTGTGAATGAATTATCCGTCATTGCAAAATAAGTTTGCTTTTATTTTTTTCGAAATCGTATCGCCCCATTTGTATGTAACATTGCGTTAATTATATTTCCTTCCATTGTTATTCCTGTGCTTATATATAGTGACCCTTTTTTTTTACAGCAATTCAAATGTCTTGGAGTGCAATGCTTAGTCACTTTATTGATATATCGATGCACAAAATAGAATTATATATTTTTTTTAACCTCACTTATAAACAAACAGTTAATCATAATTACCTGTACCTATGGGTGATAGAGGAATGTTGTGGCAGGTTGTCAGGGTCTCTAATTTGGCCTCACAACGTCCGTACATGTAATATATCCAACACTCAGGATTGAGGTAGAATAGAAAGTCACAATGTGTTTCCCGTAATATATATTGTTGCACAGCACCGTGTTAAAGAGATACAGGTCGGGCGAAGCTTGCTCAGAGTTCCTGTAGGGCGAGGAGCTTTCTGAGAGCGTGTGGTGTGGAGCTGTTGAGAGATGTTGCTTGCTTGTGGCGGTAAGTAGAAAGAGAGTGATGCCGGCCAGGTGGGGTCTTATATAGCGGGGGATAAGCGTGGCTTGATGGTTGGCCCCCCACTTTGTTCGGCGTCACTGGTTACCTGACCGTGACCACGACGGATACCTGGTAGATTCGCGGGGGGTCGGCCAGTCAGCGACACACAGCGTTTGTAGGGGAGGAATCCACTACAATGTCACTGAACGTAATTTTATACCTAATCAACGTAAATTTACAAACACAAAGAATATTTATTTTGGTAATTCAATTGGTTGTTTTGAATGTTCTTATATTTCAAGGTAATTTGTAACTATAGAAATTAAAACTAAGGCCGTATTACATTAACGAGTCGCTCACCTGTGTCCTGTGAAGACGGTAACCACAACACAAGTCACACAACCACCACACTCACTACCTCGCCGCGACAGTCACAGTCAGCCACTGGAATCGCTCAACTAGTATTGATATTCCACAAACTCGGCGGCCAATCAAAATCTCATGAAACTTATTCCTACCCTTGTGACTGGTTGCAAAATCACTCCCCTTCTATAAAGGTGATCTCTAGTATATGTATGCAATTCTTCTTGCCGATAATCAGGTACCAGAGGTATGCCTTCAGCCTAGGGAAGTATAGAAGGTACTCAGGAAATCTTTGGAGGGATATGTTACAACTCGTAAAACTAAATGTCAGCAGAGCTTGCCAAAGGTCACCGACTATCGACTAGGTTTATGTGTGGATCTTCCTCGCGGTATAGACTATTTTTTTTTAATTCTTGCTTTATATACCCGATTTATGCCTTTTCTTTCATTTTCCTTCCGTCATTCTCATGAGTGTCATAAGGTAAAATTACTTTAATCTGAGACACTCAGACATTTTTCCCCTAGGAAGTGAGTAACGTTATGATATCGGAATGTTATAATTCCGTTGTTGATGTTATGATGTACCATACATTAGTCGAGTTACCCTGGGTGGAGAGGCAATAGAGTGCATACCATCACCTACCATCTGTGCATGGGAGTAACGGAGCTACATTTCGGTAGTGATTTATCAGACTTTAATGTCTTTTATAGCACAACACTTGTGATAATCATTTTCGTCATGCTGGATGTAAGTCTTACCAACTTGTAGCATTTACTGCCATGAAGCCTTTTGGTCTTTGGGAGCAGAGGATGCTGGTCATCATATCTCCCTGACCAACAGACAATTAGGGTTTTGATTTGACCCTTTTGTTAGTCTGTCTTAATATATATAAAATAATTATTTCATAAACATTATCTTTATTCTAAGGGGTGGTCAGACTTACCAGCTGCACTGTACAATTTGGGATCTAAACTGACCTAATATTAACCTTTAGCAGGGCCGTGCACAGGATGTCAGATGGGGGCTGAGTTTTGCAAAAAAGGGGAACCATCCTTTGAGGGCTGATCTGGCTTATTTTTTCATGGCTAGTGGGTGCCCTACCCTCATGTTACTGATGATTGAAAAACAAATCGAGGGCACTTTGTAACTGGCAGGGCAACGGGTCCTACCTGTGCCTGACCTTTTGTGTGTGTATATTTCATGAATCCTTGGTGTTATTTGATATAAAAGTACTGTATTTTTTGTTTTGTTTTTATCAATAAAATTATTTAATTCAACCACACAGGTTGGTAATTAATTAAAGGCTTCAGGACAAATCTTCTGAGTCTTATGTTAGATTTTTATGAACAGTCTCCTTGATCTCTTACAAATGTGTGTGGCTTAGTGAATCGTTCTTTGTGGTTTGGGACGTATAAAAGGAAACTGAAATAATACTGGATTCTTATTTTATTAATATTATTTCATTATTATTAACCTATATGAAGGACTCCTAATAGCTTACATAATGGGAAGTTTAGGCACCCCCCTCAACTGTACTGTATATGAAAAAGAGTAATTTTTGTGCATACTGACACATCCTGTGTTAATTAAACCTTTTGTGAAGTAAATATCTCACTCTGCAATAAAATTCATGGGGGGAGCCCATATATTTTATCCCCATTCTGTTGTATGAAAAATACTGTATATAAATATTTTTGTATTTTTCATTCTTATTCCGTCACCTTGGGTTATTTGGCATTTTTTTTTTTTTTTTTTTAAGGAGCAGCTACCTAACATTACAGTATTTACATACTGGACTAAACCACCATGGAAAATTAAGAGTTGTACAAAATTGAAGAAAATTGCAACAAGTGATGTAGTCTTTCCAGTACCAGGACTTGCAGTGAAGTTGCTGTCAGTAGGTAACTAACTTGCCGTCTCTCTTGAGCTACCAAGTTTGAATTTTCATTAGACCGCTCATTGCAGCCTTACATGCCTACTATCCAAGCCTTTGAAGGATCCTCCATTTGTTGTTACAGTGGTGATCTTAAATGTTGGATGGTCTTGGGTATGGATGGCTGTGCATATTATGCACAAACTTTGCGAGTCTTCAGTTTCATGCTGTGAATCATAGTTTCATTTACCATTTCAGTGTGTCACAACTGATGCACTTCACTGAAACTCAGTTTTTAATTTATCTTCTAAATTAAGCATCTTTCTCTACTTATTCTCACTGAGCATTTAGACATCTTGGTAAGTGGTACAGGTGTTAAAATTGAGGGTAATTACGACTGAGGAAGTGTGCGGAAGTTGTAACAGCACAGTGCTCGATTGGAAATCCTAGTTTTTCATGGGAAATAAAGAAATTCTTGCAATATATGAGAAAATGGTAGTACAGTACTGTACTCTAATACTTTTAAGCATTGTTTAGTAAATTATTTTGGTTTCTACTCTATAACCCATTAATTTGTACTGGATTACCTGTATAATTTGTACATGTATTTACCGGGTATATATAAGAATTTTTTACATAACCATTCTCAGTTCCTATCTCGTGAAATAACCTAAGGCTACTGTACATAGCAGAGTACAAACTTACAATGATTAACAATATAATGACAACAAAGTGTCTAATGACAATGATTAACAATATAATGACAACAAAGTGTCTAATGCTGATAGACTATTGTGCAAGTGTCCCATCCCACTGTTAAATGCCTGATGATCAAGAGTAACTTTTATAAAATGGCCTTAAATCCTGGTTCAAGGGTAAAACTAACAGGGTTTAGGTTAGAGGTGAATAAATACTATGCAAATATAGAAGGAGTTACAATATTTAGCATAAAAAAGAAGGTAATACTGTACACTATATATTTAAGAAAATCTATGCACTACAATTCCTGTGTTTGACTGAGTTTACTGGTGTAAGCGGCCTTAGAGAGACGGTGAAGATGGTCAAAGGCGTGAGGGAGAAACGGTCTTATGCTGTTGATTTCTAGCAATGTGAGTCGGTCTAGCTTAGCATGTGTTCCTTCAATCTTGATGAACTCTGCCACAGATGATCGTAGCTTGGAGATTCTGAGGTCCCACATGTCCTGTAAGTGAAGAAATTATTTTTTACATCCATTCAAGGAAATTTTATGCAGTGTTTGGCATTTTGAAACTTATAACCTACATCATATATTACTGCAATCCATAAAACTGTATTTGATTGTTTTTCCGTCTCAAACTAATCCCGTCTCTTACACTAACCTAAGCATTAAGTAGTACAAAAACAATTACTTCATTTCTAAAATTTAATAGAAAGTAATATTTGCTGTTCTGCATGGTGGCTGTAACTAAAATCATACTTAAAACTCTTCATTTGGTGTCATATAAAAGAATCTATACAATTACTTCATAAAATAATCCTGATTGTGAAGCTTGGCATTATATTGTTAATTTGTATGGAGCAGGACATTAAGGTATGTCTTACCTTGACAAGTGTTTTGACCTGTTGAGAATTTGGAATATCCTCAGGGGCAGCTGACAGCAGCAACTGAGCAACCACCAGATAATGCTCACATGGCATTTCTGTGAACACCTGTCGGGATAAAAATAGATAAAAAATATACCAAATTTGGCCCTAGCAAGTAAATCAGATTATGTTAATAACAACTGCAGGATGTTCCAATTCCTTGGAACTAAGCAGTGTAGAGCGAGAGGTTAGTGAAGAATAAGAGAAATCTTTTGTTCATACAGTGTGTTAAAGTTACAAAATGTTGGAAAGTTCAAACTATAAAGGAATAAATTTTCTTATTTCCTAATCCTAACTAACTCTAACCCTGTTTGGTTCCATTTAAACAGTGAAACTATGGGCAAGTTTCTTTACGCCATTTGCCTCTGTCTACCCAGCAGTAATTGGGAACCTGGATGTTAATCGATTTGCAGATCATGTGTTCCGGGGTAATGTTTAGCCAGTACAGTTGGCGAGTTGTCCGGTCTTCTTGGACTATTCCTTGACACTGGGCCATGCAACTCGTTAACTTAGGGTGTGGTTGTTGTGTTGGCGATAGCTTCTACACCTTAAGCGAATTCACGCTTAGGTGGCTCTTGGGTCGACCATTATCCCATACTCAGACATTAAGTCCTTACAAGAAAAGCGGCAATTAGGTTTTGGATATTTTCATTTGCTTCCTTACGGCAAATATTTATTCTTATTCAATAACATGAAAAATCTCTGTTGTAGGGTGAAAGGTGGAGACAAGTGCTACATACTGTCATCAGGTAAACCCATTTTACAGAGTAGAACTTCTAAGCTCCCTCTTAACTGGCAAGACAAAGACGTGCACTAACAAAATATGCTCATGCCGGAAGATGGCAGAGTAATCAGCATCATCTCAATATTTGTTTGTGAGAAGAGACTTTTAACACGATTTTTACGGTGACATTCACAAAAACACTCGTAGTACAGTATCACCAAAATCAAAAGACGGAGTTGGCTAAGGTTACAAAGGTTTGACTATCATTAACCCTGGACCATCTAGGAGCTAAGATATCAATAGTATTAACATCTGTATACCTTTGATTGGCTTTCTTCTTCTTTCTTCTCAGCCAGCTTCTCTGCATCCATCCAAGGAGGTATAACTAGTCGACACTTTCCTCGCTGGCGAAGGTTCATGCCCAACCACATTGGCACCTCCAAGGGTATACCTACAGGTACAGAGTAAAAATCAGATTTAGTAATGCAGATACCAAAACTTTCCGTTCATCCTAACTTGAAATTTTGTTTGAGGTTGTATATACAAAGAAGCATATTCCTTACAAACACTCACTTTAAACAAATATTCATAAGTATACTTAGAGAAAGAGGTGACATAAGTTATGAACAAAACCTTTGACTGATTATTTAATAGTTGGTGTGATGATCAGAAGGACTTACAGTAATGTGGAATAAGATGACAGGTGAAGGATACTGTCTGGTGTTTGAAAAAATTAAAAAAGATGAGTGTAAACACAAAAGAAAAAGTCAGTCCTCATTATATGCAATCCCATTAAACGTATTTTTGCATATACGTACTGTACTGTACTGTACTGTACAAAGTTAGAAAATGAAGTGTACACTACACTAAGCACAGTGAGTATTTGCTGATATGCATTTTTCCTGTCATCTAACCAAGCTTCTTCGATTAACACCACTCTGCCACAACCTGAACCACTCCACTAAATAGAGTTCACTGCACAGGTACTATTAATTTGCCAACACAAGAACCTCAGGTCAGGTACCTGTCCTTTGTATCGAGTGACTTATGTTTTTGGCAATTTTTTTCCTGTGCTTTATTTTATAAACAAAACTCTAGTTATAACTCTTTTTTCTTATCATCGGAAGATGATAAGGTCCTGACACAGGTATCTGGGAGCATCCTTACTTCAGTCAGTTAATGATCTGGGTTTTACATAGATTAGAGAGGAGGAATGCATGGCAGCTACACTTGTATCTAACCCTCCCTCTTGTAAAGGAGGAACAACTGGCCACTGTACCAATGTCCTTCCTTCTGTGAGGACAACCTACAAGAAGTTTCTGAAGTGAGATAATACTGCAAATAAGTCAGATCCATCCCTTATAATGTAAAAAAAAAAAATATGTTTTGTTTTAATGTACTTCTGGCAAGATGTTATTTAATTGTACATTAAAGATGTTCTGTATTTATTTATACTAGCCAATTAGAAAAAATAATGTTTAAATTTCTCTGCATCACTGTGTACAATATGTCGAGTCTCAAGGAATTATGTCTATATTCATATGGATATGAAAATTTTATCACATTTACTTGAGATCTTGTGATACATCTATATTTTACATCTTAATACTGTACATAGTTATTTGTTTGAGTCATTGTTCTAACAAATATGGATGAGCATCAGCACAATGACAATTACCACTTTTTTTTTTCTTGCCAGAGTAGCAAAGGTTCTTAATTAACAACAGTGTACTGTACAGTAATCCTTAGATGCAAAAAGCTAATTAAACACGGCATTTATTTCATGATTAACAAAATCTTTTGTAAAAGACGAGAAAAGTTCTCACCTGGATTAAATGGCCCCACATCTCCTGATATGAGGTACAACTTCTCCTGAGCAAAGTTTGGCACTATAGTAATGGGAAATTTCTCTGCCAAGAACTCTATCTCAGTTGCATCCATTATTAACCTGTAATATACATTATTATGATTAATGATATACGTACATTACATCTACTATATAGCAATAAACTCGACTACTTCTTAACATTTATATAATTAATATATTCTATACAATGTACAGTATAATGGATGCATATTCATAAACAATACACGTATATCCAGGGATGTCTGTACATTATTGCATTTCACAACTTAGCATAAACTTGGCATAAAAATCAGCTGGCGTCAGCCAGAATAAAATACGTAAGGGATACTTCGCCCTTCAAAGGGTTAATATTGCAATACACTGTACAGGTACAGGCATCTCTTGATTCGTGTACATGTTCCGTTCCAGAAAATGTTTCATTAATCAATCCTTTGTAACTTGAGATGCCTGTACAGTACTGTACAAAATTAATAGTACTGTATATTCAAATACCCTGTATTACAACAAATCACATTTGGGCTGTCATAGGAATAGACAATCATCTGAGTGTGTTTTATTGCAGAAAACTGTTGGTGAGTAAAAATAAAGGTAATCATGTATATAATGGGAATAAAATCTCATGTCGTTGTTAACATTGGGTAACTTTCCAAATTATTGTATCCAGATGTTATATAATTATTGTTCATTAAGTGCACCAGACTAACCTAACCTATTATAATAATAGTTAGGTCAAGCTTAACTTTACGTTGGGTTGGGTTAGGTTAGGTAGGCGAGTTTGGTTCATTTTATCAATTATAAATTATAAAATGTAACCGAATCCGATAGTTCGAAAAGCTCCCAGACCCAAGTCTCACCGAACGTCAACACCTTTTAAACAGAACAAAATAAATTTTAATTTGCCAGATCACATTAAATGTGTACAAAAGCAACAGTTTATTTCACCGCCCTAACACTGTTTCGGGGTAAAGTTAGGTTAGCATTAGGGTGGGTAATCTTGAGATGAAATATATGGTGGAAATTTTTTACGTGATCCCATACACCAGAGTATAACCATAGGTTCTTTAACTGATGATGTTGGGTTAGTTTAGCTCATGTCATCTTCCATACATGGTTTACCGGTCTTGTCTCACTGAACCATTTGTATGGAGACGCTCAACAACGTTTGTGAACATAATTAATTGTTGCATTAATGTTGTTTCTAATATCTTTCTCTTCTGTTACAAGTACAAGGTGGTTGAACTCTTTAATCCATGTTGCTAACATTTCTAAATACCTTAATAGTAATTTTGAATGATAATCCAAAAGGAAATTATACAAAATAACTAGTTTATGGGGAAATATATCCACACAACCTTACCCCTGACAGTTCCCGCCAATACTGACGTCATATGTAAACAAAGTGATGGGGAATGGAAAGCTTTCTTAGATCTGATTACAATATTTTTATTTAGATATTATTTATTACTTTATTCAACGTGTTTTAAACCATGAAAATGCAAATATTATTACTATCGTTAAAAAATACAATATTATTATCAATACTCTTAAATGTTCCGAAAACTCAAATGAGAAGATTTCTAAGAACTCGTTGTATACGTATAATATGTCTTATTACATTATTCAAAATTTAACATGTTTTCAGAGACAAATTTTTTTAGTTATTGACAGAATTCGAATTATTATTATCAACCTCTTTTGGGGGCTCCTATAAATGCCCGGGTTGTGCCTAGCAGACGACAGCACTGCCAGCACCACGGTTCTTTGATAATTATTACCACGTACTTCTATGTGAGGTCACTATTCACTCCCCCAAACCTACTGTGACCATGAATATGAAAGTGTGTTGAAAGTGGGCGCATATACATGACAATATATTTACTCAATCGTGATATATGCCCGGTGTTCATTATCAGTCAATCACGCGTATAGATATTGCATCATCGTGTTTGAAATCAGCTGATATAAACGTTCTTCAAGGAAAGTCTTAGCATTACGTAAGTGTCATACAGCGTGTGTGGGAGTGTCGTTCTCTTTTGCTCGTGAAATAGTTGCAAACACGTAAAGAGTGTTAACAGTATGTCAGTATCACACCAAGTGGAGCTTTTACTTACATCAACGGGAAAAGTAAGACAATTGCTATTTTTTTAACAGTATTTCATTACAATCTAACTATTATAGTAAAATTTGTAGAGAAAATTTTAAAATGTGGGGTCTTTTATTCATAAGTTTAAAGAACTGTACTCGTAGTGCTCAGAAAATAACAAAAAGTATCATTTTTATTAACATTTGTACGTGAATGAGTCACATTTTCTTAGGTTTCCGGTGGATATATTTTCTTAAAACTGGCCGTGTTTTCAGAATCGTCCCAGGCCTGGTTTACGTTATAGGTTGATTTGGTTATACTGAGTCGTTTTGTGGATGATAAATCGAAGAAATCAAACCGGATGTGATGACGCGAGACAAATGTGCGATAATCCGGACACGACTGACTGTTGCCGGTTTATGAAATAGTTCACTCAGTGTTACACAAACATTAAGACGGCGTGTTTACTAAAGTCCCTTGAGGAAACTACACATTCAAGACATCTGACTTTACACTATAATATTTTACACATAAATGTATTTTTCGCTGTGTTCACTAAACATTCTCCTTTGACCTGCCGACGTTGTGCTCTTTACATCTTCATCTTCAGGTAACCGATGTTTTTTATCATCCAAAAACCTTGTAACGCACGAGACACGGTCGGGGTCGTATGAAGAACAGCAGTACCGGGACATGAACAGTCAAGGACATCTTTATTGATTGATGACAGTTACAGTGATCTTGTTAGTTAGGTCCTGGTGCTGGTGTTCTTTATACAGTACACTACAGCACAGGTATATGCTGGAACCTTTGATCTGGACTGTCGATAGTCATGACACATTAATGCTGATGACTTTTCTTAGTCATAATTATTATACTAAATTAAATATTTCCATTATATATGAATTTACTTAATGGTCACCCACTACAGGTGACCAGGCCGAAGGAAGGAGGCCAGTGGTTTGGAAATCGAGTATTGGATGAGTGGAACAAGTTACCGAACTTCACCATTAACTCGAACACGCTAGGTAGCTTCAAATATAGGTTGGACGGTTATATGAGCGATGGGGGTTGGTTTTAACGGAACTACGTAGTTTTTTTTTTTATGGGGATTAGCCGACCCGGGCACAAGTCACTGACCCACATCGGGGCCTGGGGGGCGAAAATGTAATAATAATAATAATAATTCATAGTAAATAAAATTTTGATATAAAATACAAAATTGAAAATAAAATAAAAAATATAATAATAATAACAAAGAACCATAAAGAAATACAAAAATGAAAAAAAAATCAGAAGTGAGAAGCATTATATTTATGTTGTGTTGTCAATAGTAAGAGAAACAATTGGGACCCTGCAATTGTGTGAAGCAGAAAGACAGATCAGCAACCTGTGACTTGGTCACAATTTTCGTGATGCCATATGGCAGCAGAGTCTACCATTAGACAATACATTGTGCTTTCAATATCTTCCCAGGCGGTAGTACCTCCCTGTTTGGTACTACCTATGGGACAATAGGCCCGCTGCAGTTTCCTCCATTCTCATGTTCATTGTTGTTAATAGTCTTTCGTCTTTGACTTCTACAGCTTAAGTTGGTAGACTATTCTATAGGTCTACCAGCCTCTGTGTGAAGAATTATTTCCTTATATTCTTCCTGCGTGACACCTTGGTGAGCTTCAAGATGTGTTGGTGGTGCGTGACATCACGAATAATGGCCCAGGTTTACATTTTCCATCCCTCTCAAGATTTTGAATGGCTATGAGCTCCATCCTGTTGTCATGTCTGGACAGTTGTTAGTCCTAAGGCCCTCACTCCACTTGGATAACCGATAGGACCTGACACGTGTAGTCGGCGTCGCAATTGTCAGGTCTTTTGGTTAGTTCAAGTCAGTTGATGTTATGAGTAGTCGTGGGGAGATCTCGTTACAGGGACAAGCTGTACCCTGGGTGGCTCACCAGAAGACAGTGTGCTGGAGTGTTGAGGTTATCGGAAATGACACATTTACGAGTACTGAAATACCCAGTGAATCTATCAAACATTGACTACCTTACCTTACTCTATATAAACGACTAACTATTGATTGTGATCATTCTGTGCTTCATGCCACCAGTTGAAAGAAATCACATTTTGTTCATTGACTAACGAATGTTGCATATATCAACCATTTTGTAACAATTGTTCTTATCTATTGAGTTTTATCCGTATTCGCTAAAGAGGCCACCTCGCTGAAGCGGACCACGAGTGTCCTAATTACCGACATTCCACTATACGTAACGAGTGAGTATTTTTTTAGGCGTGACACTTATGGAGTGCCACACACCTTGTCAGTAAGTTATCAGTGCCATGTCAAGTGGAGGAGAAACAGGGGGTGCCAATGTCCACTACTCTGGCACACCCCGCTTTTATAACCTAACCTAATGAGAGAACTTATAGAGAGAGAGATGAATACAAGGACAGATGTAGGTATAAAGTACAGATACGGGAATTCCCTAAAACGCCATCTCTTTAAGGTCATATGACAACACCTCAAACTGTGTAATGATATTAATTCAGGTCTCGGTATATCAACACACAGACACCTCGGTAAAAACAAGTGTATGTGTGTGTGTGTGATTACGACTTGGCTGTGATTTTCTGTCACTAAAGATAACGTGAGGGAGATAGTGGTGTGATGAGGTTACCACCGCCAAGATGCTCAGCAGCGTGTGTTGTTCTCTCTACCTTACTGTGTCGTTGTTGTTATTATTATTATTAGTAGTAGTAGTATATCATCATTACTACTACTACTATTAGTATTAGTATTAGTATTATTAGTATTGGCTGCGAAGGTTCTCTTAAGTTGAATCGCATCGGCAACGTTAACTTCCTGAGTATAATGACTTAACCCTTTGACTCGAGGGGTTAAATCATCGTCCTCAAGGGGTTAAATCATCGTCCTCAAGGGGTTCAATCATCGTCCTCAAGGGGTTCAATCATCGTCCTCAAGGGGTTCAACTCATCGTCCTCAAGGGGTTCAACTATCGTCCCAAGGGTTCAATCATCGTCCTCATGTTAAATCATCGTCCTCAAGGGGTTAAATCATCGTCCTCAAGGGTTAAATCATCGTCCTCAAGGTCAATCATCGTCCTCAAGGGTTCAATCAAATCATCATCCTCAAGGGGTTAATCATCGTCCTCAAGGGGTTAAATCATCGTCCTCAAGGGTCATCGTCCAAGGGTTCAATCATCGTCCTCAAGGGGTCCTAATCATCGGGTTCAATCATCGTCCTCAAGGGTTCAATCATCATCATGAAGTACCATTATCTGTTCATCAGTTCGATAGAGGGACAACACGTGGGGGGTCACTTACTGTACTGTGCCCATTACCTGTCGTCCATTACTAGGTCAAGCTTTTACCGATCTGTTTGGGTATTGTCGTGTTGATGTCGTGTTGATGTTGAGTTGATGTTGAGTTGTTGTTCTGTTGTTGTCGTGTTCTTGTATTGTTTTTGTCCCTTTTGTTGTGTTGTTATTGTCGTGTTGTGTTATTTTGTCGTGTTGTATTGGTGTCGTGTCGTTGTTGTTGTCGTGTTGTATTGGTGTCGTGTCGTTGTTGTTGTCGTGTTGTATTGGTGTCGTGTCGTTGTTGTTGTCGTGTTGTATTGGTGTCGTGTCGTTGTTGTTGTCGTGTTGTCTTGTTGTATTGGTGTCGTGTCGTTGTTGTTGTCGTGTTGTCTTGTTGTTGTTATCATTTTTGAAGATTAATATAAAAATGTATGAGACAAGATCACATGTACCTGCCTTGTGTAGTGCTAAGATAACTCTCAGGTGTAATCAAGAACTGTACCTTCTGGAAACACATTATTCGCTTTATCAACTGTGTTATCAGCTCTATGTGTATCAGTCCTTATTCCCTAAGTGATTGACTGACTGACAGAATGATTGATTGACTGACTGACAGAATGATTGATTGACTGACTGGCAGAATGATTGATTGACTGACTGACTGGCAGAATGATTGATTGATTGACTAACTGGCAGAGTGATTGATTGACTAATTAACTGACTGGCAGAATGAGTGATTGACTAATTGACTGGTAGAATGATTGATTGACTGACTGACTGACTGGCAGAATGATTGATTGATTGACTAACTGACTGACTGACTGACTGATTGACCACATGACGTCCCCACAAGATGATTAACAGGCACACAATACTCATTAAGAACTACGGACCTTAAATTCTGACTAAACAGCCTTAAGAAAGCTAAATATCTGGTCAACACTGTGTCTCTAGTTCTGTCCCCGTACAGTGCAGGTCGTGATCGAGGAGGTTAAGATATAATACAAGGAGCTCATTGATGGTTGAGGGCGATGATTTAACCCCCTGAGGATGATGATTTAACCCCTTGAGGATGGTGATTTAACCCCTTGAGGATGATGATTTAACCCCCTGAGGATGATGATTTAACCCCTTGAGGATGATGATTTAACCCCCTGAGGATGATGATTTAACCCCTTGAGGAGGAGGATTTAACCCCTTGAGGATGATGATTTAACCCCCCGAGGATGATGATTTAACCCCCCGAGGATGATGATTTAACCCCCCGAGGATGATGATTTAATCCCTTGGGGACGATGATTTAACCCCTTGAGGATGATGATTTAACCCCTTGAGGACGATGATTTAACCCCTTGAGGACGATGGGTTAAATCAGGTTAGGTTAACTTGACTTGACGTCTGTAGATAAGGTAGAGGGCTATTGCTTGTAATGCTGAGTGAAATAAACTGGGTTGGATACTCTCTCTGTTATCCTCCCAAACTGACGTGTTCAGATAACTGCTGTGGACACTGATTTATAGATACTTAAGTTGATTGATATGATCTCTCTGAAGCCAGCCATTATCAATACAAGTGACCCTGAGAGCATGTTCACGGGTCTCATATTAAGCTATTGATAAAAATTGGCTCACGTCACCGTAAAGACGTGTTGTCCTTCGCGCATCTCAAGAGTGGTATGTGTCTTGGTTGATATGTGGGGAGAGCAGACCAAAAAGTATTATCCACTTGTTTAATAATAATGATAATTATAAGAGTAATGATAATAATAAGAGTAATAATAATAATAGTAGTAATTATAATAGTAATAAAAAATAACAACGAATGCTACTACGCTACTTGCACCGCCATCACTACCGCCACTTGTTAACATAATTCCAAATATAAAAATGGTAAACACAGTCTCCACAGATCACATAAAGTTTTCACAAACATGATGGATGACAGATACAGACAACAGAAATACAGACACAGGCGTTTCAAAATGACTTACGTGGGTTACAGAAACACTCGACCACGTCACCTTGTATGCATCGCCGGGCAATAAGACATTTTACGTGCATGAAGGAGTCAAGGTTTAGTCTCTCTGTATTGTTCGCTAAAGTTACGGATATTTTTTATTTTTTAATTTTTTTTTGACAGAGCTACGACCTTGGTTTAACGTGACACAACGGAAAGAAATAGAATAAATTGATTAAGACATTTATTTTTATTTAATTCATATCTGTCTGTCTGTATCTTACGTTCAGAATTTGACGACGAAACAAAAAGAAAAAATAATTCTCCTTAATATTATGTTTAGGAATTTAAGTTGGAGGATGTGTGGTATTTTTATTATTGTTTTTTCTCGAGAATTGGAATTGGTAAGAATTATATCTGCTGCCTTTAGTTATAACGGTGGTGGTGACATTAGCGGTGGACGCCATCCATTGTACCTTGATGATGATGCAGTGTTAAGTGACAATGATGATAGTGATAACGTGATGGTGAAAATGGTGATATTAGTGATGATAGTTATGATGATGATGAATGTTGCGATGTTAAATTATAATGATAGTAAAAATGATGAAAATGATGATAGTCGTTATGATGATTATAATGATGATAGTCGTTATGATGATTATAATGATGATAGTTATGATGATGGTAATGACAATAATGAAGAACACACAAACAAACAGACAGTCGATTACAGGAGGCGTGAGAGGTGGTGCCAAGTCTTGTCAGACCAGCAGGCACTGTGCCATCCCCAGTCACCACACCTCTACAGGCCAGTGTGCATTGGTACTTACTGTTATGTTAGGGCGGATATTTACCCCCACACAACGAGATCCTGTGAGTAAGGCGTCTAGTGTTCTCTGTGTATATTTGTAGGTATTATGTATGTATGTAAGCAAGTATGTTTATATGTGTGGATTTTATGTATGTGTGTATGTATTATGTATGTTTATGTATGTATTTATGTATGTACGTATTTATGTAAGCAATTATTTATGGATGTAGATAAGCAACTGTGAATGTAGGTATGTATTTGTATATGTATGTATGTATGTGTGTGTGTATGTACGCTCACGGCATAACTCAGACCACAATATCAACACTACACCCCCCCCCCCTCCGCCATACATCCAGAAACTAGGAGGTGACATGTCTAGGTCAGGTCAGGTCACAGCTAACGACACATAAAACACCATCCAGCACGCGTAACCGCCTTCCTCGAGTACAGCCGAGTTAGTGAGTTGATTTTTTTCGTTTTTTTCTCCCCCCAGATGACGAGCCATGAGGAGACGAGTGACGAGGAGGCTGAGGATGCGCTACTGACGAGGTGAGGTATTCTATCTCTCTACCTTTACCTTCCCTTACTTACTTTCGTCTTTCCTTCCCTCCTTCCTTCACACTTGTGGTTGATGTAGTGTAGTGTAGTGGGTCGGTTCTATCAACTCAGGATTGGCCCAGTGCCCTGTATAAGCCTTATCAAATTATATTTTTTTTTACATTAATAATATGTGTAATAACCTCGACACCAGACACTAATACCTTATACTCCTTATATTCTCTGGTTGGTGGTGTCCTAGGTGTCCCTCCTCCCCCCCAGACACCAGACACTAATACCTTATACTCCTTATATTCTCTGGTTGGTGGTGTCCCAGGTGTCCCTCCTCCCAGACACCCAGACACCAGCCACTCCTGGTACTCTCAAGTATTCTCTGGCTGCGGTGTCCTAGGTGTCCCTCCTCCCCCCCAGACACCAGACACTAATACCTTATACTCCTTATATTCTCTGGTTGGTGGTGTCCCAGGTGTCCCTCCTCCCCCCAGACACTAGAACCTAACCTAACCTTACCTAACCAGGAAACATATGTCATTGTTTGTAAATTTACCGAATGACGTCATGATCTGCGAACCAATCAGATGCTCTTGAAGTTACTCCTGTCGAGTTACTTGACACACACACACACACACACACACACACACATGTACAACTTACGATGCAGTCCAGTTCCATAAGACAGTAATGAGAGAGAGAGAGAGAGAGAGAGAGAGAGTCACAGTAGAAGGGAGTGAGAGGGAGAGGGAAGTAAGAGAGAGTAAAGGGTAGCAGGACATGCAGAAGTAAACAAACACTCACCTTTGGTATTGTAAAACCAAATAAATACACTCCTTGACTACCAATACTGACTTGACTGATATCGTTTTCCCCTAATTTTTTACCTACCTCACATTGACGCAGCTTAGCGTGTGTGTGTGTGTGTGTGTGTGTGGTCGATTCTACACTACTACATGTATTAAGCTATGTAACGTCAGCTCTCACCTGCCTGCCCCCCCCCCCAGGTCAGTACAGTACTTCCCTATAATGAAAATAATAATAATTAGTGTTGATCATGTCCCCCGCTGCGTCTCAACCAAACCTTATCCCAGAACAATTAATATTTACTCGTGTTAACAGGCTCTTAATAATAATAATAATAATAATCATCATCATCACTGGACATTATATAAAAGGACTTCCAAGCTCCCTTTAGTCCGGTAAGGCAGGGAAGTTCTACATAAGGTAACCGATCTCTTAAAAGCCTTGGGTATTTAGCTTGTGAACACTTGGCTTGGAGTGTTTACAAGTGAGGGCAAGGCGAGGCAGTCCAGTTTCGAAGAGTCCAGTAAATATTTGACACTTCTGCTTTTCTATAACATTGAATCATTGTTCTCCGTTAAAGTTATCTCTATTAATGGTGTTCTGGTACTCTTACTACCTGTTCATTGTAATATAAAAGCTGTTTTTATTTTCGCTGGTGTAATATTCTGCGACATTTGTCTCGAGTCGCTCATCCAGTCTACCCAAAAATATGAACAACCGCTCTATTTCACCCAGCTGGGGATAATATAATAAAATAATAATAATAATACGTTAAGATGCACGACATTTCAGTTTTGGCGATAGAAACCAATTAAACACCTTCAGGCGACTTTATTCAGCTCAGAGGCGACAACGTACACAAAGGATTACAACACCGCATCAGTCTGTCTAGAGAACCCAGACAGACAGATTCAAGGGTTTTTTTCTGTGTGTTTCTGACGGACTGATACGATGAAGTGGTTGTCTTACTGACCCACTTATTGAGGAGCAACACGGTAAAATTGAGGGTATTCTAGCGCTCCTCATTATACCGTTGGCAACATCAGTAGTCATCAGTCACTCCTACACCACCACGCCGGCCACACATCCCTACAAACTGTTATTTTTCTGTCTATAACCAAACCCTTTAGTGAGGTAAGTTGGTTGAGAACTATACGGTGATGTTTATAAATTTACGAGAACCAATCAGCAGCCTTTCTTATCTTAAATGGACATGATGGTTCTGTGGAGTTGTTGTGATTACCGCCTCTGACGTCACATCTGTACCCGGCGCTTGGAATTTCAATAGGATGATTTTTGTAATGCACTTTATTTAACATCCAGGTTTTATGCTAAATTGTAATGATATTTTTGTTTGTTGTTTATCCATAATGTGAATAGTAAAGACGATAGCCGCGAGTAAAGTGCTTCTTTTTTTTTTTAACTGGAGGGTTATGGATAATGGTGATGTTAATGTTGGTTCACACAGCCCTAACTTGTATTGTGTGTGTGTGTGTGTGTGTCAGTCATTCAGTATATGTGTTTGGACTTGTGAGTGAGTGTTTGGTACCAGCGAGACGAAATACTTTTTAAGTTACTGGTGTCATGAAATACTTGCAGTCATGAGTAGGTGAGGGGGGGGGTAGGTGGTGTTAGTATATAGTTGGACCAAAGAAATAGCTAATAAACTCCACCCCATTTCTCTCTTCCTAACAAAAAATAAAAAAAAAATTAAGCGAGATAAATATAGTAATTATCATAAATAATAATACCGTATTATATAAATATTTCCTTGCCATATTACCAGAGTAAATAAATAAATAATCAGATGAGATTTTCGACTTGTGTTGTCTCCCTATTAGTGTTTCCTGCACAAGTTTTTCCTTCCCTAACACACCACAAAAAGCATCCGTCATGTTGGGTCTCGGACACTTACTGGTAACCAAACAAACCTTGTGTGTAAGTTAGTTTCAAGAAGTGTGTGTGTGTGTGTGTGTGTGTGTGTGTGTGTGTGTGTGTGTGTGTGTGACAAATATTATAAACTTCTTTGACCGATCGTTGACTAGTTCCTGTTGGTCTGAGTCTAGCTGCTGTGGGTTATTCCGTGTTGTGTTGTGTTCTTGTGAAAGTATTCATCACTACTACTACTTCAACTACTACTACTACTATTCTACTACTTCAACTAATACTACTATTATTTTACCCTATTTATCTGTCGTAGTTATCTGAATTATAACGAAAAACTTCTGTAACAAATATTTCGTTATAAAATTTTTCTGACCTGTAACACAAGTATTAACATATTGTATATTATTGATATTTCCCGACACCCTTTACATATAACAAAAACACATTACACCCCCTTGGCTCTGAACTGTGTATAACATTGAACTTCAAGGTATAAAAATCTTGAACGTGGTGCTTGTATATTTTAACTGGAATTTGAACGTGTGGCGGGTAATTCTGGCGCTATGACTCGACTGCAAATGCGATCGACCGTGCGATGTGTAAACTGATATATATATATATATATATATATATATATATATATATATATATATATATATGTATACGATGATTAGTGGTGTAGTATATTGTGTTGTAATGTTTATGGTGGTGAAGATGGCGGCAACTGTGACTTTATAATGAAGGTGGAAGATGATTTGAGGTGAGAGAGGAATGGCGGCAGTCTTGAACACCGACAGTTGGTACAGGAAGTACAGGAAGTTTACGGAGGACATCGTACCAGGTGGGCGGGGAGTCTGTAGTGGATTTCTCCCCTACAAACGCTGTTTGTCGCTGAGTAGCCAACCCCGCGAATTCCAGTGTATGCCTCGTGGTCTCGGTCAACCAGCGCCGCCCACGGAGTGTGTTAACTATTCACCCACGCCTTCACCTATAAAGACTCAACCGTGGTGACCTCTTCTAGCTGCAGCCGCAAGCAACACTTCCTCCTCTCTGTTGCCTGGCGTCCTCGTCAAAGGCGACCCACAAGCTGTCCTCCTCTGAGCACCCTCACCAACCAGCTCTCTCTACATCACGCTAGTAACCACGCTGCCACTTCCCAGCACCAAGCTGCATTGTACATCCAATGCAACATGTATACAGAGATCACATTGTGAGTTTCCTTTCTCCATCCCATCCTGAGTGTGAACCCAAACAAACAACCCGTTCCCCACAAGTCCAGGGGGATGGCTGCTTCTCGAGCTTCTCTCTGTTTGTGGCGAATTTGGGTCCTAAGCTTTAAAAGTGTTCGAGGAACAACGTAGTCAGGTGTGGCCTTGTTACAGCCAGTCTTGGCAAGGCTATATTATTTTTATATATAAATAATTCGTATTATTGCATAGAAATAATTGTGAATTAAATTAGGATTGGCAGAACTGTGAGATAACGATTATAGATTAAGGGGTAACTCGCATGTTTCCAGCTTGACGCCAACTTAAAACTAATTAATGTTGCGAGACATATTCACATACAATAAGAAGCTAAGTGAAGGCAAGAGACAAACTACATTATAAGAAAGCCTCAGTGTTGATGTTATTTTGACGTGTATATTTATTTCATATTTTATAGTGAGTTACAGGTGTCATGTAACCCGTTAGGACGGGAGGGAGGGTGGGGGGTTGACTGTGGTATTGTGAGGGGAGGTGGGGGGATGGCGCCGTTCTGCCCAGGTGAGGAGGGTTGTGTCAATTACCTGGGGCTGCCCTGTACCACACTTGGTAAACAGGACCGCATACTTTGCCTATCTGCTTCCATGTTTACCTGCCTGCTCGACCTGGTCTTCACGCCCACACACCTCTTACAGCAACTGCCTCCCCCGCCCACACGTCGTCGAATAATAGCTGCCTAAATTACACACACACACAGCTCAATCTATCATACCATGCTAGATGGTTCTTTTCGACCCTAAGTGACTACTGATATCTCCCCTTTTCAACCTCCGATCTTCCTCACCCCCCCACCTTTCCATCGCCCGCCTCACATACGCCAGTCACTATTTGGTGTGTAAGGTCTTCTCACCCCTCCCCCTCCCCTGTAAAGCTACGTCTCATCCTCCCCATTAACCTGATGCTAGTGACGACCAGCAAATACCGCGTAAAGTAAATTCTGTTCTGTCCTGCTGTGAGGTTGGTACGCTTTTCTCTCTCAAGCTGTACACGTGGATTTATTTCCCATTTTTTTTATTCAATATATAAATAAACGCAACAATGTTCTACGTGCATTAAGTATTACAGTCGTACATTTTTTGGTTTAGTAATTCTCTTCACTAATCGGTCACTGTTTAAAGTCACTGGCGGATAAAAGGTTTAATTCCCGCCACTGATGACGTCACTTTGGACCAGCGATGCTTATTGGTTTTGCTTCTGTTCCCCCTTCCTCGAATTTATGACACGCTGGCGTTTTCTTATTACCATTATTATTATTATCAATATCTTATAAACATTTAATAATTGTTTTTTTATCATTTTAAGAGTCAAACGTGTTCCTAAACTCCAAATATAAGTTGCTTTACGCAGTACTTGTCAGCCTGTCTTGTACACACACGCACACAATGCACTCGCTATTTGTTTTAGTTCCTGACGCCACCGCCGCCACTGGTCTGGGAGTGTAAACATACCGGCTAAGACCACAACTACGCCGGCACGAACACCAACCTCGACCACACCTCCTAGTTGAAGATACAAAAATGCACACACCTGGTTATTAGTACAAACTGTAAAATAACTCAAAATTAATAAACACTTCGTTAAGTTTACTCCGTTCACGTGAGCTGATTGGCCGAGCGATATGAGGAGCGTTGGGCTAATTTGGAGCTCTTCATTATTTAACTTATATTCTTTCTATTCTACAGTTGCAAGTAATATACTCACTCGTAATTGGTGCCAAATGAAATTAATTACTTAAGGTAGCCTCAATATAATGTTGGTGGTATTTGTGGATGTTTTAAGTCAGGTATAGTATCATAAATTCATCGCTGTCGCCATCATAAATCCGAATTTGGGATTTTCAAGCATTTTCTCGTCCATTTCGTCACCTGAAACCGAGAAAAAGTTGTGCAAAGACTGTAGTTGTGGTAGTGTAGTGTAGTGTATATGATGTTGGTGTAGTTGACAAGGGTAAATGACGGAACACTATACTCGCCATAATATTTCTCTGTCTCTCACTCACAAACACACATGTTTTGAAAGTTATCAAGGTCAAAATGTCATCCGAGTTAAAAGCAAGACCGTGGAGAATTAATTTCCTACATTCTGCACACGTTTCCAGGTTACCATCTTACTCCACGTGTGTAAGTTAGCTTCGTGTTATATCAACGTTAATTAATTGTCCAGGTAAGTGGTTGAGAGGCTGTGCAGGTAGATGTGTATTAAGAGTCCACAGGTACAGTACAGTAATGGCTTATTTAGAACACTACACCTGGTTACCTGTACACGGCACTACCACTACACTCCTCTCACCTGCACCACACCTCTACACACTTGTCATCCTTAACACTTGTGAAGCAAGCAACGCCCCCCCCCCCACACACTCACACACCTGTTGCTTTTACCCTTCACACTTCTGCTACCCTTCCCACTTATAATGGTCTTATGCTTTCATCTTAACACACTTCATTCTTTCTTCATTTTAACGCATTTCATTCTTAACCTTGTTTATATCCATTTATCTATCTATCTATCTATCTATCTTTCTTTCTTTCTTTCTTTCTTTACCTTTCCCACTGAATGTCTATCTATCTATCGATCTATCTGTAATCATAGGAAAAATTTGCTCGAGTCGATAAGTCTGTTAACTCATTCGATGATTTAATTACTTTACCTTTACTTTACACTTAAATCAACACTTACAATTCTCAGTAAAGTGTTTATAATCCACTCCCCTTAATGGTACCTCAACGGGAATTTTATACATCAGTTTATTTATTTTTTCACGACAGTATTGTTTATAATATTGTAATGATGTAAATTGAGGACAAAGTGTTGCTAGAGTCGGTCGTATTGTAAGTCACCCCCCGAAAGACTACCTGTACTTGGGGTGATCGATGAATCTCCAGAATGAACACTGTGATTCCTGTTGTCTTGGTAAGGTTGCCAAAATACTTCGCCCGTTGTGTTATATTTTTTCAACCCAATTTTGTAGATAGTTTTTTTTTTTAGGTGACTGTTTAGGTAAGGATGATACTAACTCAATACAAAACAGGTGTGAGTGATAAGATAGGCAGATGTAAACACTTTGAATTTAAACAGGTGAATTGGTATATATAAATCAGATCATCATTGAAGGTATAAATTTAAGGTCTATAGGTCTGACGGCTTGTTAATGGCGGTACAGAAACGGTACACAGTGGCTTTACTTTCAACACAAGAATAAAAATTATCTACTAATATCAGGCAACAGATGTGAGCGCAGCAGGTAGAAGCAGGCAACAGATGTGAGCGCAGCAGGTAGAAGCAGGCAACAGATGTGAGCGCAGCAGATAGAAGCAGGCAACAGATGTGAGCGCAGCAGAAGAGGCATGATGAGAGCGCTGCAGGAAGCAGGCAACAGATGAGCGCAGCAGGTAGAAGGCAGCGATGTGAGCGCAGCAGGTAGAAGCAGGTAACAGAGCGTGAGTGCAGGCAGAAGCAGGCAATATGAGCGCAGCAGGAAGCAGGCAACAGATGAAAGTAGCAGGTAGAAGTGAGAAAACAGATGCAGGCGGCAGGTAGAAGCAGGGCAACAGATGTGAGCGCAGCAGGTAGAAGCAGGCAACAGATGTGAGCGCAGCAGGTAGAAGCAGGCAACATGTGAGCGCAGCAGGTAGAAGCAGGCAACAGACTTGAGCGCAGCAGGTAGAAGCAGGCAACAGATGTGAGCGCAGCAGGTAGAAGCAGGCAACAGATGTGAGCGCAGCAGGTAGAAGCAGGCAAAACATCTTTAGTCAAGATGAACTCATGGAAGGACATGTACTGTATGTAAAGCAGAAAGATTAACATGCCTTCCTTCTTCCTTAGCTGCTGTAGCCTCTCATGACATGCTTCTCTCTGCAGTCTTCAATCTTGTATACTGGTCTTAACTCATGACTGGTGATGATGCTGTTACTGCTCTGGCTTCCCATACTCTCACTTATCGACTCATATAGATCTCTCCACACCCTGAACGTCCACAGTTGGCGAAGGTTATGGACTTAATTTTCTCCCTGCGTGTGATGGCTCCAGTGTTAAAAGAGCCTTCATAACTAACCTAACAAACAGGACTTAAAAAAAAACAGTACTTGACTATTTTAAAAGAGATTATCAGATGTTTGAAGTGTAATAGCAAATGACCTAGTTTCAATCCTAAGGGAGGGAGAGTCGTCGAAACTGGCACCCACCCCTGACCTCCCTCCTCCTCAAATGATTACAACTCTGTACTGTCCTAACCTCCTGCCCCACCATAACAATCTCTACCTTTTCCCTACCACCCACCATAACACCTCAGGCCTCGCCCTTACCACACATCATATAACATCTTACCTCTGCCCCTACCACCCATCATAACACCCACTGCCCCTACCACCCACCATAACACCCCGCCTCGCCCCTACCACCCACCATAACACCCCGCCTCGCCCCTACCACCCACCATAACACCCCGCCTCTCCCCCGCCACGCACAGTATACAAAAGGTACACCCACCAATATAGCCTCTAGGATTATATTATACCCTTGTAACCTCGACCTATATTAGTATACTGATCCACCGGTGAGTCTATGCTGATGTCTTATTCATTCACCTGTACTCTTTTCTCTTCTGCGAACGTGATATATATCTTTTATCTCTCTATTTCTCTGTTTTCCTCTCTTTTATGTCCTCTCTCTCCCGGCCACACCTAAAGCACACTCACCGTCTTACCGTGTAATGAATACTAACCATCTTATATACATCCCTCACCTGCTAATTGCCATTACATTACGCCCCTCTTACCTGCCTTGAGGTGAAGTGATGGGTTACCTTGACCGGGTTGTCTTGTCTTGAAGAGATGTGATATAGGGGGGAGAAGGGGAGAGAGAGAGAGAGAGAGAGAGAGAATGACGTGACAGTGCAGAGAGAAAAAAGAGATTATTTTGACATGATTAGTAGAGAGAGAGAGAACTCGGTAATACCCAATAGATGATACTTCTCTCTCTCTCTCTCTCTCTCCTTATAAAAAAAATCCATGATAAACCAGTTCTAAGATTAATCGTCTGTCGATATTTCGTGGAGATCAGATTAAAACAACCGTCAGGTGATCGGGGTTGGAACACCTGCGATTCACCTGACAACATCTGGGAGTCATTACGAATGCCTTTGAGTCACTTAAGAATCATTACGAACACCTATAGTCACTTAGTCATTACGAACACAGAGGATTCACCTGGAGGTCATTACGAACACCTATAGTCACCTGGAGGTCATTACGAACACCTATAGTCACCTGGAGGTCATTACGAACACCTATAGTCACCTGGAGGTCATTACGAACACCTATAGTCACCTGGAGGTCATTACGAACACCTATAGTCACCTGGAGGTCATTACGAACACCTATAGTCACCTGGAGGTCATTACGAACACCAATGACTCGTCTAGGACCATCCTTATAGTCAATGACTGTGTCACAGAGCCAGGTGTAGGCAGTTAGGTCACCCCCATCCCAACCTCCCTCTTCTCTTCCCTCTTAACTGAAGCTTAAATCAATACCTAATTCCTTCATTATCGTGTAAATTCATCTAATTGCTCAAGAGTTTCGTGAGTTAGTTCCTGTATAGATCATTTTTTATTATTTTTTTCTTCATGTCCACAAAGTTATATAACCAGTTGCTTGTTTGGGTTATACACTATGGCGGTGATAAATATTGAAACAGTTTATTTTGTCCAGAAAAATATAGATACAGAGTGGATAATAATAACAATATTAACATGGCTGTGCAACGTTGTCAAGTTACACAACAATATGTCGCATAATGGGGGTGTTTTGGCGAGTTGTTGTTGTTGTAGCTGTTGTTTTTACACTACAACTAGGGATTGACCAGGTAAGGGTAAGGTCCTATGCCATATTTTCTCTTGGATCATATTATCGGGAATCCATCTTTGCCACATCTAAGAAAACGCATCAACAACTGTACCAGGTGTAAATGCAACCGACAGTACCAAGTAAAATTTGGCATGTTTTAGCCCACCAGATCCCTTAGTTATTGTTCTTAAGTACCTCCCCCCTTATTTACAACCCAGTACTGCACCTCCTCACGACTGCCAACTACCCCCCCCCCCCACTGTAAAGTCATCTTGTCAACCTTGATATAAATATTTTCACTCCAAATTAAGTAGTTGTTTACAAGAGTGGGTGGTGCCAGAGGATCGTTACCATTCTCCTGTGGTTCAGTGTTTAATAATTAATTAGAGAAACTCGTGTTGAAGACTTCCTTGTGGTGGATTAGTGTGCCAAGAATAACCACCACAGTTCTGAGCCTCGTAAATAATTAAAAGTGTGAGGTGAGATGGGGATAGTAATTACCCCTCCTCCCCCCTTGAGAGGTGTAGTGGATCAGGTGCAGAACGTATACTACACCATCTACACATAGAAATATAAACAGCATTTATCCGTAAGAATAGTTAGTGGATAGGAATGTAAACACAGATATAAATAGAGAAAAAGTGTGTTTATTATGTCGTGGGCGATGATGGATGAGTAGAATGACATAATTGATCAGGTTCTTGTGCGTCAGTGCTTGGCGGCCATCTTGTAGCTTATGCATGTTGGGTTTCTTGTGTGTTGTGTATAGTATCACTGTGGCACCTCATGTTGTGTAGACCCTCTGTGGCACCTCATGTTGTGTAGACCCTCTGTGGCACGTCATGTTGTGTAGACCCTCTGTGGCACCTCATGTTGTGTAGACCCTCTGTGGCACCTCATTGTATAAGTGTGGCACCTCATAGAGAAAGCCTTAGACCACCTCGAGTCATAAACCTTCAAAAGCACTAATAATTCCTTCTCGTTCTTGTTAACACATTTGACATTGATAATAAAACGAATATCTAGAAACCTTTTAAAATACAGTATATCATTGGGGGTCAAAGGTTCACTCACTCCCTCCCTGAAGCAGTATCGACTCCCCAATGAAACAAAACACTCACACCAGATGGCACTAAGTTCGGAGTCTCATTCCCACGAGGAGCTAAAATCATCCCGTATCCCTCAAAGGAACATCAGTTGAGTAGGACAGTACAGTCACCTACAAAAGTCCTGTCGCCTCTCCTGCTGTTCCACGAACCCCGAAATTCAGACTCGTGAATCCGAAACATATATTGACAGATTAATACAACAGTTTCTACTGCTTCGGGTTCACGATTGTTAATCTCGGGGTTCGTGGAGCAGTAGGAGAGGCGACAAGACTTGTGTGAGTGACTGTACAGTACACTCGCAACAAAAAGTATCGGTGCATACTGTAGTGTGAACAATTTGAGACCAGTGACGATAGGTATTGGGAAAGGCGAGTTGTTCCAGCCGTATGATGGCAGCCCTGTAATCCTGCTGAGCTGCTACGATGGCCTGGTCAAGTGAAACAAACCGTTACCTGTGCTAATATGTCTTGGAGGACTTGGTTCACGAGAGGAGAGAAGAGGGAGTGAGGAAGCACCTTTGGGTCACATGAGTACAATGTCTGTCTGTCTTGTCCTTCAAGCTCGAGAGTACATTATGTGTAACCCTGAACTAGTTTACTGTGTACTCGTATAGATGTGTGTGTGTGTGTGTGTGTAAGTAAGTGTATGTGTGTATAAGTATGTATCTGTGTGTGTGTGTCTCCTATCACGACCTTTATGAAAAAACATCTTCAAATTGTGTTCAAGTCTTGGTTACCTACACAGCCTTGTTCACGTATACGTACAGCACGTGTCACACCTTCCCAACACACCGTCTCATTATCTCAGGTGTGTACCTCCCCTCACCTGTGCTTACCCTGAGTATAATTACCTTCAGTG
Organism: Homarus americanus; assembly: GCF_018991925.1. Taxonomy (NCBI): domain Eukaryota; kingdom Metazoa; phylum Arthropoda; class Malacostraca; order Decapoda; family Nephropidae; genus Homarus; species Homarus americanus. The sequence continues at coordinate 9,190,818 of NW_024733734.1, forward strand.
TTTCATCCATATATGCAAACATACATACATGCATACATACATACATTACATACATACATACATACATACTCAAAAGAACCTTCAGTTTCTAGTTATCATGTATTGTCTCTAAGTCCATTCATTATAGGCCGGATACAGGAGCTCACCCTCCCCCCTGTATACTGAGCTTCCCTACACCTAGCTGTCACGTTGAGTCAAATAGAGAGATGGTCAGCAGAAAATTTGGTGACGTTGGTAGTGGTGGATCTTGGTTCTGTTGGTTTATCGATCTGACTCATCAGCTGAAACTAGGGTAGACAGTGTGTGTGTGTGTGTGTGTGTGAGAGAGAGATAAAGTATGCGTGTGGGAAGAGAAGAGTGTGTGTGAGACGGGGAGAAAGACTGTGTGTGTGTGTGTGTGTGTATAATTATGTGTTATGGTGTGGAGTAATAATAATAATAATAATAAATGGTTTATTGAAAGAGCATGGCATCCGGAAAGCTGAAAATATACAGTTACATAATTGGGGAATGGGTCTCTTGTTTGACATATAATATATAAGTAACATATGTGATATAAATATGATATATAATAACTAAGTGGGGAGGTGTGTGTTATGGTGTGTGTGTTATGGTGTGTGTGTGTGTTATGGTGTGTGTGTGTTATGGTGTGTGTGTTAGTAATGATGTGTGTATGTATAACGATTCCGAAGGTATAAGTTAAAGAGGCTGGAGTGAGGAATGACTGAACTACCCAATTCACCTATCCACATACATATATTATTACCCTTTGAACTACACGCCAGGACAGTGTAACACCTTCCTGAGTGATGAATGTGTGTGGCTACGTAACGAGTTCCTTATGTAACACTTGGTTGTGTATGGCTGTCACGCTCCGTAAGTAACTGCGTCGAGGTAATGAATAAATAAATACCAACAATGATTATGATGTTAGGATGAAGTTATGCAATGAAAAATAATAAGAAATAATAACAATAATTATGGTTGATAATAATAATAATAATAATAAAATAACTAATAATAATAAGACAGGATCAAACAATAATAACGGTTAATATATTTGTGTTATCGTCAAGTGAGTTTTTTTTTTGTCTGAGTCACTCCCGAACACGAGAACTAAACTACTATATTAAATCATTTCGCTTTGAAGTAATGGTGCACAGGTGTGGTGAAACCGTCATCCCTCCCTCTCTCCCCTCTCTCCCTCCCTTCCCATCCCTCCCTCCCGTCATCCCTCCCTCTCTCCCTCTCTCCCTCTTCCTGTCATCCCTCCCTCTCTCCCCTCCTCCCTCCCACCCTTCCCGTCATCCCTCCCTCTCCCCTCTCTCCCTCCCACCCTTCTCTTCATCCCTCCCTCTCTCCCCCCCGCCCGCGGCCACACAGACACCCTCAGTCGTTTCGTGGCCCCCTCAGTGAATACAGTGAAATACTACAGTATATATATTTTTTTATGAAGAAATATACTGTCGACTGGTACTTATATTACGAACATTTGTGTGTATGTGTGTTTATATACTACAAATGATTTCCGCAAATACGTGTCAGTTGTTGCAAAAAATTAACACTGTAAAATATATCTGAATTTATTTATTAACACATAAACACACAGGCAAGCAAGTTCCACGGCATTAGTAAATAGATTCTCAAGATTTGTTCGTCATATTGTCGTTAACTGGACATTACCGAATACCGATTCACTCAAACTACGACACAAAGATGGCTGCGTGACCAGGTCTGCCGTAGTTACCCTAATTACAATTTACTCCGGATAATCGTCCCCCCCCCCCTTATTTCTCAATGATGTGACCTTAACCTTTTATCTTTCGACCTTAAAAACGTGAGGTAATTATAGTAAATATATCTATTGAGTATAACAGGCACTGCTTTATGGTTTCTCTTCCTGCCTCACTTTGCTCAATTGTTGTTATGTCATGTACAGTATTACTACGCTTCCAAAAACTAACCGGGACGGTATTTTTTTGAAGCATGTTGTCTCAATAATGAAATACACTAGTCATCCACGATAAACAATTTAGGAAAGACAATTTTTTGGGTTTGTTTACACATTGTATATAAAGTTAAATAAATAAAGCAAGGGATGAACTGACGATTCTCCGCCTCCCTAGCTTATTTCACCTAAAGATTAAGCATCCCAGTCTACCCTATCCTTTCCTATCCTCAATCCCCCAAATAGTGTTAGAGCGTGTGTGTGTGTGTGTGTATTATAGTTCGTGTGTGTCATAATTTGTGTGTGTAATGGTGTGTGTGTGTGAAGTTGCGTGTGAAATAAGAAAGGAATGGACTGGACTTTGAGTTTTACCTCCTGAAGTGTGTTGGACGTGGTGTTGTATAACATTACCCTGCTTCAAGCTGTTACTGAGGCCAACCCTCTTCTACTGTCTTGCCAGGGTTTTCGTGGCGTGTGCAAAAGGGCTCTCGGCAGCGTCTGTTTATTTGGTATCTCAAAAGTCCATAAATATTTTCATCCCTTTGACAATTGTGTTTAACCATTTGACGATTGTGTTTTAACCCTTTGACACCCATGATTTAACCCTTCAAAAATAATTTAACCCTTTGAAGACGCTGATTTAACCCTTTGACTACTATGATTTAACCTTTTGACACCCATGATTTAACCCTTCAAAAATAATTTAACCCTTTGAAGACGCTGATTTAACCCTTTGACACCTATGATTTAACTCTTTGTAGACGATGATTTAACTAGATGCGTGCAGTCACCAGCTTAACGTTAGTATCGTGAAGATGTACAAAACGCTCGCTCAGTCATCCAGTGTTGCAGAGGAGACGCAGATGTTGTGATGGTATGGTGTTGCATAGTGAAGTTTGATGGGAAGGTCGCTCCTCTCTCTCTCTCTCTCGCTCTCACACACACACGAAGCCAAAATGAACAGAATTCACCAACTACATTTAAAATTTATTAATGAAATCTAGTTGTGACGTCATGGGTCAATGTTCGTAGGTTCTCTTCCCTTTCGGGGTGACAGGCTGGGGAGAGGGTGGGGGTTGGGGGAGTGGCAGGGGTTAGGGGAGGCAGGGATGGGGGTGGGAGGGGGATGTCTGGTTAGGTTATGACGTAGCGGAATATGAAATAAGGCCCTTAAAACACCCATGTATGGTATAGGGTAGGATGTTTAGTGGCTGTACCGACAGACAATAAATAACCCAGTGCTGGAACGCTGGAAAGTTTCAAAAGGAGGCTGGATAGATTCATGGATGATAGAGAGTGGTAGTAACTCTCGACAGGAGCTGCCATGCACAGGCCAACCGGCCTATTGCAGACTCCTTATTTTCTTATGTTCTACTTATGTTCTTCAACCCTAACACACTATTAGCTTAGCTAGGCGGTCAGCTCGCCCTCTCTTACCTCCTCCTAAACTTCTTCAATTTCCGAACTATAACTTCCTTCCCCCACCTCTAATCTTCTTTCACCCTCCTTTCTCTACAAACAAAAAAGTTAGATAGGTGAAATATTAAAAGTATTTATTTTAGTTAATGAGGTGAATTGTTAAAATGTTATTATTATTATTTTTTATTGTTATTATATTGTTGTTGTGCTCTTATTATTGTTATTATTATTATTATTATTATTATTAGTAGTAGTAGTAGTAGTAGTAGTAGTAGTAGTAATAGTGGTATTAGTAGTAGTAGTAGTAGTAGTAGTAATAGTGGTATTAGTAGTAGAAGTAACGGTAATGGAAGCAATAACAGGTTTCTTTTAAATTAGGCTTAACTGGGGTTAGCTTAACTATGACTAGATTAGATTAAATTTGGTTTGGTTAGGCTTAATGGACTGGGCTGAGACAGTGGGACTAGGTCGGCGACGAAGGAGGAATCGACCTGCTTTGTCTGACGTTCACGAGATGTTGTGCTACAGTGTCCATCTCTCTATCGATATAATACCTTCATCCTGGACCACCCCACATTATGTAACATCTCCTCACACAAACACACACACACAGACATAGTTACAACCTCAAGTTACCCACATAGTTACAACCTCAAGTTACCCACATAGTTACAACCTCAAGTTACCCACATAGTTACAACCTCAAGTTACCCACATAGTTACAACCTCAAGTTACCCACATAGTTACAACCTCAAGTTACCCACATAGTTACAACCTCAAGTTACCCACATAGTTACAACCTCAAGTTACCCACATAGTTACAACCTCAAGTTACCCACATAGTTACAACCTCAAGTTACCTACATAGTTACAACCCCGGCAGCGACCCACATGGTTACAACCCCGACAGCTACCCACATGGTTACAACCCCGACAGCTACCCACATGGTTACAATCCCGACAGCTACCCACATGGTTACAATCCCGACAGCTACCCACATGGTTACAACCCCGACAGTGTTTATAATGTATTTCTAGAATTAACAACAATATTTATGGCGTAAATGGTATAGGATTTTATTTACACGGAGACTAGCCTATGGTGATTTACGTTTATTTGATACTTGATTGTGATTATGTAAAGAATATGGTGATTGTATGTATGTTATTACCATTGCGTTAGGTTACGTTACGTTGGGTTAGGTTATGTTGGGTTTGGTTATGTTGGGTTTGGTTATGTTGGGTTTGGTTATGTTGGGTTTGGTTATGTTGGGTTTGGTTATGTTGGGTTTGGTTATGTTGGGTTTGGTTATGTTGGGTTTGGTTACGTTGGGTTTGGTTATGTTGGGTTTGGTTACGTTAAGTTTGGTTATGTTGGGTTTGGTTACGTTAAGTTTGGTTATGTTGGGTTTGGTTACGTTAGGTTAGGTTATATTGGGTTATGTTGGGTTTGGTTACGTTATGTTGGGTTTGGTTATGTTGGGTTTGGTTACGTTGGGTTTGAAGTTTGGTTATGTTGGGTTTGGTTATGTTGGGTTTGGTTACGTTGTTTGGTTATGTTGGGTTTGGTTACGTGTTGGGTTTGGTTATGTTTTTGGTTATGTTGGGTTTGGTTATGTTGGGTTTGGTTATGTTGGGTTTGGTTATGTTGGGTTTGGTTATGTTGGGTTTGGTTATGTTGGGTTTGGTTATGTTGGGTTTGGTTATGTTGGGTTTGGTTACGTTGGGTTTGGTTATGTTGGGTTTGGTTACGTTAAGTTTGGTTATGTTGGGTTTGGTTACGTTAAGTTTGGTTATGTTGGGTTTGGTTACGTTAGGTTAGGTTAGATATTAGAAAGACTTGTGTCCATCATAAAGGTTCGTAATGTGATTATGGTGAAGAATTCAGTCATACCCATAAAAAAATACCCCCGTATGTGTAATGTTGTTTGAGGAGTGAGATGAATGACAAAACTAAACACTGTGTATGAGGTGTGTCGCTAAAGATGGTTGATGGAGCCTGTAGGTGTTGGGTGACCAGGTACAGCACGCAACACTCACAGCTATTCAGTGTATAAATATGATGATAAAATGCCACCCATCACAACGGTGTGTACGTGACAAAGCGAGTGGTTTGAGTGCGTGCATGTGTGTGTGTGTATGTGCGTGTGTGCTCCAGTTGTAGAGGGAGATGGTGGTGGAGGAGGCGCCTCATACCATCTCGGGACTCCCTCTTGGTCACATCTCACAGCCATTCTGCCGCTACTGTTGTCTGTTCCAATCCTCCCCCTACTCCTTTGTTTACTGTAACGAGATCAAAGTGTATATCATTTATACATACATACATACATACATACATACATACATACATACATACATTCATACATACGCTATAATTACCCTGGGTTTGTGATCAGGTACTACGTGCACAAAAACAGTATTTATTTGTATGCCGCGTCCCCCGATGTTGGCAAGGCTATATGTCCGCCGCTGTGAATCTTAAATCAAAATAATATCACCAAACGAAAGTCTAAGAAGGCATAGCTCTTCGATGAACAGACAGACAGACGCGCGCCGGCTACCCAAGAGTAAAGCTGCTTCTCCCTCGCTCCAGCCCTCGTATAAAAGAAACTAGGCTTACTACCATACCAACACGGGTGAGTCATTTACTTCCTTTACAACACTGTCGTTCTTCACTACCATAACACTGTGACGATTTTTTTTTTTCATTTTTTAAGTTTTTTAGTTATTTATTTTATTTTTTATTAAGTGACAGTCGAAGTGAGTTGTGTTATTAGTTAGTCTTTAAGGTGTGGGTGAAGACTCGATTGTAGGTACTAACACCGCACGTAGCAACAAGGCTAGGCTCCTCATTTACACACATTTATCATATGCTACGACAACCGTTATGTTTTAGGTTTTATAAGGATTATCTTTTGTTAATATTTTGTTAATTATGAAGACCAGTAACGTGGGTCGTCTTTGATTTTTTTTTTTTTTAATTATGAAGATCTAACCCGGCTCACTAGTTGGCGTCTTTCGTACAAATTTTCTTGACCGGGATAATGTTGGATCAGGTCGTGGAGTTGAATGACATTGTTGACTTAATACAGGGACTAGCCAGGGGGGTCTCTCAGCTGGGTAAAGACATCATAAGGTACCTAAATGAAACATTATTAATAGATTAAACTTGAGATTTTGTAAGAATCATTTATGGTGAAAATTTTACAAACCACTTTTTTTGGATAAGGCAAAAAGACTTATTATAACCTTGCCTAACTCAACCTAACCTGCCAAACTTATCCTAACCTGCATAACGAAACCTAACTTAACCTACCTTACCTAACCTGCATAAGAACAAAAGAACATAAGAAAATAAGGAGTCTGCAATAGGCCGGTTGGCCTGTGCATGGCAGCTCCTGTCGAGAGTTACTACCACTCTCTATCATCCATGAATCTATCCAGCTTCCTTTTGAAACTTTCCAGCGTTCCAGCACTTACTACAAAGTTGCTAAGCTTGTTCCATTCGCCCACCACCCTATTTGTGAACCAGTTCCTTCCTATCTCCCTCCTAAACCTAAACTTATCCAACTTAAATCCGTTGCTCCGAGTCCTATCCTGCTCGGATATTATAAGAACTTTATCTATATCCCCCTTCATTGATTCCTTTCACCCACTTAAATACTTCTATCATATCTCCCCGCACTCTTCGTCTTTCTAGGAAATGCAAGTTTAGTTTCTTTAACCTATCCTGATATGGAAGGTTTCTAAGTCCCGGAATCATTTTCGTCATTCTTCGCTGCACTGACTCCAGTGAATTGATATCCATTTTATAATAGGGGCACCAGAACTGAACCGCATAATCGAGGTGCGGCCTGACTAGCGCAAGATATAGTTGAATAAGACCTCTGCACTCTTGTTACTTACACTCCTAGATATAAAACCCAATACTCTGTTTGCCTTATTTCGAACATTAACGCACTGTTTTCTAGGCCGTAGGTCCGGGCTTACAAGTACCCCTAAGTCTTTTTCACAAGTCGACTTCTCTAGGTTGATGTTGTTAAGGCTGTATACATTGACAGTATTTGTTCTTCCAAGATTAAGTACGCTGCACTTGCTGGTGTTGAATTTCATTTGCCATTTTTCAGACCACCCCTGCAGTTTATTTAAATCCTAACCCAACCTAACCTCCCTAACGTAACCTGCCAATCCTAACTTACCTAACCTACCTATCCTAACCTACCTGACCTAATCTAACCTAACCTGTCTTACTTCCCTAACCTAACCTAACCTAACCACTTGGTTCCCTTGGTGTTGAATGAACTTGTTACTTGTCTGTCGTCAAGCCAAATAAATTATGACAAGTGGAGCTTCTTTTTTTGTTTATACACTGTCTCATTATGTCTTCCTGGTGGTGTCTCGTGGGGCGACCGGGATAAAAAAAAATGCCACAAAAAAATATATCAGTTTTGGTTCGGTTCGGTTCGTTGATTTATTTCCTTATGTTGGGTTAAGTTAGTTGACTTTATTTGTCCATGTTGGGTTAGGTTAAGTTACTGTAGGTTGGATTACGTTAGTTGACTTTATTTGTCTATGTTGGGTTTGGTTAAGTTAGGTTGGATTAGGTTAGTTGACTTTCCCTGTTGGGTTAAGTTAGGTTAGGTTAGGTTAGTTGATTCTTTTTCCTGTGACTGTGTTCCCTAGTTTGGTTTTATGCAGCAAACGTCAGTCAGCTGTTAAACTAAAGTAAACATTGTGTGTGGTGTTTTATTATGTTTCGTTTTCTCTGTGTGAAGATGTTTTATGAAATGTTTGGCTAGACTCGACCGTGCACAGCTGTTCAACTTCGCCACCCACAGACACACATATCTCCAGCAGCGGGGGTTACGTTACCTAGTTTCTTGGTAATATGATATATTTATATATTAATTAAGATACGACCATTAAAAGATATAATGATTTTCTTTAATTTTTTCTTCCGTTTTCAAAGTTTTTTTTTTTCACTTATTTATGTTAGTTTTTAATTTATTTTATAGAGTATGTGCTACCTACACAAGATCGTCAACTACCATGTATGTACACACAGTCACCAGTTACCACGTACACATAGTCACCACCTACCACAAACACAGTCACCACGTACACACTACCTACCACGTACACACAATAATCTTCACTATATTCTACAAAGTTTCAGACAACAGCCACCACCAACACCTCTCTCTCTCTCTCTCTCTCTCTCTCTCTCTCTCTCTCTCTCTCTCTGTTTAAAATCGAAAGTTACAGAAAGTCGAGACATTTGCATAAATTATCTTAAAATTAAATCAGGTTAAATTTGGCTTAAATCAGTTAAGTCAGGTTAACCAGTTGATTAAGTAAATCTAGTTCTGGGTGTGGCTGGTAACCTAAATTAATGAGTTAAATTGAAATGTTTTACGCTTTCACTTCCCAAAATATTGATTGAAAAAAAAATGAATGGAGAAGAAAAAGCTATAGAGTGATATATAAAGTTGGTTCTTAAGCCTTGTGGGCGTCATGGTGTGGTCCTCATGGGCGTCATGGTGTGGTCCTCATGGACGTCATGGTGTGGTGGTAGAGTAACAGTAAACAGGTTAGTTAATAATCACTGTGTAACAAGTGTTGTGGTTCACCCCCTTGGAGAAAATTCCACTGAAAAATAGGCCTAACCCGGTCAGCCATTGTGTGGAGGAGACCTATAAGGCAGGTTGTCAGGTCAGCAGCTCTGGTGATTGACCGCCTCTCGTCTCACGCCTCCCAAGATTTCATCCCTTGATAAAAATTCTCCGCCAGTTTACTACACCGGCTGCCGGGTTAACATACGGTCTTAAATTATAAATCTTCTACAATAACTTACAATATTTTTTTTTTTTACTTTGTGGCAAATTCACCTGGAATATAGTGGTTACAGTTGAATGATATAAGACTCTCATATTACTTAGAGGGAAGGAATTAGACTTAATAAACTCCATACAACTCGATCTCAGATTTTACGCCAGAGAAGCAGACGCCGCCCTGGTAACACTGTCTACACTCACTCCCAGCCGTTCAGTTTTATTCCGATAGACTACATAATGAAGTCAATCGCATTATTGTAAGCGGGAAATAAAATCATAAAGTAATGGTATAGTTTGTCCTTTAGGCCCCTCTAGCTTGTGGTGATTTATCATATTAAAACGGGTTAACTACTGTAATTCGTCCTGTCCAGCACAACCACACACTAATACAACAATGAAGAGTTTTGTCTACTTTATCGTCACTTCGCCACTGACTTAACTATATAGAACCACTGACTTGACATAACCTAGTGATAGTAGGTCCACCACATGACTCCTTGCTGGGGGAACACCTCCTCTGCAAGTGTTACCCGCGATACGTGTCCTTTCTGGGTGGTGCTGGGGGGTAGTGGTGGTGCTGGGGGTGGTGGTGCTGGGGGTAGTAGTGGTGGTGCTGGGGGTAGTCGTGGTGGTGGCGCTGGGGGTAGTGATGGTGGTGGCGCTGGGGGGTAGTGGTGGCGCTGGGGGGATAGTGGTGGTTGTGGCGTTGGGGTAGTGGTGGTGTCTCTGAATTGATGCACACTCACAAGAAAGATATATATCTGTAGTGATCACGTGGGATTATTATTATTATTGTTATTTTTTTTTTGGCGGCCCCTCCCCCCCTACATCCTTGTGTAAGGTGAAGCTCAGAAGCGTTTAGATGTCGTGACTCGGTCTGCACGGGGTGAGTTACTAGGTAGAGGCATTACCAAGAGTGTAACAATGCGACCTTGAATGTGACGGCGCGCGAGGATTTTTTTTTTTCGGTGATGTTTCAATTTTTCTCTTGATGTTCTTTATAATGTGAGTGATTTTGGGGGGGGGATTTGTAATGGCAGGTTTGGTTTAGGTTAGGTTAGGATGACATCCTTAACTTACTCTTTACTGTACTGTACTACCATTGCCAAGCTAACAACAGCACTTGGTTTGGTTAGTTAGGTTAGGTTATGATGGCATACTTAACTTAATCTAGGATAGGTTAGGTTAGCATGCTTACGTTAGTCGAGTGACACTATCAAACTTTTTTATGACGTTTCCGGAGGTTATGAGCCTTATCTGGTATTTGTTAACCTTGGCCTTGTTTATATACGACTGTCACCGCCTCCTCATTGGTCTTCAAGTTTGCTGTCACATCTGAAGGTTGGCGACCACAGCCCACCACTAAACGTTCTCTAGGGACCCAGTTTTTAATTTCATTCATCCATCCCAGTCTCTGCCTCCTACCCTCATCTTTACCCATTAATATCTCTGTTATTATCCCCTCATCCTTAATGACCAAAGTATCTCATTTGATATATAATATTTGGTATTATTGTCGTTTCGGTCATCCAGTGAATTTTAGAATTTTAAGTTTAGTTTAGGTTGGGTTAGGTTAGGTTAGGTTAGGTTAGGTTAGATTAGGTTAGATTGAAATTATGTTTTTCCTATGCTTTTTTGGTGTTTTGAACAACTTCCAAATACGTGGATGACCGAAACGATAATTTTACCGACTATTTTAACACTTAAGTCTGTTCTTGCATCAGCCCCTTCCGTATGTACTGTAGACTACCCCCTCAGGCCCGGCCGTCATTCTTTGCATGTAGGAGCATCTCTTAGTACCTGATGTGCATGATGACTTGTCCAGTTTGAGTAATATCATCTCTTGTGTGGGGTGTTTGTATCCCTTCTCGAAAACAACCCTAGTAAGGTCATAAGAATATTGACCTGGGTTCCAATTGCTTGAGTTTTGTTTACGTAGCCTATCCAATTGTTTTCAGGATTTCATTTTTTTTTAGGTTGCAGGTGGGTGTGGTAAGCAGGTGTATTGAATATCATCAGTGCGCAACAAGGAGAAGTGTATAAGTGTTTTTTCTGGTACACATCGTCAATCGTGATGTTTCATAATTTATCAGTGTGCGTGTTTATCGTGTTGGTTGACGGTTGGTGCCGCTATTACTTCACTTCACGAATTTTTCCATCGACCACACTTTGACATCTCTCTCTCTCTCTCTCTCTCTCTCTCTCTCTCTACCTTAACTTCCTCGTCATATTATATTCCTAATGCGATATTTGGTTAATTTAGGTTAGGTTAGGTTGTAGTCAGTATAAGGCAGGTATGTGTTCAGTATATCGTCAATATGTGGCAGTATCTGGTAAGTACAGTATGTGGTTAGTATGAGGAAGTATGTGGAGAGGAAGCGGAAGTACACACAGTATATGGTTCAATCGTGGTGTCAACCTTTCACCAAGGTCAACATTGCCATTAAAGGCGTTATATAAAGTGGATTACCTTCACTATATATAACTAGACAACACCTCACCTTGACTCCTAACCAATACACCTGAGTGAAGTGGGGGGGTCCACGTAGTAACTCTCCTTGTGATCACAGAAACACCTTTTAAATTTGTGGATTAAATTTTTTTCCTACCTAGGTTAGATAAGATAGCTCTGAATCCCTTACCTGAGCGACACCTATGGTCAAACAACATAACCTTGGTAACCTCCTTGCCCCCTTAACCCAGTGCTGGCATTATATTGTTTTTTCTCTATCAACCTTCAGCAACACTGGTCACAAACACAAATCACTTTCTTCACCCCTTCTCAGTTCCTTTCCTCTTCCTCCCTCTGGTCACCTAATAAGAAATCATGGGGATTAGTTTCACCCTCTAGTGTAATGATAATCTTCACCTAATTATGTTTGATATGTAAAGTCTTGATTTTTTTTCGGATTTAATTTTTCTCTTTGATATGAAAATAATTATAGATGATTTTTTTGTTACTGAATTAAGGAATATATTTTGTAACCAACACAAATATGTCTGAAATGTTTACACTGTCAATTCGAGGTCATGTTTCATCATGTCTACTCAAACGTTGGCGCCAAATATTATTGATCAGTCTGCGACATCAGTCTCGGTGAGGTATATAACACGTATATTGTGGGGTTTCGAAATCGGCTAGTCAGAGACAAACGGCAGTTGTAGTTGTAGGGGAAATTTCCACTACAATATCACCTTCTTTGTTTAAACATTTGTGAACGCGTTTAAAAGTTTATAGAGTGTGTAGCTGAGTTGGCCCGAGTCGGTCAATTTTATTAACTGGTTGACGAAGAGGATTTTTATTTTATTTTTTTTAACCCCTGTGCTCTCACCCACGAGGAGCGATGACTGTTCCTCTTAACTGAAGGTATAAGAATGCACCTAACAGTTTAACGCTAACTAGAACAGATAAAAATCACTTTCAAACACACCATCATAATATCCTGAGTATCTTCACTACACGCGTTCACTTGACAGACATGAAATTAAGGTCCAAATCTGAATGGATTCAGGTGAGCTATTGTCGAGTCAGCGTCCACAATCGAATCCCAATGGCGCGAAAATCCTTCCATTGTGGGTAATTTGTTCCAGCGAAATCTTTTCTCGTCGGTGTGATGTAAGAGACAACTGTAACTTAAACGTAAGCGATCCCTAGAGTTGTGTGAGAATGTAAGTAAAACCAGACACCATAGAAAACTGAAGACTAAGCGTTACTTAACGTATTATAGCATATACTAACCTAATTCTCAACGCGGAAATTTGATCAAACACTCACTCAAAATTAATATAGTCTCTGCCAAAATAAGTTGTGCATCACTCACAAAATATTCAAGTTCCGATTAAGGTTGTGTTTATGTGTGCACTCTCAGAACTCTCAGAAAATGTTAAACTAGGATTATTTATTTTACTCCACATCAGCCACATTCACCTATCTCCAGGCATCAACTCAGCCTTGGGCCTTCCTGAGGTAAAATTTGTCCCTGACAATTTTTTTTATCTTAATTTAATCGACATCACATTAGAATGTCTGCTCGAACAAAAACTAATTTATTCCCAAATCTTAACCTTAAATATAGGAGTAACAGCATGAAATGTCTCAGACCCTCCACAGCGGTGCTCACGTGTTGATCATAAAGTTTAAACCTAACTTCCCCATTATCCTTCACGCTTACTTGTTCGTGTGAGCAGGACACCCCGCGCACCAGCACGACCTTCTTATTTGGTTTTGTGGGCGTTCTTTAGTGGGTAACCTTATGACAATTCTCTGAGGGTCTTAGGAGAGTTAGTCACCTCTGTCCGGACCGCCCGAGAGGTCGTGAACGCTGGCTGAACAGTGTGTGTCCGTAAAACAACGAACCTTTGTTAGCACCAGCTACGGAACTTATAAACAGTTTTAAACAAAGAATTGGAATTACCTCAAGTTATTCATACCAGTATTACTACCAGTACTTAACTATTAAGTGTTGTGTATTATGAACTATGAGAGTGCCTGTTAAGAGAGGAGACTTCACCGGCCACCCCAACAGGGCGGGGGAGCAAGGGAGTGGGAAGGGTTATGGTGTGATACGGTGAGTTGTTTTGTTGTGTTGTAAAATACAGTATATTTGGTTGCAATTTGAGCGTAAATCTTTTATTATGCGTGAATATATATTATGTTAAGTGATAATATGATAAAATTATATTGAGAAAAAATTATTTGTTCCTTTTTAATCTCCGAAGCGAAGCCAATAGAAACGAAGTTAAAACGGTTTCTCATTTTCGTCAGATTTTGTAGCCGATGAATTTGAAGCAACTTTCTGTATGGGAAGGTTTATTTAATCTTACTAATAAAGTGGCTTAACTCTACCACAATTTTACCAATACTGATATACTGTCTGTGTAAAATACTTCCCGTGTAAAATACATCTCGTTCACTATACGGTATTAACAAGTGTGTGTGAAACTCATATAAGATGTAATGAGGGAGGATTATATTCAACCAGATTCAAAATAGGAAAAAAATATTCAGAATCATAAGCAAAGAATACCCTGTACAGAGTTAGGCAAATAGCATAGGTACAAAATTCCTATAATGAAGTTACACCATAAAATTAGCGCCATATTACACAAATAATAAAATAATTAAGGTGTCATATTGGTAGACCTATTTATTACTGATTTTCTTCTACAGTAAAAAAAAAATCAATAATATTTTTCTTGAATGTGATCCAGAAACGTCCAAAAAATCTCTATCTATCTATGTTTTATCTTTTTCTCCACAGTGAGGTGGGGTCGCGTGCCACCGTTCTGTCGACTATGGGTCACGGCGAAAGTCATGGTGACACTGGTGCGGGAGGAGGAGGAGGAGGAGGAGGAGGAGGAGGAGGGTGCGAGATGTGTGTAATGAGACCGGCACTCAACGTCACTCAGCGCGCCAACAGCTACGACTACCGCCCACCACACAGACCTCGTAATTATGCTTTAATTTATCCTTTTCGCCACTTATCGGCCTTTTACTTTTGATCTTAGCTAAAAAGACGAGATGCTGTAGTGAGTAATGTAAACTTGAACTCTTAGTGTTCAGGTTTATATTTGAATGAGTGCAGTATTTTGCAAGGGAATTGTGTTTTTTTTTTAGCTCTGCCTGGCCATCCAAGATTGTGTGGGAAAGAGCTAACGTGAGTACTGTTGATTTTTTTCACTTTTTTCTTTTAGGTTTCCTGGAAAGTGTCCAGACTAAAGTTGCAGAGTCATGTGCATGTTCGGGGAGTTGCATACTGTCCACCATCACGAATCGGTTGCCCATCCTAACCTGGCTGCCAGCTTACAGCATACGATCCTCACTCTTTGGTGACACAGTGGCTGGCTGCACGGTAGCCATTATGCACATACCCCAAGGTCAGTTCTACCACATTATATTATACATGCAGGGTATACACTATTTATAAATGTTCTGTAGTTCCCTGTAGCTTACGCACTTGGGATTTTTAAATAATGAATACCATTCTGCTCCTTTTTTTTTGTAAAATTTACAATATTGTATTAATATTTTCAAATTTTTGGGTGGTATATGCATATTAGTCCTTATAATCGTTTAAATCTTTCTAAGAAATTTTTTTACAATTTAGAAAATAAAACATTTCACTGTATATTTGTTCTTAATCATTTGATACTGTAATTTAATGTTAAAATGGTTATAATTGGCAGGGATGGCATATGCATTGTTGGGTGGACTGCCTCCCATCACAGGCATATACATGGCCTTCTTCCCTGTCCTTATGTACATAATCTTTGGTACCTCACATCACTGTTCCGTGGGTAAGTGTGTCAAACTTCCTCTCAATAAACTTTGAAGTAGTGTGAAAGTCTTTTATCTCTCTCATTACAATAGAGTTCTTAAGTCTCCGTGAGGCTTTGGTCTAGCAGTTCCATCTACTTTGTCAAAAAAAAAGATTAGAATTAAGAGTTTTTTCCATTTAAAGTATGAAAGCATTTTTTTAACTCCCCAGTAACTACTTTCCTTCTTGTGGTTCACAGGGACCTTTGCTGTTGTTTGTCTGATGACGGGAAAAGTTGTAGGAGACTTCGCTACAGACCCAACCGAAGATCCAGATGCATTGCTTGCTGGGAACTCAACTGAGGAACCAACTTACACCCCTAACCAAGTGGCAGCAATTGTGGCGCTGATGAATGGAATAATAGGGGTATGATATAACAATACTGTACTGTATCGTTGTTATAACTTTATTGCAGAAATGCTGAAATAACACATTTGTAGTACTGTACTGATTTTTTCCTATTGTTATACACACATGACTGGTGTCACACATACACAGTACCAATATAGAAGCTCCATAATGCACATTCATGATAATATTTGTGAATTGGGGAAAGGGTAAATTAAACTGTAAATGGTGAAGCTGGTCGTCATTCTTAGTTTTGTACAGTAACAGCATTCTTCCAAAACCCAGCCCGCTTAAGACATGCTCGATAGTCCTCAACGTCTTTCTCAAGTGAATGTATTTTGTACAGATAGTTTTTTTTCGGTAACTCATCGTGAATATTAAGGTCACTACATGTGACTTATAAACTTCAAAGAATTATTAAATGAAAAAAAAATCTAAACTTTCTCATGAAAATTTCACATGCACATTCTTGAGCAAATTTCCCTGCAAAATTAACTTTAGAAATATTCTCCTGTATTTGTTTTGTTTTTGTTTTTAAAGAAAATGAAGGTTGGATGTTAAGCAGCAATGATATTAAATGACTGAGTTAGCCAGTCAGGATTAATATTCATGATATTCATAAAGCTTCTCAACACAGCTAAAATAAACTTATGGTTCACAGACTTTTACTCTTGTATAACGGTATAATTTTTACAGCTGGTGCTTGGTGCGCTGCAGCTGGGAACCCTCTGTGTGTTTCTCTCGGATATGTTGGTGTCGGGATTCACCACAGGAGCAGCAGTTCATGTTCTGACTTCACAAATAAAATATCTCTTCGGTTTAAAAGTACCAAGATACAGTGGCCCATTTAAAATCATATATGTAAGTTTATACATTACATGTATTGTTTATGTCTGATGAGGGTTTATTTATTTATTTTTTACATTCAAATTTGGCCACTCATAATATGAATAATGTCTTCTGATGTGCTTGTAAACTTCTATTAATTTATCTGTTGTCCATCTATAGTACAGTATAAGCTAGGCAACTGCAGGTGTTCATATCTTATTTGAGGTGCTGAAGTGCTAGATATTCTCAATCAACTTGCAGCTTACCATATTACGGTACAAAAAAAATCAATATGCTTTTTATTAATATTTTTTTCAACTTACAATTGTTGCAGTATATACCAGCGATATATGGGGGGGGGGTGAAAGTAGTTTGATAATTACTGGAATGAATACAGTACTGTACTGTTTATCATGTTCACCTGTAATATTGAATACAGTAAAGAATTTATATTTATTATTTTTTGTGTTTTGTAATTGCTTTCATGTTTCTTTACAGACATATAGGGATCTCATCAGCCAGTTGCTTGCTGCTAATCCGGCTGCCATGGTGATTTCTGGAGTAACAATAGCAGTTCTGGCTTTAAATAATGAGGTCATAAAGGTTAATATCTATCCTGTTATTTTCATTTTTTATACTGTATTCTTATCTGATATACCATATTGTATTGTACTGTCAAACCAAATACCTGTAAAATCA
Source organism: Homarus americanus (assembly GCF_018991925.1). Classification (NCBI taxonomy): domain Eukaryota; kingdom Metazoa; phylum Arthropoda; class Malacostraca; order Decapoda; family Nephropidae; genus Homarus; species Homarus americanus. The sequence goes on from NW_024733734.1 coordinate 9,208,212, forward strand.
TAGTTGAAATTGTGTGTAGTTGTATAGTTGATAATGTTTTGTTTTTTAACGAACTTGTCTTACAATAATTATTTCTCCGGAATATTTATAGTTTCTAGATAATAAAGGATTGCTAGTTATGGTTTGTTATTTGTATTGCTGCTTTGTAAAATTATATGCAGTGCAGTGATTATTTTTCTTTTTTGGGCCCAGGTTGCATAAGAATATGTAAATTATTTCACTCTTACAACAGTCAGGTTTGTTTATCTTTGGCAGCCGTGGTTCCGTACAAAAACTAAGATCCCCATCCCAATTGAACTCATAGCAGTCATCATTGGTACATTAGCTTCCTACTTCGGCCACCTTCATGAAAATTACGACATCAGAATTGTTGGTGAAATTCCCACTGGGTGAGTTAATAATGACGCAGTGGATAAGTGTCGTTCTTATTTTGTTTTATTCAATATAATTTAAATACAGTGTAATAACTCGCCCCTACAGGAACTGTCATAAGTGTTTGACTGTAGCTGGCCCCTATGGAAGGTCATATAAACTGAAAAGTCCTCTTTTTTTTTACAAATTGGCAGAAAAGAGCAGTACAGTAATAGAGTTAAGAGTTGAGCTTTGAGTTTACCTTACACCAATTTAGTATAATACTTTCTAGTTACATTGACACAAGTTGAGAATATGTGTTTATTGGTATTACTGTATTTTCCTCTTTTTTTTTCTTTCCAGGCTACCCATACCTACAGCACCGCCCTTTGAGCTCATCCCTGACGTGGCTGTTGACTCTATTGTAATCACCATTGTGGCTTACACGGTGTCCTTCTCCATGGCCAAGATTTTTGCCAAGCGACACAGTTATCAAGTCGACGCAACTCAAGAACTTTATGCACTGGTAGGGTCTTGTTTCTTACATGAATGTTAGGTAATACAACTTATTTCTCCAGATGAAAAAATACCCTAACGCTACCTGGAGCATTAGGGTGTTAATCATCAGGAGAAATAAACTGAGTAGAATGACTAATCTTCATATTTCTAGGTGTTGCATAGTAATTTAACACTACCTCTGACATGGAAAGATCAATAAAATGTAACCCACAGCTCTTATCAGTATCAATTCTCACTTACAATTTTAGAGATTGAGTGAGAGAGAGAGAGCTTTGTCACACACATTATCAACTACCGTAAACACCAGAAGACATAGAAAATTAATTCAAATCACTGTATTATCCACAGGGCATAAGTAATGTATTCGGATCGTTCTTCGGCTGCGCCCCTATAGCCGTCTCACTCTCCCGTTCACTCATCCAGGAGGCTGTGGGCGGAGTAACGCAGATCACGTCTTTAATATGCTGCTGCCTTCTTCTGATAGTCTTATTGTTTATTGGGCCTGTGTTTGAGACCCTCCCTAACGTGAGTACTGTGTGCTGTTTGTGTGTTGAGTGCTCTTAGTGATGGGTGAGTACTGAACTCTTAATGATGGATGAGTACTGTTAATGGTGGTTAAGTACTGTACTGTTGATGATGGGTGAGTACTGATAATGAAGGTTGAGTACTTTTAATGATGGTGGAGTACACTTAATGATGGTTGAATACTGTTAATGATGCTTGAGTACATTTAATGATGGTTGAGTACTCTTAATTGTTGGTTGAATTCAATTATTGATGGTTAAGTACTCATAATTAAGGTTGAGTATATTTAATGATGGTTGAGTACAATTAATGATGGTTGAGTACAATTAATGGTGGTTGAGTACAAATAATGATGGTTGAGTAATATTTATGATGCTTAAGTATTGGTTGAGTTGTTAATGATGTTTGAGTACAAATAATGATTGTTGAGTACTCTTATTAATGGTTGAGTACTTTTAATTATGGTTGAGTACTCTTAATGATGGTTGAGTTGTTAATGATGGTTGAGTACTATTAATGTTGGTTGAGTTCAGTTAATAATGGTCGACTACAGTTAATTATTGTTGAGTACTCTTAATTATGGTTGAGTACTCTTACTAATGGTTGAGTACTCTTAATGATGGTTGAGTACTATTAATGATGATTGAGTACTCTTACTAATGGTTGAGTACTCTTACTAATGGTTGAGTACTCTTAATGATGGTTGAGTACTATTAATGATGATTGAGTACTCTTACTAATGGTTGAGTACTCTTAATGATGGTTGAGTACTATTATTGAAGGTTGAGTACTCTTACTAATGGTTGAGTACTCTTAATGATGGTTGAGTACTATTAATGATGGTTGAGTACTCTTACTAATGGTTGAGTACTCTTAATGATGGTTGAGTACTATTAATGATGGTTGAATACTTTTACTAATGGTTGAGTACTCTTACTAATGGTTGAGTACTCTTACTAATGGTTGAGTACTCTTAATGATGGTTGAATACTTTTACTAATGGTTGAGTACTCTTACTAATGGTTGAGTACTCTTACTAATGGTTGAGTACTCTTAATGATGGTTGAGTACTATTAATGATGGTTGAATACTTTTACTAATGGTTGAGTACTCTTACTAATGGTTGAGTACTCTTAATGATGGTTGAGTACTATTAGTGATGATTGAGTACTCTTACTAATGGTTGAGTACTCTTAATGATGGTTGAGTACTATTATTGAAGGTTGAGTACTCTTACTAATGGTTGAGTACTCTTAATGATGGTTGAGTACTATTAATGATGGTTGAGTACTCTTACTAATGGTTGAGTACTCTTAATGATGGTTGAGTACTATTAATGATGGTTGAATACTTTTACTAATGGTTGAGTACTCTTACTAATGGTTGAGTACTCTTACTAATGGTTGAGTACTCTTAATGATGGTTGAGTACTATTAATGATGGTTGAATACTTTTACTAATGGTTGAGTACTCTTACTAATGGTTGAGTACTCTTAATGATGGTTGAGTACTATTAATGATGGTTGAGTACTCTTAATGATGCTTGAGTTCTATTGGTTGAGTTGTTAATGATGGTTGAGTACTCTTAATGATGCTTGAGTACTATTGGTGAGTTGTTTGCTAATGATGGTTGAGTACTATTAATGTTGGTTGAGTTCAATTAATGATGATTGAGTACAATTTATTATTGATTAGTACTCAATGGTTGGGTACTCTAAATGATGGTTGTGAACTTGTACTGATGTTTGAGTACAATTAATGATGGTTGAGTACTATTTGGCTGAGTATTGATAATAGTTAAGTACTCTTAATGATGGTTGAGTACTCTTAATAATGGTTAATATTTGTCACTATACAGAACACACTACAGGTTGACATTATTGCCTCTTACTTGAAGGATGAAGTTAATTATCGGAAGGTATTTAATTATCAGAGGTTATATAATTATCACAGGTTATTTAATTATTGAAAGTTTGTATTTCAGAAGATGTCATTACTTCAATTTCCTTTATAATACAGTATATTTATATGTATAGTGACCCACAATAGTCTTGATGTCTTTCCTCCTGAACAATGAATGACTCGTGAATTTGAAGCCTTAATAGACAGAATAATCTACTGCTTCGGGTTCATGAGTGAATCGTGGTGGTTTATGGAACAGTAGCTAGGAGAGGTGACAGGAATTCTATGGGTGACTACATTAATGTCATGGTTACAAACATTAATTTTCTTTTCTTTTCTTTTCTTTTTCACAGTGTGTTCTCTCCGCCATTATTGTAGTAGCATTAAAGGGGATGTTCTTGCAAGTTCATGACCTGAAACGAGTGTGGGTTGTGTCTCGTACTGAGGGAATGATATGGCTCTCGGCTTTCCTGGGCGTAGTAATCATCGACATTGACTATGGTCTGGTGATTGGCATTATAGTATCCCTAGTGGTACTCCTGAGCCGCACGCAACAACCCAAAACTGCACGCCTTGGTCACGTGCCAAACACCGACCTGTATTTGGACGTCAAGAAGTATTCTGCGGTAAGTTTCTTGAATTTTTGGGTTAATGTTATAACTGTGGCTTCATTAGATTGACTGTTTAATGTTTGTCTTGTTGTAAGAACCATAAACAGAAGAGAAATATAAAAATTAGGTACAGTAGAGTTTATTGATTTATGAGTGTGGTAGAGTTACACCAGCACATGTAGTAAACTAACACATGAGGTACAAGCAACTCATCAGTGGCCAAGAGGATAAAGTAAAGAGATGACCATATTTCCATAAGTCTTACCAACACTTACCCAGTACAGGTACCATGTTTTACCAGTCTTCACCAGTCAGAGGAGAAGTTGAAAGGTCTAACTGGAAAGCAATATTGTGAATGACATCTATTTGAGATGTACTGCCAATATAACTGTGGGCCAGTTGAAAAGTACCATATCGCTTATATTAATGATCATCAACTCTATGGGTTCCTGTAATGTTTCATCATTTACGGTAATCAATGGATTTTGTATAATTATACATGGTTAGTTAATTATAGTGAGTTTTTAAGTAAAAGAATAAAGATATATCTGCATAGTATACATGTTAAGCCTTTTATTTTGAATGTTGTTGGATTTGATTATTATTATTTTACGATTATTACTGTAGGTGATATTTGTTTCAGTGTCATGAAATAGTGGTAGACTTGGGTCTGGGGCAGTACAGAACATGTTGTGGGTGGCTTCCCTATTATTTACATTTAAATATATTAGTTCTGTTTATAGTATTGTGTTCAGGTAATACAAAGTTTGAGGTTAGGAATGTCTGAAAATGGCCAAATTATGAAGTATGGAGGTTTTGCTGTAAATTAAAATTAATATACTGTAGTATATAGTCGACTCACTGGACCTCGGACCCTCACTTATTCAAAGGGGACTCAACAACCCCGTGTCATGTGGGTGAGACGGTATTAACAGGATGGGGTTCTCATACAGGTTGTTCACATGTCCCGATCTCGTAAAGTGGGATATCGTACAGGGTATTTAATTCTGGTCATGGGGACCACATTAATGTTCTATTCAGTGTTTTTAACTCATTGAATCACAGATCAAAGCCAATTGGCAATACTGTACAGTATATCCAGGGTACAGCAATTCTATAATCAGCTGGAAATTTCATCCATTATTTTGTAACAACATTTTATCAGGAAATCTCGTCTGTTTAAGCTGAAGTTTCTATAAACTGTAATTAACTTGACTCTTGCTTCTTGTAAACAGGTAGTAGAAATACCAACAGTGAGCATCTTCCAGTTTGGTGGGCCTTTGCACTTTGCAAACACTGAATACTTCCAACTACAGTTGGTGTCTATGACAGGTCTAGATGCATCCAGTATTGCCACAACTAAATCACTAATCCAGAAACAATTGTCTGAAACAGATATTGCCAGCCAGTCAACTAAGGTAAGATTTGAACTGTACACACATACAGTATCTCTTGAACATAGGTCCTGTACAGTACATCAATTGAGATATTATATTATTTTTCAATCATAGCATTTATTGTCTCAGGGAGACATTAAAGTAAAAATATCATATAGTAATGGAAATATCTCCTGAAATTATTAATTAAATACAGTACAGGGGGTCCCTGACTTACAAACACCCGCCGATATGAACGAGGTTAAACTTGAAATTTACAGTACCGTATTTTATTTACCTGATGTATTATTTTTTATTTTCATTTGCTATACGGTACTTGTTGTGTAGAATTTATTGAGTTGTTTCCTGTTTTCTCAATATATCACCATAATAACACTTTATGCACCTCACAAGAAGCATTACAATACTGTACGTATTTGTAGTAAATTACTTTACGTTTTTTTCTAACATATTAATAACTAACCCTCTCAATCGATTAAACAATAGGAAGTCAATGGCAGTGCCTCCACTGACAACAACAATCAGGCCACCACTAAGGGGGCCGCCAGTAAGGGGATCACCTTCATCAAAAACAAGTTCAGCGGCACCAAGAAACCAAAGGAAGTGACCCTGGCTGTTCCTGTAAGTTTTACAATGTCACATTTATTGTACCATGGACCTGGCTTGTAGCTCACTACACTCGCCATTGAATCCCAACACATCAGAGTGCCCCCCTAAAAATATTTTTCTAGATCCGCCACTGCTTTACTAAGGCTTTTTTCTCCATACAGAACAAAATTTACACTTATATGATATGTATATAACTTGATTTGTTTTTCCTTTATATAACAAATACAGCATACAGAATTTTGATGATAATGTAAGTACAGCACTGTGTTAAATATTACATTGTACATTATCTTGCAGGAGGTTCAGTGGTTGGTGATTGAGATGAGTGGTGTCAGCTATGTGGACACAAGTGGTGGAAATCTTTTGGTTCAGCTGTATAAAGACTACAAGAAAGCAGGAATTGTAATATGTCTGGCAGCGACCTCAGGTTTGTCACGTTTATATACGTTAGTCTTGTGAATATTGTCCCTAAATGATTGAAGTTCTTTTGTTTGATGATTCAGACCATCCTGGGACATGTAGAATATGCTAACAGTTACTGACTATGTAATCTCAACAGATGTATCTCATTTTCAGAAAGTGTACTTGAATCCCTGGAAATCTGTGGGACTCTTAAAGTTATTCCCCGCGAACGCATTTTTCATTCAACCCACGATGCCATTATGGTGCTGACCCATCCTGAGCCGACCACTGTTGCTGATAATTCTTGCACTAAATTATAATGCCTGCATAAAGCTAATGATAATTACAGTATCAGTTGTGTGCGTATATTATAGAATCTGTAGAGTGAACTGTTAAAGAAATTATTTTCATGCCAGATCCTTTTTAATTGAGTCTTGTGAGGATTCTTGAATTTATTAAATTTGTATTTTCAGAGGTGACTTTGGTTTATCATCTTGCATACGTATAGTGTATAGTAATACCTGTACAGTGAGGTGCAGCAGTGTTAAGGTATACATGCTTTATAGTACACTTATGCTGCTTAGCCAATGAACAGAAAATTATATAATGTACTGTACTGTACTGTACTGTACAGTGCCATATAGGTAAGCAATAATTATGAAACACAAAGTAAGTTCAATTTCAAAACATAGAAAAATGTGTTAAAATAAGTGTACTTATTGTTGGGAGAGTGTTGAGGGCAGACAAAACCACTACACTTAATGTATGTACAGTAATTCAGTTTTCACCAGGAGGTACTGTAAGAGTATAAGATTATGTATGAAGCCACTTTATTGTCCTCCCCAAACAAATCTTTGTCTCCTGTAATTATAATCACAGTACAAATGATGGTAAATCACAGTTCTTTTGGTACAAAGTTAAATTTGTAATTATGATGAGTGATATAATGATGTGTTTCTTAACCCAGCAAGTTATTCTGATACTCTAGCAGCCATCTTTGATAGAGTTGGATTTGAAAACAAATATTTTTATATACCCTATACAGGTATATATACTGTACTGTACTGAACATCACTGAGTTGGGGGATAAGTATGGTTATAAAACTTAGATTTGCGGTCATTTATAAATACACTTTCTTAACAATCATTTCTGAAAAGAAAATTACATTTATTAAAATCGAAAAAAATTTGCTTTCACAAGACTGGACACCGTACATTTTAATAGTTATCTCCAGTCTGTATTTTAGAATGTGTTCTAATTTATATTATGAACTTTTTCTGTTACCTTTTCCCTTCGCCATCGATCCGCTCATAAGCCGCTTGGGCAGTCGATCACATCTCTGTTATGCACTGTTGACAAGTACTGGGCATGTACTGGCTCCTAAATGTATCTGTACCTGCGCCAGTGTTGGTCAGTCTGGTCTTGAAAGAGCTCACACTTGGTGCCATCTCAACACTGGCAGATTGTTCCAAAAGTTCACAACTCTCACAATGCAAAAAGTTTGCCTTCACAATTTTCTGGGCTTGTAGCTTCATCAGCCTTGTGCTGTGACCCCTGTCATGTGTTGTGATCAGACTATTATATTTTACACCTGACCATAGTTACTTTTTGTAGCTTAAAACAATATTCATACTACCAGTACAGTACAGTATATGTTTTGATAAAAAATTCCGATTTTACACTTGACCCTAGTAATGTAGGAATTAACAACTAGTAATCCAGTCTCTTTCTCTTCCGCAAGGTTAGGCAAGAATAGGAGAAAAGCTAAGCACAGCGCTGCAATAATGACTTACAGTATATTATGAAATGTACAAACAGGAGTTGGTTCAATAAAGTCAGGACTTTATTGGAGGGAGTCTTGTGGCTGCCATGGGTATCACAGAAACAGGTAAGAGAGGTGGTTACCTTGGTACTGTAGAAGAGTTGTGTCCCTGGATGAGAGTGTAGTTGAGGAGGGAGAGTGATTGAGAGTTGTCCTGGCCTGCCTTTATGCGGAAGTCACTTAGACTTGTAGGAATTGAACGGCCTTTCCATTGGTCAAACAGGACCTCTAGGAATACTGCGGTCACCTCATTGGCTCAAATGCTAGCAACTAGCAAAATGTACTGGACCTGGACTCTGTCTGACTTGCATGTACTTCACTTTTCAAACTTCAAATAGTATTTTTTCTGTGATTTTGTGTTGATGAATTAATAGATTCATTATCAAACTAAATTCTCACTATCTTAGTAAAGTTGCAATCATAAAGGACTATGAAAATTGTGATACTGTATTAGGTTAGTACTTAGTTATTTAGTTATTAGAAACAAGCAGTCATTTTTTTCAAATATTGTACAAGTAATTCCCAGGCAGGTTAAATTAAGTCTTCTATAGTTTTGTAGCTGCAACCTCAATGACTGAGTACATCAGAGGAAGAGGTTACATACTGTACTGTACCGTGAGTTACCACTGGTGACACAAGAGGTTAGATATTATGAGCTCTACTGGTGAAAAAACAATAACTGCTCTGATGAAGTTGAAACCTGGGTGTTGGATGTGTATTAGTGCGTTGCTCAAGCTCAGTCATCTTTTCATTCATCCATTCACAACCAAACTTCTTTTGTTTTGCTAGTTATCAAGTATGGTTGCCAATCATTTTTATTACAGCAACAGATTCCCTATTCTTCATAAATATTCTTGTGGAAGTGCTGTGAGGGCTTCTTACTGCATTTCTGCCGAGTGTGTTCAAAGAGGATAAAATAAAGTGAAAGTGTGCCAAAGGTTTACATTGTTTAAAAGTGACGAAAATAGTCTAGAGTATTTTAAATGCACCACCATCCTCTTGAATAATAATAACAGTACAGTGTGTGTATAGTTAGACCTTGATGAGTATATTTTGTATGCACTGTACTGTAGTTAGATGATAAGATGGGTATATTATACTCTCTTTAGCTTTTAATTATTTTTTTTTTTTTGCTGCTACTAAAATTTGCACATTGAATTCAGCCGTCCTGTGGTCGGTCACAGCTAATTATGATAGGAAATTATTTCAGTTGTAAATTATCATCTAAAAAATCCGCTTTATATTTACTTTAGTTATTCAGTTTCATATTTAATATGATTGAATACATTATCTATATGTATGGAAATAAATTAAAGCCCAGTTTATACTTGTGACCTAAGAGGTTACCTTTATGTGGTAGGAAATTTGGGGTCAGTTTTGAGGCCATGTACTGTGTATATTGGTACTGGGATACTTACATTTGAGTGAGGTGTTAGCACAAATGAAGGTGCATATACAGTACATAGAAGATAATGATGCTAGTCTCAAAATACAAAGAGGTAAATACTTATCAAGAGTGACGAATAACTGGTCAATAGCTGTGTCATTGCAGGCTGGTCAAAAAATTCCTTAGTGAGTCAGTCAGGATTGGTGTTCATAGAAGTGGCTGACATTGGTTAAAGGCATATAATACTGTGATAGTGTAAACCCCCATCAGTGATGAAATAATTGTATGTTTGTATGGTAATGATATTTCTGTACTGTAGTCTTGTTATTTTATAGTATTTACTGTAGTTATAGCTTGGAAGGGCTTTGTGTGCTTTTCTCTGTACTGTAGTTTAATACTCTTGAGTTAACGTTCCCGAAGTAAACTCTTGTTTGTTAACAGAAGGTGCATTATAATGCTATACTTTTGCTTTAATCATCTTCTTCGCTGATTGGCTCATTAGCCGCTTGGGCGATCAGTCACGTCTCTGTTGCACACCGTTGGCAGTATAACAGAGACGTGACCGGCTGACCAAGTGGCTAACGAGCCAATCGGTGAAGAAGATAAAAGTAAAAGCATAGCATAATAATGCACTTTCTGAATGGGTAAAATTTGACAGGACCATTCATGTACATTTATATGAATGCTGTTTTATTAGAAGTGTAAATAGAGGGAACTATAGCAGTAAATATTAATATTTTACTAATAATATTTTAACTGCTTCACCTCTTTATTTTGTTTAAAGGTATGTGAAGCTCCCTTAGTGTCACTATATCCTTAAGGACCATACTTATTGAGCTGTGTATCACAGCAAGATTATGGTACTGGCACACAGATTATACTGTGGCAATCTGCAACATGTTGTTCTCTAACTTATAAGCACAGGGTAATTTGGTAAATCTAGGAGTACATTACAGTATTTGTGACGTAAAAATATTTTACTATTGAAATCATGAATTTTCTTTATACCTTAATATACTGTATTGCCTACATTCTGGAGCCAATACATGTCAAGTACTTGCCAGCAGTGCAATGATAAAAAATGTGACCATCACCAAAGAGGCTAACAGGCCAATGAACCAGTGGTGAAAAGGATAAAGTAAAGGAAGTACTCCAGTAACATATTATGATAACCTGGTAAGAGGATCACAACATCAATATCCAGAAAAAGACAAAGGACATGATTACAGTACTGTACTGTAATTTATACTTGCCTTACAGTAGATACATTATAACTGAACCATCAATATTTTCATGGTTCTCCCATAGACACTGTTACTAAACTGAATGGATGAAAACCATACACTGAGCGATTACATGGTTAATGTAATCTTTTACTTGGCCAGTTGTTCACATGGTCACTAGACTGGTAAATGTTTTTAGCAGTATAAAACGCAAGAATGCACGTGATATAAAACACCTCTAATCACAATTATTCTGTTAATTACACTTTCCTGGAAACTGTTGATAAGGAAAAAGATTCAGGATTTGTAATTGATGACTGAAGGCAACACAGCAGTGAAAAAGGTAACCAAGATTTGGGAATTATAAAGTGTACAGTGCCTTCAAATACAAGGATAGGAAAATGCTCCTTTAGCTTTATGTCACATATGTCCCAGTCTGGATTACTGAATATTGTACAGGCATGGAACCCTACCTCCAGAAAAACTTGAATAGCATCCCTAAAAAGGTGCAATTACACTGAGCGACAAGATGATTCCTGAACTATGCCATCTTGGTTATCCCGGTAGACTGAGGGGGAAGTTTCATAGAGACATTCAAAATATAGAAAGGGATGGGAAAAATTAACCCAGGCCATTTTTAAGAGATGTTACGCACCACCAATACGAGGTGACATAACTTCATGCTCGCCGAGGTATCATGCAGGAATATATAAGGAAATATATCTTCACACTGAAGGTGGTAGTAGACCTATGGAACAGTCTACCAATCCAAGCTGTCGAATGAAGGGCAAGTGGAGAGATGCTACACAGTGACACACAGGCCACTTTCTTACCACTTTCTTGTTGGGTGAATCAGGTAAGTGAAATTTATTGAGATAAATTAGAGATTACTATTACCCCCATGTCTTAAGCGAGAGACGATTACTGGGATAATGATTTGAACAAGTTTAGTTGATTGTTGATTGATTCAGTTAAATCGTCATACAATTTTACATTTGGTTTGGCACGTGTATAGAGGATGTAAGTATACAGGTCGGCAAACACTTTTTCTTATTTTTTCATTTCACCATTTACTACCTGTTCCCGCCGGTTGGTCTGGTCTTAGTTATTTTATCATGAAACTTAATTATCCTGTGTTAGTAGAGGAACGAGTCTTTTGGGTTATTGCATACTTGTGATATTCTTTAACACTGGACCTCGTTTTAGTTTAGTTTAACAAATTAATTGACAAAGCTTGGAGTACAGTTTGCCTATTCTGAGTAATTCAGTCAGGTCTTGACAGCCGACGCCTTCGTCAGTTTAAGAGTTTAGATTTTATTTAATTTATTTCATTCATTGATCGTTGACAGTTTAATGTTATTACTTTTTGAGCAACTAAGGTCGTTTAGCTCTTAACGAGATTATTAATTGCAGTAGACCATCTCCCATAAGGAAGACGTCACATCAGCGGTCAGCCAATCAGGACCCGCCACCGTCGACACTCGGCTGCATTGGAAAACTATTAACAACTCACAAGGAGAATATCTATTACTAAGTTTTAAATAATTTCTTCCAATTTTGGTTTTATATCTATGTATAAACAATATAATAAATTAATAAATACTTTGAATTCAAATAAGTATACGGTTTAATTTCACTTTTACATAAACCAATAGGTGGAACATCGAGAACCTAACCCTGGTATATATGTCAACACAACCATCAGGGAGAGACTCGCCGGCCAGGATGTTGAGGTGTGTTTGGCTTCCTATTTCAAAACATCTGTTGATTTAATGAATTTAGGACTATATTCATCTAAGAACTTCATTATTTATGCCTGTGTAACGTCGTTTAAGGACTACCATATACAGTGGATGGTTTTGTAGCCTTTGACACCTCATTCAACATTCCATAATTTGATTGTTTGTTCATCTATTCATTTAGTGACATTCTTTTATTAATATGAGGGAATGTAGTGTTATAGTAGGCCTTAAAAACCCTAAAAGCAACAGAAAAATACGGGTATTTAGGATGTATCAATGAACGTCGTGCCGTGCCTACAGTATATCCTGCGTCTATAAAATAAATAGCTACTGTATAATCTCTGTAGATCTAACTATAATGTAGCTACAATCTGATAGGAAATACATGTAGCATTACAATTAATATTGGATTTATGACTGACTGGGTTTTGATATTTACATAGTGATGATTCTGCATTGACGAGCTCTGGTAAACTGTTCCAAATGTCAACACCTCTGAGTGAATGACTATTTCTTCCTTTTTAGTGTTGTTCTTTGCTTGTAGATTTTAAACTGGTGTCCATTAGTTCTATCATCTTCTGGAACAACTCATTTGACACCATTATATTGGCCCATTAATATTTTATGCCGTTCTATCATATCTCCTTGTATACATCTTTGTGGACTCGATATTTTTCTTCGAATATGGACACCAAACCTGATTAGTGTATTCCAAGTTCGGGTAGTTATTGACGACATAACCTTCGCTGATTTTTCATACAAAAATTAATTTAAAGATGCTGCAATTTCTGTTTTACAGTGTTAAATGGTGATATTTCTAAATTAACCCAAACCTAACCTTATTCAATAAACACAGCGGCCAAAGCATTCTTAAAAGACCGCACTGTATTTATATAGGACTAACCCGCAAGCGAAATTGCTTGAAAACAATTTTAAAATGCTGGATTTTCATTTTTATACTGTAATATAGTGTACACTTGTAGTTTGTGGAAATATGTTAAAAAAAAATTTTTTTTAAATAAATGCTACTTATCATTTGTGGGTATGAAGAACAGACCTAACCTTACCTAACTTCCCGGTATATTAAACAGAAAAAACTTACTATGATATGGTGAAATTTGAGGCTTTTTCTGGATGATACGGCCGCACCGGCGCTATGCAGCCCGGCGGGTTAGTCCTATATATTAACCGACCGCTCCAACCTAACCTAAGAAACCTACCTTGCTTAACCTTACCTAACTTCATAGCTGTGGGGGCTAGGGTAATTTGCTTCCTCTTCCTCACCTCTTCTAAGATGACTATCAATTCCTCATCAGAGAAATTAGGTTCACCTTCTCTTTGATTTTGGCACAATGACAATGTCAGCGGTGTCCTCCATCTTCGTGTTTTTGTTGACATTTTCTGCTGACGGACTAGTGTTGTGTTTGGCAGAGCAGCCACCACAGTAGTTGTTGGGATTCGTTGACGACCATGCGCTTGATCACAGACTGTGACGTCATTTACGGTGTCACATTTCATGGCCAAGATGTGACCACCATATGACCTCATAATTTTTTTGTGTATGCTGTCATAACAGACATCATAAACAGGTCGCAGCTCGCCAAGTCATAACTTACCACCACTTTTGAGCATCCCGTCCCGGATACCGTGCTAGTTATATCAATAATATTTTTAAACCAGAGTGCTGCTTGGGCACTTCAATTTTTTTTATATGATTTCTCCAAATTAGAAGTAAATTAGTCAATTACTGTACTGTATTACCCATTCAATTTCGGAGTAATAGTAGTCATCCTCTTTTTGTTAGCCATTGGCTTAATGACTGCCTTGATTTATTTATTTTCTTTTTTTTTACCTTTAAAAAGTATGTAGATGATAGTCTGTATAAGAGAATGTTGTGTTACAGGTTGGCTGTGTTTGTGGTGTGTTTGGCCTCTGCCCTGGGGTTCAACACGCTGGTCTTGGTGGACACACTAGCCACCCGGGAGACCCACTCCATCTTTCTTAAGTCCCTTCAAGGTCAGTTAAAACAATACATATAAGGGTAAAATGTTCATCTGGTAAAAAATGCTGAATTGGGTGAATTGTCACTGTTGGATATTTTGGGTTACTTAATAAGCAAGTCCATACTGTATAAAGCTCAAATGTATTGTAGGTTTAGAAGTGTCTGACAATACTCTACTGTTATTAAACAGAACGTGGCCATGAAGTGAGTGTAAAGGCAGCAGACGACCCATCCTTACAGCTGTCTCGGTATGGGGAGTATATCTACCAGAACCTGGTGATTTTGGCTCCTGGTGTGGAAGAATTTGGTGGTGCTCTTAGTGTTGAGGTCAGTACTGTACTGTATAAGTATTGGTTGGTGTTGTATAACCTACTGAAGACAATTTTTCACTTTAACTTAGTATTCCATTCATGATGTTTGACATAATATTTGGATAAAAAGGCTCTGAAGATTTCTTTGTAAATGACTGTTAGGATATTGCATTATTCAAATGACCTTCAAAAACTTGTAATTATACCATTTATTGTCCTCTAACCAGTGAAACTTGCCTAGGGCTTATGCAGTGAATAACTATATACTTTGGCTTTCATGCTGCTCCTCAGTCTCGTTCACATTTATTGACGAATCTGTATTCTTTTTTTCTCAAAGACGATTGTGGAGTTTGTTGACGGGGGTGGCAACGTGCTAGTGGCAGGCTCCCGTGATGCTGCAGACTTGATTCGTGAACTAGTGACTGAGGTTGGGGTCGAGATGGACGAGGAGGGGGCAGCCGTTATTGATCACCTTCACTATGATGCCAATGATGATGGCCAGGTAATGAGATGAATCATTTTTATATTCCATGTACAGTATTGATGAAATAATTTACAAGTATCTGTAGTACTGTATATTTGTCTAAATCAGTAGAATGGTGTAGAATTTCTTGAATCAGGAATTATATTTGTTCGTATTTTTCTGTTCTTTTAATGCTAAGGTTATTATTTTTTTAATATTTTCACAGCACACGCTCATCGCTGCTCCTAGCTCGGGGTTAATTGAGTCAGAGGTAATGGTAGGACCAAGGGATGCTGTTCCACTTTTGTATCGTGGAACTGGATTGATCACTGATGCTGACAACCCTCTGGTGCTGCCTGTGTTGAGGGCCCCTTCCACTGCCTACTGTTATAACCCAACACAGTCCATCTCTGATTATCCACATGCTACAGGTGTGTAACTTGAACGTTTATTCTCATTGTTTTTATGGCATGCATCACTCACTTTGTAGTTTCAAATAGAGATGTGCTGTAATATCTCCATTAGCCAGAATCCTTGTTCCCAGAAAGTTGCCAATAGCTGGGGAAAATGAGTATTCAGCTAAATATCTGTTCTGGGCATTAGTTAAAGTGTACATTGTACAGGCAGTTGGGGAACATAGCACTTGGGTACCTGCCTTCACTGTATTAAATATGTATACTGTAGTGTCTGCTTTGTTGTAAATTACCATACCTTTTTCTCAGGAGAGAATTTTTTTGTATAATAATATTGAAGTATGAAATTTGTTCCGATTTTACTTTACCAAGTTTGTGATTGATTACAACACTCAGGAGTTATATATCTTAAAGTATGAGAAACTGGATGATCAAGTTTGCATTAGGTGCTTGCTGTCACTTTAATCTTCTTGTGATTCTTAATGTATTATAAATGTCTTTTGATCCTTTTCTTTCAACATAAAAATGAAACGTTAACTCTAGTTGTTCCATGTTGCAGGTCAGAACATGCTGTTGGTAGCAGCACTGCAGGCCCGCAACAATGCCAGGGTTGTGGTATCCGGCTCCCTCGAGTTCTTCTCTGATGCATTTATCATGGCCTCTGTTCAGACACCACAGGTGAATACTGTAGTGAAGGAAGTAATAAAAATTTGTGTAATAAGACATGGTGTTGGTAATTTCAAATTAGTGTTACCACATTTATCACTTTTTTTTTTTTTTTTTTACATTATACTGTATAAAAAAAAGTGATAAATAATAATCTGGTATGTTTGTGAAGTACAGTGGAACAATAAGACAAGTCACTGTCAGAATCATGTGATGGTAAATTATAATATAATCATTGCAATGATAAAGGTAATATAAATAGCTCGAAAATTTTTGGGATTATATTGTCTCCTGAATGTATAAACCGATACAGTAAAATGAATGCTTTATATTATAATGGTACTGTACATATATTGCAGTGTCTAGGTAAAAATTTTAAGAAGCTGCTCAAGTGCCAGTGTAGATACTCCTAAAGGTGCTGTTGTTACTGTATACTTTTTCATAGATATCCTATTTTTGTGTATTGTCCATTAATTATTTTTATTTTATGCTGTAAACATGTTTCAGGGCGCTTTCTACGAACGCTCGGGAAATGGTAAAGTAGTGGAGGCCCTGAGTCAGTGGGTGTTCAAGGAGGAGGGTGTCCTTCGTGTTGTGTCGGTACAGCACCATCTACAGGGCGAGAAAGAGCCCCCAGTAGCCTACACCATCAAGCAGGATGTGGTATGTTTTACCAGTTTGTTTGGGATTGTAAACTTGAAAATTTACTTTTATTTTACTTGCCAACCATTCATCACCTGATGAGCTAATGGTAGTTATGGTTACTTCTTTTTCATCTCTTAATATCCGGTGGCTACATTTCACCTTTCAGCAGCAAGAGGGTTAAGATGATAGGAACTTGTGGATTGGATGAGTGAAAATTTTGATAAGCTGGAAGGAGTGAAGAAAAAGAGGATAGTGACACTTTATCCAAGAAGTAATAAAGTACAGTACAGGAAAAAGTTCTAATACAGTACAGTATAGTTGGATATAAATGTATCATCTAAAGACATGCTTTACCATCTGGAACAAGTGAATTGACCATTTTCTAACCATTGTCTTTTTTCTTCACAGGAATACAAGATCAAGGTTGAGCGGCTGGTGGATGGAGTGTGGAAACCTTTCATGTCTAATGATCTTCAGGTGGAATTTGTACGCATTGACCCATTCATCAGGTTGATTATGACGCCCAACAAGGATGGTGTTTTCTCTGTGACGTTCAAGGTACTGTACTGCTTATTAAGTACTTCTCTACTTAAAAAATTTTTTACCTGCTTGAAAAACTAAATATTAATCCCTAAATTATTCCTCAACTAATAAACGTCTTTTACCCAGGTGCCTGATGTGTATGGTGTGTATCAGTTCAAGGTGGAATACAATCGAGTGGGCTTTACTCGGCTCTTCAGTACAACTCAGGTGAGTTTAGTGGTCTGCTAGATGAAGGCTTACACTGTATAAGTGGAAATGACCTAAAGGTACATTTACTATACATGTATCTGTAAAAGAATCCGTGAAAGTGAGTTAGTTGAGAAAAAATTAGTTTACTGTAATATATACTTTGAGTAACAAAAATGAGTAGTATAGTCTTAGACATGCATACTATTAGTTTAAGTAGTGAGAAAGCTTACAGTATAAATGTATTGTGGTTATATGGGTAGTGACTGATAGGCAATAGTGTGCTTAGGAGTTGTGATGTACCATTTGAATGGTAACCTGTACAATACAGTGCAGGTATTTGTAGGAAGGCCTTTTGGCAGTTGTGAATATTTTATTACTTTTCTTTATCATTAATTTCACTCATTGCCATTCTTGAATTTTTCTCAAATATTTTTTTATAATTATTTTTATTTCTGCATCATAACTTTATCCATTTTACTTTACTTCCAGGTTTCTGTGCGACCATTCACCCATGTGGAGTACGAGCGGTTCATCGAGTGTGCATACCCTTACTATGCAAGTGCATTTTCCATGATGGTAGGAGTCTTCCTCTTCTCCATGGTGTTCCTCCACCACAAAGAGTCACCTCATAAGACTAAGGCAGAATAATGTTTTGTTAGTTACATTATACAAAACATGCTAATGAATTTTCTAGCTGATTACTTATTGTAGATTTTTGGGGGTAGGGTGACCCCCTTTTTCATACATTTCCATACAAATACTGTATGTATTTTCTGCATATAATATCTTGGGTTAGGTAAATGCATTCTTAAGTTTGTACAAATACTGTAATAGCTTTTTGGAAGAATATTTTATTTGTTTTCTACACCCTGGTTTTAAAAATATCATTCAGAAAATTCCTTGGCACTAGTGATGGTGATGAGTGAACTGTTAAATATGTATTGATTTACCATCTTAAGTGAAACTGGATTAACATTTGATGAATAAAATGTTTAGTAATTCTGTGCTTTTCAATATTATTTTTTTGTATACATACATATGTAAATAACTACATTAAACCAGTGTTAACAACTTGTACAGTAGATGGATTAAGGAATTTATGTAGGATAAGAGAATTGTTTCTACTAAAGGGAGATATATTGTATTTTGTATATTTTTTTATACTTGGGAATGTCATCAGGAGAAAGAAAATGTAATAGTACTGATTAATTTTTGCAACTACAGCAACCAAAAGCTGAAAATATTTGATAGGTTAGTACATGTATAGTACAGTACTGTACAGTATTACATTAGCATATTCATATGAAGTGTAGCATACTGTACCACATTTTAAATAACTTAGGCTTCAAGGTCAAATTGTATTTCATTTGTTAGAGTTGACAGACTACTGTTGATAAATATTTAGTCCTTGGAGCTGGAAGTACAGGTGTCGTGGTGCATGATACCTTCGACCATCGTAAAAAAATTCCTCATGTTTTTCTAAAGTAGATGTACCTAAAGAAACACACATTCCTTGGCTCCTAGATGAACCTTTTGAAGATAACTATAGTACGGGTTCCTAATCTTCATTATTAGCTTCTGCCTCAAGCAAGCACACGACCTAGCAAATCAATCAAATTTCTGAATCCCGTCTTTTGATCTGCTTGTTATTTTTTTTAATCCTGTTTCCTAAGTAGCAACTGTATGTGTTTTGAAGGTTGGAGAAAGGGAGAATTTGTACGTGTATTTTGCTATATTGGGTGTTTGCATCTTGATATTAGTGTACAATTACGAGATGAGAGTAACTGTCTTGCATAATTTGATGATTCTACAATACCAGCTTTGGATGAGTGGTTCCTCCCAAGTGAAGTAACCTAAGGATACTATATTTTTCCTGAATTCATTTTAACTCATTTGAGCGCTGGAGAACTACCATAAGAGAAGATTTGGAGGGAGATGCAGGTGAAGAGAAGAGGAAAAGAAAATCGAGAATAAGAAAACAGATCCTGGAGGAGTGAAGAAAAGGGGAGGTAATATAAGTTAAGGTTATTAAAGATTTTAGCTAGGCGGCACAGTCGGTGAATGGGTATATAAGTGTAGTGCTGATTATACTCCCTCCTTGGATACCATAAGCTACTTACAGTGCTGTACTACAGTATTTTGTGTGCTGTATCCACGTTGTTCCTGATGGGCAGTCTTGGCTTTGGGATGACTTCATTTGAACCAAAAGGTGATGTAAAGAGAAAAATAATGGGAAAAGGTGGGAGGGGGGGAATATGGTGGTCAGACTTCTGAAATAGGCAAAATTTAAAGGTTTCTGATAATTACAGTTGCATTGCGAGATACCTTGTAGGTTACAATGTGTTTTTATCTACCCTACAAGTCGCAATACTATGCAGTATATACGTAGATCCATTGTGTCCCAGAGTTTTTTTTTTTTTTACCCCATTTGTGTATTTTTTCTAACCCACAATCACAATACCCAAGGTTATTTGTGCCCACTGTCATAAGTATCATCAATGGCGTAAATCGTGTAATATCTGATATGGGTCCAGAATATTAAAAGGTTCAGTTGTTACCTAATAATTTGGAAGATTTTAAAAGATTGGCACATTAAATTATTTCAGAAAGATTGCAAATATAATGCACTTGTGTGGATCTGCTTTGGTTTCAGGTAGATTTTTGGTTCAATTAATGGAGTTGGTAGGTAATTTAGAGCTTGAAGAAATTTAACTACAGTATGTAGTTTGGGATGTTAGAGGAAAGTCATTGAATTTTTACTTGGGAAGGAAATATTGGTTATACGTATCATTTGAATGGAAGGTTAATTTATAATATAAAGTGAATTGTGTTGGTTTCCAATTTAGCAATCCGGTACAGGTATTTGTAGGAAGGCCTTTGGCAGTTGTGGTTTATTGTTGACAAATTATTTAGCACCGTAGTGCCCGACTGGTCACTGGTGGGTGTTGGCGGCAATCACGGCAGAAGCCTCCAGCAGTTTGTAAATGGAGGACATTGCTCGCCACTCCGGGCATTTTAACATCTATTTTTGGTAAGTTGGCACTTGTTTTTTCGTTTTCTCCTTCGGACAATATACATTAAAACGTGCATATGAAAAGCAATTCTGAGTAGCGAGTGATAATGTTCCCGTGATCTACACCATTACACATTTTCTGCTTACCAATGTCCTCATTCCTGTATATGTCGTATTTGGTGCTGTGCTGTACCGAATAGAATGAATGCATTGAACTTAACTGATGTGGAGCTTGTTAATTTTGTGAGGAAAGAATGCGTGATGCAATTTTCATTGTTATAAAATAATAATAATAATAATTAACGGTTTATTGAAAGAGCTTGGCAGCCAGACGGCTGAAAATACACAGTTACATATTTGGGGAATGGGTTTCGAATTACAAATAATATACAAGTAACATAAGTGACACAAATAAGACATATAATAACTAGATGGGGAAAAGCTCAAACTACAGTTCATTTCAACATAGTGACAGTGCAAGGAGCAGTGTTTACTGGGAGTGACTTTGTACATTGAGTGAAGGATTATACTCGTACTTCATGACACTGATGTTTCTTGTCTAAACCAAGATGTTGGCAAAAATATATGTGATATTCAGTAGCTTCATGAAACTTACAAGTGTATACAGTTCGATAGGAAATAAATCCAGAACCCAGACTCTTTTATACATGAAAACAAAACTGACGATACAGCGACTCATATAGTTATCAATGAAGCGACAATTTACAGTCACATTCGCTGCTGATGAAAATTCAGCATTATTGGTATGGCATCAGAAAAAAAACCCAAATGGAATTAACATCATTTTGTCTGACTCTTCCCTCAGTACTGTAACAATTATATCCGATCATGATGGTTACTAACGTCAAGATGATAATGTTTACCAATGTGAGTTATTACATGCAGAATTTTCTAAGGAAATTTGAATTTAAGGAATTTACCACACCCACGTAAAGTGATCCCGCAATTTCCAACACGATTTCTGGCGTTCGTCTCAATTTTTTTTACCCAGTTGGTTCTTCTGCCCAGCAAGTCCTCTATACCTTCGTCACATTGCTTTAAACATCGTCCCTGAAAATAGTTTGTATGCATGTTTGCTCTTAATCAGTTGGACAGCATTTTTTTCTTTTTCTTTTTTACCGTGTCTATTATTAGTGTAGTATTTCAGAAAAGCTTTATATTACAGTCAGTAATGGGAACGGACTGACATGACAGATCTCACTGGATCAAAGGAAACTGCTAATAGTCTTCTCTAGTTTATGGTTCCGTGCGTTCTTCAGAATTAAAGGCCCGACGGACCATTAAGGTCATGAAGTTCCAGGGGCCTTTAATATTGCCCAGCAGACGATGGTTGACGTCAAATGATTTCCTAAATGGCGTACGATACTCAGAATCAGGGAAGCCTCGTATAAACACAATAGTGATGAGAACAAAGGTGCAAGGCGTAATAACAAACATCGGGGAATATTATGTTACTGTATATCCTAATGACTTAGCGAGAAGTCCTTGTGAGCATGACAGCTTACTTTACAGTACTAAGAAATTCTGTAGTGAGGTGTGTGGTACGGGAATGTACTGTCCTACCCAGGGGGATATACTGTTCTGTACTGAACTGTCCTGCCCAGGGGAATATACTGTACTGTTCTATCCAGGTGGATATACTATACATGGTGCAGGATCAAGTTTGAGAGTGTGAAGTGAGCGGCTCTGCTGATTGGCTGAGGTGAAGGTTGTTACTGGCCAATCACCGCTCAGTCCGAGAGTGAGACCCAGTCTGTGAAACTCGCTGCTGATTGGCTGGTAAGCGCACGGCAAGTGATCAACCAGAAGTTGTAGGGGAGAGTATCCACTACAACACCACCGAGAGACTCAGTGGTGAGTATGAAAGAGATTGAAAGAATTATGACCTTTGTTCGCGAAGCGCGTGTGTGTAATGGAGCAGAAAGGATTATGGACACAAGTGTCTGGGTAGTAGTGAAGCGCTGCCTTTGAAACTGAATGACACAGTGGGTAAGAAATGTTTACTTAGATGACCAGACCATCTTCCTGAACATTTTAACGTGATTAGATTGAGGAACTGGTAGAAGACTAGTCAGACGTAAAGGTTAGTGTTTTTTATAACAAAAATAATCTGGAGTCTCGTTTTAATGTTTTAAATTTTATGTTTGTCATTGTGAGTGAAATTGTAACATTTCTTTACATAAATATGTGTTTTTCGTTTAAGAGAAGAAATATATATCAAAGTACAGTGCTGACGTGACATTCAGTTGAATGGCGTGTTAGTAATGCCTGGGACAGATGGTCGAGCTTGGAGACTCGCAGGCTTACCCCTGGCTTGTCACAACTTTAGCAATAGGACACGCATTTTTAAATTTGCATCTAGGCACCGTTCACTCTAGTGTGCATTTTACCATATTTATGTATCACTATTATGTAGAGTCGTAGATGAACACTTAATTTTTGGCTATGTTCGGTCAGCCTATAGGTTAGGTTAGGTTTGGTACTTTTCTTCAACTCTCCCTTGTTCTCCGCCAGGCAACTGTACCATCGATAGGCGTTCAGAAGTAAAATAACTGTCAGGTAGCGTCGACCTTCGTGCCAATAGTTCATTCGTCGCATGTGGACAAATTTCTGTATTTATTCTCTAACAGACAAACGAGATAGCAGAAGCAACTTGTGCACCTGTGATGAGGAGCAATATTGGAAAGTGATTGTGTGGGATATTGCTTTGTGGCCATGAATTTTTATGGCGTGACAGAGAGAGACGAAAGTTTGGTTCGGAAAGAGGTAAGATAGAAAGCTAGAACAAGGAAACGAGACAGAGAGAGAGGTAAAAGGCAGTAATATGAGACAGAGAGAGGAGGTAGCGAAAAGTCTGTTTGTATCAATATTTCCCATAGGCTATGCGTCTCTCCCCTCTCCTTGCATCTCTCACCGACTTTAAACTCCTACTGGCTGCGGTGTCTGCTTCAATGTCCACACTTCTGACCAAACACAACAGCACTGACCATACGTTACATTGCAGCGGCTTCTTTGTCAAATACATTTTAGACAAACAATAAATTCATCCTTGCTCGTATGTTTTTGTTTGTGTTTTTAAATTAGTATCTTGAGCTTTATATTCTTTGTCTTATTCGCCTCTTGTTTATTTATTATCATTGAAATTGGATCTTATTTTTCTTTCTTATAGCCACATACTTATTTACGTTCCTCTTTAAAAAAGATCATTTCGCCTTTCTGCTTATTTCCCTGAAGTTATGTCCTTTATTGTAGTCTTCTATTTCCTGGCAGTTATTTTTGAGAACATCTTATTTAACCTCTGTATGTTGTTGTGTAATTTCTTAGTGAGGTTGATAAACCACACTCCTCTTACCAAGTTTATTCTCCCGTCCGTGTTCTTTCGACCTCTCATCTCTAGTGAGTCACAAATATAAAAGATTTAAGGTAGAAAAATACCGAAATAATTGCAACTGAAATCCAACAGACATTTTATCTTAGTCGTTATTGAATAACCCAAGGGAACAAAGTGTTGCAATTTGATTGTGTATAGACCAGGGACGCTGCTGCCCTGGGGGAGATTGACTTTTATCCGCCAACTGAAACTGTGAGCGTCGTTATAGCAGTATTATATATATAATTTAATTTACGCTGTAGTAAAATCTTCTAGGTTTAAATCATACTTTTGAATATTTCTTTTTTGTTTACTAAATTGTTTATATGTTGAGAAAAGTCCACTGCAAAATACGAAAATATGACCTTTACAAAGCCTGAGTCACAACATGTAATCAAAACACTTAATTAAAAGATTGCATCATGTGGATTTTACACAAACAATGCTTTACAAAGAAACATCTAGAAATATGGAATGGCAATGTTCATCACTCGTGGTAAAACTCACCAGTTTTTTTCACGTTCGTTGTATATTACTGTGCGGTAATTGTTGCCTTAGGGAAACCTTTGTGTACAGGGTGTCTCAAAAATACTACACATTTCCTTACACATTTTCCTGGTGATCTTTTGTATACTTGTGGAAGACCGCGAAAATCTGTAAGACGGTGTATGCATATATAATGAAATATAACGATGCATTTTTTTGGGGGGGGGGGAGGAACGAAACGAGTAATTAATTATGAAGGAACATAAAGGAAGTTAAGTGCTTCTGTGGTTAGGATCATTAAGTAAAGGTTCACTAAAACTTCTTCTGTATACTAGACACACTCATCCATCGCCAGTCAACACCTGCATTTGGTCGCTCGTGTTTCACCGCATAGCTCGCCAACGTATCTATTCTGCCTCTCTCTTATAAAGCAAAGTCGGGTGAAGTGATATCCTGACATTTTACCCATTATGAATAAAAGCATCATCAAAGCCAAATTGACGTTCGCCTCCACTTTTAACTCGTCCAATAAAAGCCTTGTTGCACTATCATAAAAAATTCCATTGCTATGTTTTTTAAATTGTGCGCCCTCAATGGGTATAATCTATCACATGGTATAAACATGTAGCGGGGTCATTGTACTGCCTCCTCTCTCCACCCTGCAGCCCTGTGTACGTTTTTGTGGTGTTGTGTGTGTCTGTCTGTCTCTGGTCACGTGTGTGTGTGTAGGGTATATGTGAGTTTGTGTAAATGTATGTGTGTTTGTCAGTAACCACGCGTGTGTGTGTGTGTATTTGTGTCTGACCGTGTCTGTGTTTATAGTGAAGGGGTCAAGACAATATAGTTACCTAGTTATGGTGAATGATGGTGGGTGGTCGATTATGTTATTCTTCCATATTAATTACATTACTTATATACTGCTGTTGGTGTTACATTCTCCCACATTGTGAACCTTTATTGTACTGTATTAATAAATTATGCACTGGTATAACATGTATATAGATTTATAGTATGTACTGGATACTATAAAGACAATATTAATTACAGTATGTGAATAACCAGAGAAAAAACTACTCGCCGCTCCAACACAAAAGAGATCTAAAAAAATGACCTGTTTGTAGTGAAGGCTAACTGTACTGTACTGTATTGATGATTGTGAACTTGTGTGAGTCTTTTGAATGGTGTTATGGAGAGTCGTGCACGGTACACTAGTGGTTCACGGTACACTAGTGGACTAGATGTACTGTACGTACAGTACAGTAGCTGGCTAACACACGTACCTCACACACTGCTAATAATAATTGTTAGTTTCATGAAGTCACTGCACATTACTTGAATGTGAATGTGAACACTTTTAAATCAATCCGTGTAGATGTACAGTCCCCTTCACTAGTGCGTTTACAGGGGCTCGTCAGATTTTGTGTAGTGTGGCAGCCTTGTGTTTGTTTACATTCGACAGAAGGAAACTCGCAATAGTAAACATACTATGGAATCAAATTAAAACAATATTAAAAGAAATATCTCAAAGATAATGATTTGTAGAATGTTTATATGACGAGCCCCTGTAAACGCACTAGTGAAGGGGACTGAACATACTTAAAGATTCTTACACGTATGTTTACATTACATTATATATAAACTTAGCAATAATAATAATGATGATAATACAGTAATTACTAAGACTTGTGATATCAATAACATTACTAATACTATATAATAATAATTATAATAATGTTTGAGTATTAACAATATTTTTTTTCCTTCTTCAGTATTCATATATACAGCATTAAATTACCTCCAAAGCACCATGTTATACTGTAATATCACCCCTGTGCCTCGTATATCCCCGCGCTGGTTGTGTACACTTGAGAGCACTTAACGGTTAAACATTTTTCTTCAAGGCCAGGATTCGTTACCAGACTACAGTTCGTGTTGCTTCACTCAATTTATCGCAATATAATCAAGGACAATCAGTGAAACGGACTCTGTTTAGGACTTAACTTACATCACGACCCCCACGCCTCCACACCCCCACGCCCTGCAACACCCCCACGCCCTGCAACACCCTCACGCCCTGCAACACCTCCATCCGTGCCTTGATAAGCTCGCGCCATAACGTTATCGTGGGTGTTGGCGTTAAAAGTCGCAGTCTCTCCTTATCATTCGTTATCTACAGGTGTATGACGTTATGTTTGAACTATTATGAGTAAGGTGAACAGTAAACACCTGCTGTGTCTCGACTCGTCTACAAGCTATGACAGAACTGTAGTGATGATGACGCACAGTAACAAC
This sequence comes from Homarus americanus, assembly GCF_018991925.1. NCBI lineage: Eukaryota > Metazoa > Arthropoda > Malacostraca > Decapoda > Nephropidae > Homarus > Homarus americanus. The sequence continues at coordinate 9,235,117 of NW_024733734.1, forward strand.
ACATGCCACTCTGAAGGTTTTGTTGCAAGGCGTCGAGTTTCAATATATCCTTCCGTTATAATGTTATCAACGGGTCTAGCACACAACAATCCTCAAAAATATATGGAATTTTCCCTCGAGACACCGGCTGTAGGTATACGTGAGGAAGGAATATTAAATTTCCCTGGAGCAGCGTTTTATGAGTGAGTCGTGCTTGTTGGTCCTGGGAGGCTGTGTGGGAGCTCTCCTGCCGTGTTTGCATGAGGTCCAAAGTGGTCATTATCACTGCTGCCTTGTTACACTACCGGCTGAGAATTACTGGACTTAATATTCCGTCTTGGAAGATTTACAATCCCTTTATCTGCCTCCCAAGCCTATGTTAAGTTGTACAAAAAATATCACCTGAAAATTAGACACCCCAGCTTATTTCACCTATTAATTAAACACCTAAACATTAACTTAACCCCAGGTAGTGTTAAGGGTGTTTAAATATGAAGTTAAATAAACTAGGGTGTCTAATCATCACATGGTGCCCCAAAAATATACAAATACTCAAAAATAATATAAAGTTTGAGAAAATTTTGGTTTCATTAGTTAGAAATATGGCGCCGTTATTTTATCAAGGGATTCGGGAGTTCAATTGTGGCATTTTCGCTCCGTAGATTACACCTTCAATCATGTCAAGTTATAGGTTTAGGTAGAGTGGTAGGAGACATCAACTCTGTACTACATCCTAACCTAACCTAAACTAACCTTAATTAACTCCATCGTCCACATCAACCCTGAAGCGACATCCAAGTAAACTCAGCCCAACACCAGGAATCTGTTTATTCTTTTTCTCAGTCATTAACCTTAAAGAAAAAAAGTTTTATTCGTGGTGTTGAATCCAGATGATAAGATTTCCACAACTATTCTCCTCCCGGGTTCCAGATTATTAGTTATTCACGTCGAGAAAATATTCCAGAGACGCTGAAGAGTTGGTCAGTCCGTTGTATGAGAGGAAACAACAGCACGAGAAGTTATCATTTACTGGATAAGACTTGTATAACATAGACTTGTGTTACTAGGACTACTGATGTTTGGGATTAAATAACACATAAAAGCTTAACCTAACCTAACTCAAAATTTAAAAGTGTAGAAAAGACGACCCAAAGTTTACTATACTGTTACTAAGATCTAAAAGCCTATCCCATACCGCCTCAGAACCTACGTCGGGTTCTGTACTTGAGGAGACTTATGCCCTGCCAACAACCACATCATTGTACTGTGATGTCTGTTGTTGATGGTGTCCAGAGAGACTCTACCAAAGGGAACGTCCAGTCTAGAACAGCTGCTGGTCCACACACACACACGCACACAACGACAAGGATTTCCATAATGCCCTGAAAATCGGCGTCTCTTTCCCACCCAGCTGAGGCGAAGTGCTGTCTGTTGGCTGTGTTAGTAAGACACTGGACACTCGCTGACTCGTTACTTGTGAAAATCTTATACATTCTCTGTCATCAGTTAATTATTCTTAGTTTTATATCATTCTTAGTCGATTATTGATCATTCTCAGCTAATTAAGATAAAATTCCATCAACTAGTACAAACCTAACTTAACCTAATCTAACCTCACCTAACTTCATTCCCCCAAGTAGTATTAGGGTGGTATCTGATTAATCTTAAGGTGAAATAAACTGGGAGGAAGATTCTTCTTGTGATCAAAGCATTTTTGGGGATACAGTATTTTAATATTTTTTGGTTGAATAAAAAATAATTAAATTTTTTGCAGGGAAAGTCTTGTAAAAGCTCGGGAATCATGTGAGTATTTCTACACTATACATCATTCATCGTATAATACAGTCTTACTCTTTCAGTTTAATAGATTGAGTGAAAGTGAAGGACCATCGTTGGGACGGGCAAACCGACCAGCATTCAGGAATCCAGAGCCCAGGACACCACACCGCCCGACTGCGACAACACCACCACCTCCAGGTACTACTTACCAATACTTATCGTTGTCGCCAATTGTCACGTCTCTGTTACACAATGCAGACTGTTGACAAGTACGGGCATCTACGTTCTTGTAGCAGAACGTGTGCCAATGTTAGGTTAGGTTTTCGAGCAATTATACAGTACATCCAACGTGGCCTCATTTGTATCTCTTTTGGTGTAATATTAATCGTTGTTCAACTAAGGGGTTGAGGCGCCATTATGATCTCTGGGAGCTGTTGATGGTAATGATACACTGAACACGCTTTTCCTTTTACTGGTGTTGGAGTAACTGAGTTGTGCATCACTTTACTTTGTCCCAGTTCTAGCTTGGTCAAACACATTACTACTTGGCTATAATTAACTCGTATCTAGGTTTAATTGATTCGTTTTTGTTTGTTCGTCGTTTTCTGTGTTTGTTGTTTACTGTGAATAAAATATCTCAAACGGATGAATTAAAGTTATTTTAGAGAGTAAAAATAAAAGATCATTGTCATGGTTGTTCTGAGGTTTATTTAAGCTGTTATATATTAGATTATTTTTAGTCTTTGTATAAACCTGGACGACGTGGCGGACCGTGATGGCCAGCAGGCGTATTCTGTACTGCCTCACACATTCTCTCCCCGGATCGTTATGGAGATTATAGCCCCGGGCAGTACAGAGGAAAAAGTATCACTGGTCACACGTTATTACTATAAGAAATCTACACACTGCACCAGACAGCATTAGAGGAGGAATATACAATGACTTTGTATCTTGTTTTCCTTGAGTACCCTACGCTCTACCATCCCTGCCGGGGTAAAGAGATCAGTGTCACGGTAGGAGGACACCAAGAACGACGATGGGCTATTGCAGAAAGAACATGAGCACTATGACCTAGTTAAGGGCTGAGATAAGCAAAGCGGTGTTATGGTTTTAGGTGTTCCTCAGGGCGGGTCACTGGCAGCCAGAATGATCTTTCGTGGTGGCGGGGTGGAGGTCACAGGTTGAGGTTTGAGGTCACGAGGAGGAGCCTGATCCTTGAGGCTGACAGTCACGTGTTTGGTGAGTCATCTGGAGGGGGAGGAGGAGGAAGAAGGTCGTGGGCAGGGAGAACGGGAAGAGGAGGGGGGGGGGGGTTGAGGAGGACTAGTCTTGACTTATTGGTGCAACAGCTTATTCTGGTCTCGGGCGGAGAATCAAAGGAATTTAAAAAGGACTTAAGACTTTATCCTCACTACCTCGTCCTTGGAGGGAATTATAGGGAATTATATTTACCACATTAATTTGGGTCTGAGGAATGGATTATACGTCTGACTATAATTATTACGTGTGTGTGATCAGTTACTACCTGCGTCATCACTAAGGGAATATTTGCGTCAACTTCTGCAAAATATACACTTAACAAATTTCTGCGTCGTGTGTGTGTGTGTGATACTAGAAACTACACCGTCTCATAAATAGTAACTCGCTCACTCACTGACTCACTCACCCCAGTCATGTTCAGAGAAGTTTCATAGCATCCTCCTCCTATTTCAGCCCAGCCATCCTCTTCTTCCTCTTTATTCCAATTCCACTCCTACCCTAAGCCAGTACTGTACGTGCCATTGGTTCTTCTCTCTCTCACACACACGTCCTAACATATTCAGATTAATGCTTCTTCACTGTTACTAGCTGAAAGGCGTCGCTCGTCTGGCTGGAGTTGGTAAATGCAAGCGTCGTCGTTGTTGTTGTCAAGGAGCGTTTACTGTGACTGTTGGCCGAGCTGAATGATTAATGGTATAAAGAAGGCGGCTACTACTACTACTATTATTATTATTATTATTATTATTATTATTATTATTATTATTATTATTATTATTATTGCTGCTGCTGCTGCTCTACTACTATTACTACTACTTCTACGACTACTACTACCACCACTACTACCACCACCACCACTACCGTAGCCTTCCCTCACCTCTCTCCCCATCATTCACCCCATCTCCCTCAGCCCCTACCTGACCACACACACACGTTCGTCGTTAATTGTTCAACATCACACACCTGGGTATACTATCTGTAGTAGAATGCCTGTATAATGTTGGTCTCCCAGCCAGGCCCTTCTTTATCATTATACTGTAGGTGAAGTGAGGGTGTTGGAGGTGTTGTCAGGAGGTGTCACTTTTTCATTTTTTCTTGCAATTAACTTATGATTTTTATAGTTTTGTTTATTTATATAGTTCTTGTAATTAGTGTCCATAGTTCACTAATTTTTACTGCGTCTTAATTAGCTGTTGTATTTTCTTCTTCCTCTTCCTCTTATTTATGTTTCTTCTCTTCGCTAATCGATTCCCCCCCGTCTCCTCTCTTTAATCCCTTCTCTTCCTTTGTCTTATCTCTAGTTTATTCTCCCTTTCTCTCGCCATCCTCTCCCTCTCCCCTCCCATTTTCTCTTCCATCTCCCTCCCATCCTCTCTTCCCCTCCTCTCTTATCTCGCGCACACTTTCCCTCTTACAATAATTATAACCTTGAGTTTACACAGATTTCATGTGCGTCCCCGATACCTGTGTGTGTGTGGACAGGCACTTACAAATACCCCTGTGTAGATGTGTGTGTACATCTGCCCATAGGTGTAGAGATATATAAACACACTCTCACATACACAAAAATCTCTCACACACACACACACACACACTCTCTCTCTCTCTCTCTCTCTCTCTCTCTCTCTCTCTCTCTCTCTCTCTCTCTCACACACCCACACGCAGACACACACAAATGCATGCGTGCATAAAAACGTCCGCCCCCACAAGTTACGGCGAATCATCAATGGTGCGGTAAACAGTTAACAAGTGGACCCACACGACCGTGACCGTCAAGTTGAGGCATTTAGCTCCCAGTAACTACCAGTCTGTCAAGCTTCAATCCTCTCTAACTGTACGATAACTGGCCGTGTTAAAACCACTCTATTCCTATAACTGTTACATCCACTCACTCACCAGTCACTTGTTACCCAGCAGCAAAATGTTTGGGATAATGTTTGAATGTTTTGTGATCTGTTGTGTTCCAGTAATGTTGTTTATTTTGTTTCATTTTAATCAGAGTTTGACGTTTATATGAGTCGTTTGGTGCCACGAAAATTTACTCTCTATTACTGCAGTGTTGGAGAGTTTTATGAAGCGTTCTCAATTGTTTCCATGCAGCGTTCGATAATAGTTTCAGAGAGCGCGGTGTTCGGTGTGTGCGTTATGTAGCGGTCTAATTTGTTTTGTGTGGCAGCGTTCTGTGCAGTCTGATAGTGTTTGGAAGTTGCTAGGGGGATGGAGGGAAGGTAGGTGTTGGAGGGAGGGAGGGTAGATATGTGCTAGAGAGAGGGAGATTAGACAGATGCTTAGCTAGAGGGAGGGAGGGAGGATGGGTAAATTCTGAATGGAGGGTTGTTACATCTTTGAGGGAAGGAGGGAGTGGATGGGTGCATATTTAAGGGAGGGAGGGTAGAAGAGCGTCAGAGTAACAGACGAGTCTCTTTAACGACAATAACAACGAGCAATTAAAATTATCATATAGCAGTGTTAAGTAAGTCATTCTGACACATACAGCGCGTGCGGCAAATTGTAGTTTTACGGCTCGCACGCCACGTTCAGCGTATCCTTCGTTCACTACGAGTCTGCGGTGCCTTTTTTTTTATATTTCTGATCGATCCTCATTACCCTGGCAAAATTTCTCGGCAATGGAGCCATTCAGTTACATTTAACACTATAACATGAGTCACACGTGTGGGAGATATGTAAATTGAGTACAGACCTGTAGTTAAACCGTTGCTGTACTGGTTTTCGTGAATGAAATAAAATTTTAAGAGCAGTGTATGTATATTGAACTGAATTAGGATACAGATGGTAAGGGTGGAAAACGGAACAGCTGCTCACACAGGGAAGGGGGAGGGGGCAGAGGGATGAAGAAGCGCTGCTGACGGACGTAAGAATAATCAAAAATCGATTTTGATTTACATATAACACCGATAACAAGAGTATCTTTATTTATCATATATTATATCAGAATATAATTGAATATGTTTTCGTAGATGATGAAATAGGCGAAACTAAAAACGAGGAAATAAATATTTACAGTACGAGACTTGAGGCTAAGTGACCCAACCACCGGCAGCAGGGAGTCCAGCGAGTCGTCTGTTGCCTTGTGGAGTGACGGGTATGTCTGTGTCTCCGGGACCCAAAATGAAAGTGTAGTGAGTGAGCCTTAGCGGTGTCTCCAAAAATCGAGCTCTCCAGAGTTCGACGACAGGAAAAACCTTCCCCCACTACCAGCAGGAGTGGGGTGGTCGAGTAAATTCCGTGGATTAGTGTGGTTGTGTGTAGCATGGCGAGGTTGGAGCGTGTGTGGGTCGTGGCGGTGATGCTGCTGTTGCCGCTGTTCGACGTCGCCTCTGCCGTCACCGAGTCCTGCGCCGCCGTCAGGAGTGTCTACCGCCGCAAGGGCTTCCGGGATGACGTACCCGATCAGCCAATATCAGGTGAGAAATGAACAGAAACCCTGTTAGTAAGTGTGGCTTGGTTACATGACTCCCCTCCCTGTTGTCCGGCCACTGTAAACAACTGTGTTCACCCCCTAGGACCTCACATGGTTCACACACTGCCAACCTTCTGGTACTTTTTACACAAATAGATCATTATTCTGTATTTTTACCAAGTTTACAGCGTCAGGCGAGTCTTCAGTAGTAAAAAGAAACCCATCTGTCCAACGCCCCCCCTTTGTACAGTACATCTTTCGTACCCGCTTATTATACCACAGCACCTTTAACAGTTTAATATAGCACGACAACGGAGTGTACTCTATCCCACCACAAGACGTTATTGTACTCATATACGTCAATTATAACTTCAACCACTTCTCCAGGATTAAAAGCCAAAGTAAATACCAGTAATAATTAACAGTTGGTAAATTCTAAACTACGACAAAACAAAATCGCATCTGATCTATCCTGGCCCTCACAAACACGACATCTAAACACAACTGACCAGTGCATTGTGCTTCTACATTCTTCTTTAAATCTAACTACCTAACCGTACCGGTCCTATTACCTAGCCTCTCTGTTTCTTCCCTCGTACCATTCTCTCCCCCTCTCTATGGATGTCTGTATCATATCAGCTGCCCCCACACCCGAGAGACAGAACAGTAATGTTAATTGACTCCCGGACGAGCTTTGGACGTTTAGATGCGTCTCTTTTTCCCTGTCTTGTATGAACTGAACCAACCAAGCAAGAGGCGTGATGGAAGGTAAGTATCAATCACATACATGCAAGAAGAGCTGTTTGTAGGCGGCCTCTTACCAGGCAATCAAATTAAACACCTTAGTACAACCTGAATGGATTAGCTTTATAACCTTGATAACTTGCAATGACCTAATTCAAGGAGCCTAACCATGTATATTTTGCTACCTTAGTACAGTTTGTTACTTCCTTAGTACAGCCTGTTACTTCCCTAGTACAGCCTGTTACTACCCTGGTACAGCCTGTTACTTCCCTGGTACAGCCTGTTACTTCCCTAGTACAGCCTGTTACTTCCCTAGTACAGCCTGTTACTTCCCTGGTACAGCCTGTTACTTCCCTAGTACAGCCTGTTACTACCCTGGTACAGCCTGTTACTTCCCTGGTACACTACCACGCCTCCCTTCTCCCACATACAGCCTACCACCTCCTAGTACACTACCACGCCTACCACCTCTAGTACACAACCACGCCTACCTCCTCCCTAATATTCTACCACACCTACCACCCCCCCTAGCACACTACCACGCCTACCACCTCTAGTACACAACCACGCCTACCTCCCTAATATTCTACCACATCTACCACCCCCCCTCCTAGCACACTACCGCCCCTCCCCCTCCTAGCACACTACCGCCTACTTAAGACAGGTCGCATAGGCTTATAAGTCCCACAGCTCAAAATGGGTAATCCTTGTCCGCCATGTTGGTAGTAAAACTTTTTATTATTATCGTTATACCCACCTTTATGGCGGCCGGAAAAACCCTCAGCATAATTGATATAATTTAATGTTGCAGACTATAATGTGTGTGTTAAGTAGGGTAAATGTAGGTGTAATGGCCGATAAAGGCTAAGAGGGGGATGATCGTATTGAATAATAATAAATGTCGCTACAGAAGTTTCCCCCATTTTCGTATAGGTAGTGGGGTAAATATTTCATGTCTGGGTGTTGTGTATGTGAGAGAGAGAGAGAGAGAGATTGACTTGGTTTATAGTCTGCGGTACCCGATGATCGTATGTTATCAGACCAACAAGAGTTTGCTGTGAGGAGGTAAAGTGTGGTGGTTAGGTTAGGTTAGGAAATATGTACGTGCAGTACCTCTCCAAATACGGTTAATTGACTTCTCAGTAAAGCCTTATCACTAAAGTACGATTATAATTGGTTAGAGTCGAAGCAAATCTTATCATATCTGCCATTCTGTCGTCAGGTTTGCTAAGATGATGTATATACCGGGTTTAGTGGCAATAAAAACCTTATCTTAGTGTGTTTTGGAAGTGTTTACTGTGTTTGTTGTGCCTTTTTAATCCCCCCTCAGATACCCGTACAGTTTTGTCAGGTGATATATATTGCCAGACTTCTATAACAACAAATAAACGTCACTCTCCCCCGCCTGGATATGATATAAAGCGTCACTGACAACATATGGTGATTTTTTTTTTTTGGCGGGATAACGGCTCACTCAGTGTACTTCTCTCGTCACTACACCGTCATGAAGTGTTGACCATGTGTGTATGAGCAACTAACACTTGACCTTTAGAGTACATTCTTGTTAAATTTAAAAACACTTGGTGGTAAAATGCCGCCGACTGTGAGTCATCTGTAGATAATATCTTTGGGGAGGAGTCTTTGAAGTTGCCGTGTGATGACTGCCTTAGCTGCCCTGTAGTGCATAGTGTAACCTAACGCCTCTCGCTGTAGCCTGACATGCTCCCCACTGCTATGTCCCTCTCATTCTGTATTGAACTTGTAACATTTCATTAGTTCTTTATGATGCTTGTAGTGTAGGATATCTCACCGTGGACTGCGTTGCAAGGTGTATCGTAATATTCATTGTCTGATATTTAAATTTGACTTGACAACTAAGTGTATCTGGCCTAATGGCTCCTTGGAGTAGTTTAACTTATTTATGTATGTTAACACTGTTCTTGTGCAACTTGATATTTATTTTAATTATTAACTGGCGTTATCTAACCATTAGTCTACCAGATGAAGCCTGATAGCGTGTGACATGGCTTACTAATTACCTAATGTAGCAGTTAGTGCCAATTGTGGTCCAACTCTGGTTACATCGTTCTCTCTCTCTCTCATTGTTCTTTTATTATTCTTGATGTGTCTTTCTAACAACAAGAATTTTGCAAGCACTTCAGTTGGTTTTATAAAGTAACAACTCTCAGCCTTTTAACTTACATTGAAGTAGAACGTCTCATATTTAACATATAGGTTTACTTGTAATCCCAAACCACATTTTAAAGGGATAAAATAAGAACATTGTAAAAGGTGACTGTACAATGGTCCAAGAGACGAGCCTCCCAGGGTAGGTTAGGTTAGGTGACGATTACGTGTTTGCAAGAAGGAAGAAGAAACTTAAGGGAAACATTTACAGTTCGGTATTTGGTGGAAGATGAATGTTTTTACAGCAGGGTAAAAAATTTTCAATACTGTATCATGTTCAGGGTAGCCCCCAAGGTCACGTCCGAACGCTCGGCCTGCCACCACTCGTCTTGGTCAGCGGCTGTTGATGGCTGTAACCCACAATCCTACGTAATCACTACTGCCAGCTTGATAGTTGACCTTTCCCAGAAACCTGTCAACTTTTCTTTCGTGCATACATCATGTTTTTTGTACTGGGCCGCGGCTGGTAACACTATTGTCTGACTGTACTAATAACACTCCTATTATTATTTGGTATGTGTTGCAGTGTGTACTTTGTCACGCCGATGAGTCATTAGTTTTGTGTGACGAGTTAGTGACATATTGAACTATGTCCCGTGTATTATGAGTTATTTCTCCCGTGTACGTTCCAAGGAATACAGACAGAGCGTAATTATGTTTCCAGTAGTGATGTTTGGTGCAGTGAGTTCGGGCGATGTACTGATGTTGATGGATGTTTCTCTGTAGCGACGGAGATCTCGTTGGCTTTTATGTTCCACTACAAGTTCCCGGAGCGGTAGAATCACCTCCCTGCCTTCCCCCTGTCTTTATTTAAATGTTATAATTATCACTTATTATTATTATTATTATTATCACTTATTATTATTATTTATCTTACCACCCAGAGTTTGGTCACTTAATTATAACTCTGGGCTCGGTTACTTGTCGTGTTAATTGTGTGATAAGTCTCAGTAATCTATGTACGGTACTCGTGTCAGATTGGTATATTCCTTCATTACTTCCTTCATCATAAGTTATAATTTATCTCCGTTGAACATTCTATTTCATTAGCTCTATTAGACGACGAATATCCAGTTATCCACCGCCCATTGATTATCCAGTTATCCATCCACCACCCATTTGGTAATGTTATCAGCTGTAATGTCTTGGTTGTGATCAGCGTAATTATGACTTATGGGGGGGGGGGGAGGACTTAAACGTGGCATCATACTCTCTTCAGTGCCACAAGTAAATGGTAGTTACAGTAGTTGATGGTTCTGGCCGCCAGGTGATTGGATTTTTCGTTTCGTTTTTCCCATTCGTTGGTTCACCCATTGTTAGGTCACGTACTGTAAGGCTGTCTGGCACTATCACACGCATACATGAACTCATAGTCGGGTATGTTATCGTTGTGTAGATAGTTGGACTCGTATCACTAATAATCTTTCAAACTGTTTACTTGAGTGTCTCGTTATGCCCTTGTAAGCACAGCGTCATGTATACATATCTAACGTGTACGTTCTATTATCGTTCTTCTATGAAAGTGTCACTGGAATATACGTACACAAACTCAGGTATTTACACACATACCGAGAGACATGATGTATTTTAAGAATAAATAGAATGATTCTTACACTCTCTCTCTTGTGCAGGACCAATGCACAAACACAGCCACACGTGCGCGGGGTCTTGCCAAAGCTGCAGGCGTCTTTGTTTACAGAGGGTCATGAGGGCAGGCCTCCCGGGGTCGCCCAGGGCAAGAGTCAGTGTCACTAGGCAGCCCTACGACGCCCTCACTGTTGTCATCACAGCTTTACACGCACCACCAGTTGGTTGTAGTAAGATCAGATTTCAGTGAGAATCAAATACTCAGGCGTGTTATGCATCTTTTTTGTGTCGAGGTGATTCATATATTTAACACAAGTTATCTTCACTGTCGTAAATTATAACAGATGGCGTGTATAAATTTAACATTAGTAAACTTTAAACTTACCTGTTGTCGGTACTTGAGAATGATTATTAAATACAGCAAATTATTTATGATGAACTTGTCATGTGTCGTGTAGTGTTGTGGGCTCTTAAGCACTTGGGAGTGAGAGGAGCAGTTTATGATCCACTTCTTGGGTCGTGATGGTGGACACGGCAGTCATGTGACCAGCAGGTGATAGTGTTAGGCTAGGGTGTTCCTGCCTGTGTGCCCTGCTGTGTATTAGAGTTTATCATTTTTATTATTTATTTATTACTTCTGTCTCTTTCTCTTCCTCCTCCTCTTCGACATCTTCCTGTTCGTCATCTTCCTTGTTAATAATTCTCCAACATTTCCCTCTTTATAACCCCCCTTCCTCTCCTCCCTTCCTGCTTTTCTCCTTCTTCCCTCCATCACCCTCACCCTTCACCCTCCCTTCCCACCCCTCCCTCCTCTCCATTCACCTTCCCCACCCATCCTCCCCCTCTTTCGTTCCTCTTCACCCCTCCTTCATCTTTTATTTCTCTCGCCGCCTCCTCCTCCTGGTCTTGTCTTGCATGGGTCATTTACCAGAGATTGATTATCGCCGCCTCACCTCCAGGGTCACGTGTGGCTGAGGAAGAAATTTTGGAAAAGGTCATTAAAAATTCCAGCAACTGTATTTGTGTTATTGGACTTGGTGAGAAGCTTGGGGGGGGGGGTCTGAATTCGGTTTTTATATTAGCCAGATGCTCTACTGCTGTTCGCTCTGTAACGTGTATTTAAAATCACGGTACACAAGAGGTTAGGTCATTGTACACAAGGATTAGGTCACTGTACTGAAAGGATTAAAAATTCAGTGCTACGGGTGACATCCTTTACATGAGAGAGAGAGGGAGGGAGGGAAAGAGGGAGAGAGAGATGTGCTGACAGTTCTAATTTTGACCAACTTATTATCTTACCCCTTTGAGGACGACGGTGTGAACCTCTCGAGGATTATAACTCAGATTCATCATTAAAGAGTCCCCACATAAACCCCTCGTCCTCAAAGGGCTGTCTGTAGCCTTAGATCATCGTCCACAAAGGGCTGTCTGTAGCCTTAGATCATCGTCCACAAAGGGCTGTCAGTAGCCTTAGATCACCGTCATCAAAGGGCTGTCAGTAGCCTTAGATCACCGTCCTCAAATGGCTGTCAGTAGCCTTAGATCACCGTCCACAAAGGGCTGTCTGTAGCCTTAGATCATCGTCCACAAAGGGCTGTCAGTAGCCTTAGATCACCGTCATCAAAGGGCTGTCAGTAGCCTTAGATCATCGTCCTCAAAGGGCTGTCAGTAGCCTTTTTTTAGATCATCCACAAAGGGCTGTCAGTAGCCCGTAGATCATCGTCCTCAAAGAGCTGTCAGTAGCCTTAGATCATCGTCCACAAGGGCTGTCTGTAGCCTTAGATCACCGTCATCAAAGGGCTGTCAGTAGCCTTAGATCATCGTCCTCAAAGGGCTGTCAGTAGCCTTAGATCATCGTCCACAAAGGGCTGTCAGTAGCCTTAGATCACCGTCATCAAAGGGCTGTCAGTAGCCTTAGATCACCGTCATCAAAGGGCTGTCAGTAGCCTTAGATCACCGTCATCAAAGGGCTGTCAGTAGCCTCGTTCTGTGAGACTCGTGGTGTATGAGAGTTAATTTTGCACCAGAGGAGGTAGCTTGTTATTGTGTGGTCCGGCCTCGCAAATTAACCTCCAGTTGTTGGGAGGTTTGGTGAGCGGCGGAGGTAATGAGAGTGTTTGGGTCAGCCTCAGGTTAATTACTTACACAGGTAGCACCAGGTATATTTCTCCCTCACTCCCTCCTTTCCCTTCCTCTCCCTCCCCTACACTCCTCTCCTCCTCCCCTCACTTCCTCTTCTCCTTGGCTGGGTCTTAAAGTAACCCCCTCCTCCCTCACTCGGATTATTTTTACTCATTTAATCCAACATCACCAAAAGGTTCCAATGAGGATTTTTTTTTACGAGTGGGGTATCACCTGAAGATTAGCCACCCCAGCTTATTTCACCTGATGATTAAAAAACCCTGAACTCTTAATACCGCGACATAGTGACTAATTAACTTACCTCCCTCCCTTAACGCCACTACGTAAAGACGCATTTACCGCGTACCTTTATATTATACGCCATAACATTTCCTCCTCCCTTTTTACCCCTTCCCCCTTTCCTTTTCCGTCCCCTTATCCCCCTCCCCCGTGTTACCTCACTCCCTACCTTCCATCCTTCCCAGAATTAAACAAACAAACATCGAATTCTTCTTCATCATCGTCATCAAAGTCCTCCTGTACACGTCTTCCCACGGTACAGGCTACCCACCCACACACATTCTCCTCCCCCCCTTCCTCTTTCTCCCTTCTCCCTCTCCTCCTCTCTCATGATGACAATATTCACGTGCCGGACGCGCGCGGTTCCTTCTCCCAAACAAGACCCACTTAAAAATATACTAATAATAACACCCTTCCTTCTAATTCTCCCTCCCTCCCCCCCTTCCTTCATCTCCCTCCTCCTCCCCCTTCCTTCATTCTCCTCCTCTCTCACCCAATTCTTCTCCCCTCCAGCTGCTGTCTCCCTCCCCCTCATCTATATCTCACACCCCTCCTTCCTTCCTTTTCTCCCCCTCCCTCTCTCACACCCCCTCCTTCCCTCCATCTCACACCCTCCTTCCCTCCATCTCTCACACGCTCCTTCCTTCCTTTTCTCCCCCCTCCCTCCTTTCATCTCTCATACCCTCCTACCCTCTCTTCCTACTCTATACCCTATCGCGTGAGATTTCGTAATGGGTATACACACGCTCTATAACGGAGAGATCCTGTTGTGTTGCCCCATCCCCCTGCCCTTCCCTAGTCACCCCTTTGTCCTCCTACCTCCCTAGTCCCTCCTACCTTGTCCTCTCTCCCCTTTGTCCCCCTTCCTTATCCACCCTTGTCCCTTACCCTCTAGTCCCCCCCACACCCCCTTGTCCTCCTCCCCTTTGTCCTCCCTTTTTTTGTCCCCCACTCCTCCCCGTCCTCTTTGTCCCCCAACCCCCCTTGTCCGTCCGTTCATCCCTTGGCGTGTGTGAGACTTGACTCAGACTCTCCACAGCGTGACAAAAGACCTTAAAGAACACAAGAGTTGTTGTATCCAGTAATTTAAGAGGGTCAAGTACCCGGTTAGGTTTGGTACTTTAGTTTATCGGATATTATTTGTAGTGTGTCCTTGTTCGTACGCATGTGTTGATTGTGCGTATTTGTTCTGAGTTCTCTCGTGTATGTATGTGTGTATGTATGTATCTTACCTGTTGGTACAAGTGTGTGAGCGTTTTGCAACAGTATACTCAGTGAGGTATAGACAGAATAGTCAGCACAAATGGTATCCACACCACTCGTAAGAAGACTTTTATTTACCTCTGTGTGTTGGTCATTGTGTTAAGTGAAGCTCTTGTGTAATTATCGCTCGATTAAAAGAAACGAATTAGAATTGTAATTAGCAGGTGTGTGTGTGTTCGTTCTGTGGGGGAGAGGTATGTGCGTTAGCGAAAGTAATTAACTTCCTGACCTGAATTTATTTTTGCTTTAATATTTTGGTTTGAATTTTTTTTTTGGCTGGAGTAGTTAAATTCATCACTATGGGAGGCTCTCTCGACCACAGCACCTGGTGCGGTGTTTGTGACTGTAATGACCTATCCTGCTATTTTCACTGCCCTCTGTACACCCCAAGAGATAGGACCTCCTGATTGCTACTGTGTGTGTGTGTGTGTGTGTGTGTGTGGTCCCCCCCCCTGCCGCTGATCACTGAGTGAAACCCCACAGGGGTTGTGGGAGGGTTGGCAGCTCGATCTAGACCGTCTTAGGTTAGGTTAACTTAGGGTAGGTTAGGTTGTTAGGGTTAGGTTGGCAATTAGCAGCAGAGTATCCAACACCATCACTGACAGCAACAGACAGACCAACACCAGCACTGACAGCAACAACAGAGTACAGGAGTTAAAACAAGGGATGCACTGTGAGGCTAACCACTGGTCCTGCCTCTACACACACACACACACTGGTTCTCTCTCTCCATATTGTGTTTCACTCCAGGTGCCAGACTGAAGGATCCGGACGTTCCTTTGCCAGAGAGACTTGATTATTTGACTTAAGGGTTGTCAAGCGTCTCACACACACACACAACAAGACCTAGAGGACCACAAGCTCAAGGGAATGGTGCCAGGAATCGGGACTACACTACAGAGGAATGTAATATTAGGTAGGAGTGCCAAGGTGTTTAAGGCAAAGGTGGTAGACGGTGCCAGAATTATGGAATGGGTAATGGAAGTGCCAAGGTGAAGGTGATAGACAGTGCCAGGGTGATGGAAGTGCCAAGGTGAAGGTGATAGACAGTGCCAGGGTGATGGAAGTGCCAAGGTGAAGGTGATAGACAGTGCCAGGGTGATGGAAGTGCCAAGGTGAAGGTGATAGACAGTGCCAGGGTGATGGAAGTGCCAAAGAATAAGACATTGTGACGTTAAATAGTACCAGGGTGACCAGATTGACAGACTGTTTTGTGAAGGGTGTCAAGGAGAGAGTCAGGCAGTGGACACCAAACACTCCTAGATGTTTGTGTGTGTGTATACTGTTTCACCGAGGTTGGGTGCCAGAGTGCCAGCCACCACACGCTCACATGAAATCAAACACTGGAGTCGATTTTTTTTTCTCTCCCCGTGTCCTGGTCTAGAATAACATGGAGCGTGGGGAAGTTTTTTTATTTATTTTTTATCCCAATGACGAGAACTTTTAAAACTGAAGCTTGGGGTTGTTTAGCACGTGTGTGTGTGTGTGTGTGTAAGTTTAGCTGATGATTAGACACGTTAGCTTATTTGACCTGATGATTAGACACCTTAGCTTATTTGACCTGATGATTAGATACCCTAGCTTATTTTCACCTGATATTTAAACATCGTAATCTTCAGGTGAAAATAAGCTAGAATTTCTAATTATCGGGTTAAAATAAGCTGGGATGCTTAATCTTCAGGTGAAAATTAATTAGGGTGTCTAATCTTCAGGTGATCCAATAGTTGATTTTTTTCCACTGTGGTGACGAATCGACCAGGTGAGGTAGGGAGAGGTGAGGTTAGTTGAGGTGAAGTGAAGAGAGGAGTGCAGAGGCGAGGCGAGAGAAACAAAATTCGTCCCCAGCAGAAAACACAACTGGGACACAAGGACGACTTTTCACCCCTCCGTCATGAGTTAAGTTGGGGTCGTGAGGTGGAGGGAGGGAGAGGGGGGGGTCGTGAGGTGGAGGGAGGGGGGGTGGGTCGTGAAGTATTTTTCCCACCCTGTCAGAAGTAAACTGAGGTATTTTTGTCACCCTCTTTCGCTAATGAACTAAACTCCTGCTTAATTAACGAGTGGAGGAATGGGGTAGTTGAGGTAGTTAGTGTTTCACCTTTGTGTGTTTGTTAAGATGATATTTTATGTGTGTTTACTGTTGCTGTTTCACATTAGAAGGAAAATTGTGAGTGTTGGAAGTGTTACAAGTATATATTTTACCTGTTGTGACGTAGATAATCGTAACAGATCTATATAATATTTGTATTGTACAGTTTCTGGATGACGCTGGGTCGTGACGTAGAATGTAAACTAATGAATCACCGATACTTCATGTGATTATCTTGATCTTTATTGTGTCACATCTTTTAGTTTTGTGTCACATTTTTGAGTGTTTTGTGTCACATCTTTTTAGTATATTGTGTCACACCCTTTAGTATATACCGCCACATCTTTTACTAAAGTGTCACACCTTTCACACCAGAATGGAATAACTTGTAGTGGAGTTATGTGGTGGCAAACTTGGTGTTGTATTTTGTGAGAGTTATATAGGTTGTAGATCTCGGTTATTAAGTTGTTGGGCTGAGATAGACGGTGGTGTCTCGTGTGTGTGACGTGACTAAACACTGGTAACGAGGCAGTAAGTGGCGTCACACGGGAGAGGCTTTACTGATGATCACACTACCATCCTATTGTTACGCATCCTCATTATCCTCTGCGTATACGGTGTGTGAGTATAGAAATAAAAATACGCACGAGAGAGAGAGAGGGGGGGGGGAGGGAGGGGGTAAGGAGTGAAACACAGGCCATCATTTGGGTACACTTATGGACCTCCTCCCTCCCAAGTGACATAGCGTGGCGTCTGTGATATATGACGACACTTTTAATAGGCCTCTTAATGTGTGGTGGTGGTGACGGACATTTAGTTAGTCTCACGCCCTGCTGCACGGTGGTGAGAGAGGTGGGTAGTTGATTATGACCCTGTACCATATTGAGGTGTGTGTCTGCCTGTCTGTCTGTGTCTCTCATGGGTAGATATTAACTACAAAAAGAACATCTGTGGTCACCTGGGTCTCGCTGCTTCCCCCTCCCCCCTTTTCTCTCATCTGTACCCTACCTAGACCAGGGATCAGTGAGTGAGGAAGGGGGGGTCGCCTGTGGATGCCCTATTCGTATAAGGGTTTGTGGCCTTGTTGAGATGTAAAGCTTGGTATATTAGTCTCGCTCTTCAAGGTTAGGTTAAGGGTAGATTTAGGTTAGGTTAAGGGTAGATTTAGGTTAGGTTAAGGGTAGATTTAGGTTAGGTTAGGTATATACCGGTGTGTTATGTGCGCGTCAGGCCAACAGTATCTGCTGGCTTCAACTTGTGTGTGGTCATGTGTTGAGGTAAGTACACTAGCTAATGAAGGAGGCGTCACACACACCTTCACACTCACTCCACACCTCTATTTACACCTTACTCCACACCTTTACACCTCACTCCACACCTTTACACCTCACTCCACACCTTCACACCCACCACATCATTACCTAGAGAGGCGAGTGTTCCTAAAGGTGATCCGGAAACGCTTTTAACTATCGGAATTGTGTTTATTTCTCTCTATTATCTCGCTTCATTATGGTATTAAACGTGTATTGAACGTACTTAGACCACCAGGTAGTGTTTCCCAAGTAGGCAATAAACCCCCCCCCCCTTTCCGCCACCATCAGTTTACACGTGTCAATACAAACGGTTCATGATCTCTACATGAATTATACGACCTCAGTTCCGGGTAGTCTCACGGGGTAGGTTAGGTTAGGCGCCCGGCAGCATGGAACAACAACAGCCTCGTCGGTGTTGACTCGGTGTTCGGGAGCCTTAGGGACCTCCTTATCATTATCGATAACAGGATAATAGTGGTGGTGTGATCACTGGTGGTAAGGTAGTTATTGGGTCTTGTTTTCCCTTACTCTCTTCTCTCCTTCCCGTCTCCCTCTTTTCCCCTCCCTCGTCCTGGCAAGTATTGGCTACAACCCATTAACCCCCCCTCCCCTTACACACACCTTACCTGAAACCCCTCCACACACACACACACACACACACACATACACATATATCTAGGAAGCAACAGGCTCACATTTCATAATAACTAAAACCTGTTTCTACCTGTGTACTCTGATGTAGGAATGTTAGTCAGGTTTAATATTATACACACACACACACACACACACATATCCTTAATGTACCTGAATTAATAACTACTGTACCGGTATATAAATTTCTTGACAGTAATGAGTTTAATTAGGCAAATGGTCATAAATATCGAGTAATCATGTGTTGGACTTATGGCTGGTGTTGGACTTGCAGTTGGTGTTGGACTTGAGGGTGTTGGACTTATGGTGTCTAATCTTCAGGTGAAATAAACTAGGGTGTCCAATCTTCAGGTGATCCAGGTATTATTAAACAAATCCAGTGAAGTAATGCTCTGTATGTATACCAGTAAAGGAATTAACACTCACCCCCCCCCTCCCTCCCTATATGTATGTATGTATCAGTTTGGTGGCGTGTACTGTATACATTATTTAGTCTTCACGCCACACTATGGGCCCTCACGCCACACTATGGGTCCTCACGCCACACCATGGGTCATCACATCTCGTAGTGACTAAAACAAATTGAAACTCTGATTAACTATTGTGGGAATATAACAATGATATAAGGAACTCTGTGTGTCTGTCTGTCTGTCTCTGTTTTTAAGGGAGGAAATCAATACTGTAACCCGTAACATGTAAAGGAGAACGGGGGAGTAACGTTATATCGAGGTCGTGTTGCCTTTTTTGAACCGCGTGTTACTGAGTTTGTTTTGTTATTTTTTTTTGTAAGTTATCCTCACATATTGAGGACGACGTTTGTGTGTATATAACCCACTATTGCTAACACACACACACACACACACACACACACACACACAGTATACCGGATGCTGTACACCTTGAGGACGTTGATCTGGACAGTCTGCCCGCAGTCTCCCTCACGTACACACTGAGTAATGTTCTGGTGTACGTAAGACTCCCACGGACATACACTCAACCTCACGCACACGGACATACACTCAACCTCACGCACACGGACATACACTCAATCTCACTAACCTCACGCACACGGACATACACTCAATCTCACTTCAACCTTGGCTAGTATATAAATAACGTTATTGACTATTGTAAGTTAGGTGTTGGCTAGTATGCCCAGTGTTGTTGGCTAGTGTGTCCAGTATTAATAGCTAGTGTGTCCAGTGTTAGCTAGTATGTCCACTGTTCTTAGCTAGTTACGATGACATAGTTTGCAATCATTAGTTCACCTTCTTCATTAAGCCAAAACTGATCAATCCATTTGGTTAAGTCTATAAATTCTCTACTGTAACCAATATGCAAATTACTTCTGCATATTAAACCTGATATTCTCTCTGTGTATATAATCTCTTCTCTTGTTAATTACGAGGTCATAAGGCAATTGGATTTCATTGTCTGGTGTAAGTTTATTAAATTGGTGGTTGCACAGGTGAAAAAATTGCTGGTTGCTTAGGTGGAAAATGGTGGTTGTCTAGGTGGAAAATTGTTGGTTGCACAGGTGAAAAAAATTGCTGGTTGTCTAAGTAAATATATTTTTTTTTAATCTGCATTGGTCTCCTCAATACAATACGCCATGATTTTATTGCATATTGGAAATAACTAAATGTGGATGGGTTTATATTTTGGTGAGATGTTTTAATTCCAGGTTCAGTAATATACTGTAGTTGGTGGCATTGGATTCCCACAAAGGAGTTGGATTGAGAATGGTGGTGGGGGGGGGGGAGGTTTCTATTGACAAGGTTTTGTGGTTTATGTCGAATCTCTCTCTCTCTCGTTCGTATGATGGTAGTTTCCCTTCTTTTCCTCACCCCTGGAAAGAGTTGACTGGGCAAGATGGTGGCAGGTTCTCAGGGTAGGACGGCGCCGGGTCTCAGGGCAGGACGGCGCCGGGTCTCAGGGCAGGACGGCGCCATAGTCAGCACGGGTGTTCCCTTATGGTAATTCCCCCCGGCGGGTGTATGGTGCATTATGGGTCTGCTCTAGTGACAGTAATGGCCGCCCCGCACGCTGCTACTGCCGCCACAAGCTACAAATTGAGATATCGTTGCCTCTTACTGTCTCAAGATGGAGACTTAACTTATTGCTGTCTGGTTCGCTATTTTTCCCCCTCGCTGGTTTACGCTAAAGTTAGCTTCTCTCGCTCTCGTTGTGTTCCAAGATGGCGACTGATTTGTTTTGGTTTTGGTTTGTGTTCCAAGATGGCGCGTTGGTACTGTGCATGTGTAGTCAGTTTTACTAGGTGTGTGTGTGTGTGTGTGTGTGTGTAGAGCAAATCATAACACAACCTCACCTCACCACCACCACCACCCCCCGATGTGTCTTAAAGGAGCGTTAGTACAGGCAGAACACAGGTAAATGTTCGTCTGGCGTACCTGGCGCCCACAGATCACAAGCTAGGGACCACTGCTTTATACTCAACTAGTGTCTCCAGGTTTGGGTATTATTAACTCCACCCCCCTCTTCTTATATATAATTACCAGGCAGGTGTATTGAGACGCTCCCGTAACACAGGTGAGGTGAGTTAATGATAAATGAGGTCTGAGCGTAAGACGGAAGCCAGGTAGGAGGCAGGTAGGTAGAATGTTAAGATTAATGATGCGATGGGGGGCAGGGTGGTGTATATCGGGTGAAGATGGTGTTATCGGGAGGCTCAATTGTGTTATCGGGCTGATGTTTGGGATATCGTTTTTGGGGTGTTTCATGTAGGATTGTTTGTTGTGATAGGGGGGAGCGTTATCGGGTGAGGGAAGTTTTATCGGGTGATTTGAGTGATATCGGATGTTGGGGCGGGGGGGGGGTGGAGAGAGGGGAGAAAGTAGCGTTAGCGGGTGAAGGAAGTGTTATCGGGTGTCGGGGTATCGGGTGAGGGGCGGCAATTGTTGGGGCCACACGGAGCTATCGGGTGACGTCCTAAACCCGTTACCCGCCGGTTCAGATTACTCCTAAATTGGCGCCCCCCTTGATCACCCCCCCGGTCACCCCCTTCACCATTCCCTTCCTCTCTTTTCCCACTCCTCCTTCCCCCTCTCCTCCTTTCCTCCCTCTCCCCTTCCTCGTCCTGTCTCCTACCCCTCCGTTCTCTTCTTCCTTTCCCCTCTTGTTTACCTCTTTCTCTTCCTTCCCTTTTCCACCCATTATTCCCCCTTCCATCTACTCCCTCCCTCCTTCCTACCCCCTCCTTCCCTCAACCATGTTCGGGAAGGTATTTTATATTGAAGTGACTTTCTTATGCTAGTGACTGAGTGGTGATGGTGGCCACAGTCTTGGTGGCAGACAGACGTAAACCTTGGATACAGGACAGTGTGTAATAGTGGTAATAATGGAAGAAATGGTCGTAATCTAATTTAAATCTTGAGGAGAAACAGCCATAAAGGTTAAGTGCTTCTCTCTCCCCTCCTCCACTCCCTCCCTCTCTCCCCCCCCTCCCCCCCCCCCCACCCCCTCGTGTTTCACTTAGACAGAAATGCGTTTAGCTACGGAAATTAAACTAACAGTGCACTAGACCAGAGAGTTTACACCTAGGAGCTTCAGTAACAAGAGTAGTGAGGTTAGGTCAGGTCATACTTGGATTATGTGGGTTAGGTCATACTTGGATTATGTAGGATAGGTCAGGTCACACTTGGATTATGTAGGTTAGGTCACATTTGGATTATGTAGGTCTGCTTTGGTCACCGTGCTATAGAATGGATATTGGAACATTGAGAGGAGGATGACAAGACTAACCCCGGGCATTAGGAACCTGGATTACAGAGACAGATTAAGAAAAACTAGGATTAATTTAATTTACATTTTCTTGAGAGATATAGGGAACCGATAATCATCCAAGAGATTAAATACAGGATGAGGTTTAATAAAGGTGATAAAGCAATTAACTAAACCATTAAACCAGGAGCCAACACATGACAATTGGTTTAAATCAGACCCCCCCCCCAGAAATTAATTACTCTGGAATTAGATAAACATTGATTTGGAAATTGAGTTGTGGATGAGTGGAACAAATTACCCCCCCTCCTCCCTCTCCACCCCCCACCCTACCCCCCCATCATTAAGTGGAACATGCTGGGAAGGTTAAACTATAGGTTGGAACAATTATATGGTTGGTTGGAACAGTTATATGGTTGGTTGGAACAGTTGTATGGTTGGTTGGAACAGTTATATGGTTGGTTGGAACAGTTGTATGGTTGGTTGGAACAGTTGTATGGTTGGTTGGAACAGTTGTATGGTTGGTTGGAACAGTTATATGGTTGGTTGGAACAGTTATATGGTTGGTTGGAACAGTTATATGGTTGGTTGGAACAGTTATATGGTTGGTTGGAACAGTTATATGGTTGGTTGGAACAGTTATATGGTTGGTTGGAACAGTTATATGGTTGGTTGGAACAGTTATATGGTTGGAACAGCTAAACGAGTGGTAAGGGATTGGTTGTAAACAGGGTCCTGCCTTGAGAGTGGACCAGTAGACATAATGCTGTATATTGGGTTTGTTATTCTTGTCTTATGTACCAATGTTGTTATTGTCGTGTGTGTGTTGCTTGATTAATTAGGGTTCTTCTACTCTACACACAAACACACACACACACACTCTCTCTCTCTCTCTCTCTCTCCGTTATTCTTCTTTTCCTCATCCCTCCTCTCCTCCTGTTCCACTTATCCCACTCTCGCTACCCTCCCTTCCTCCCGCTCTCCTCTTTCTAGTTTTTCATCCTCCTTCCCTCTCTCTCTCTCTCTCCAATCATCACTTTCAGCCTCCTCTCACCCTCTCCTTTCATTTATACCACTATTCCCCCCTCCCTGTCTCTCCTTTTCTCGTTATCTCTTCTCCTCTCCCACTTATCCCTTTTATATTCTTTCCTCCTCTTCCTCTCCATTCCGTCTTTCCACTAACTGTGTTTATTTTCCTCTCTCCCTCTTCCCTTTTATTATTTTACTTCCCTCTTCTCCAAATACTACCATTTCTTTTCAGTTATTTTTGGTTATTTCTCTGATGGGTTATTAGAGGTTATCTTAGTTATCTCTTTGTGTTAGAATTATAGGTGTTATCGATGCAGTGTTATAGTGAGGTTGTTATGGTGGTGGTGGTGACCTAATCTGGTGGATGACAGTCTTTGGGGTGAGTAATGATGTGGCCTGTTATTAATATGAGCTCTCTCTCTCTCTCGCTCTCTCTCTCTCTCTCTCTCTCTCTCTCTCTCTCTCTCTCTCTCTCTCTCTCTCTCTCTTCTCTTTCTCTTTCTCTCTCTTTCTCTCTCTCTCTCTCTCTCTCTCTCTCTCTCTCTCTCCATGAACTAACCAATGACCTCGCCACCACTAGTCACCGACCGGATACACAGGACGTCCATTGAGATAAGTGTCTATCGTGTGTGTGTGTGGGGGGAGGTTACACAAGTGGGAGTATATGGCGCAGGTTTCCACAGTGTATCAGGGGTGGGCTGGTTGTGAGGGGTGGGCAGGGTGGGTGATAGGCCTGTTTAACCTGCCCCTATCTTCGCTCCTACCCCTACTTCCCTCTCTTCTTCTTCCTTTCCTGTTTTCTTCCCTCTTTTCCTTCTCTTTATTCCTCTTTCTCTTTTCTTTCCTCTCTCACCTCCTGTTCCCTCCTATCTCACCTGCCCTTTACCTCACCTGCCCCTACCTCACCCTGCCCCTCTACCTCCTCACCTGCCCTCACCTCACCTGCCCTCTACCTCCCAAACACACTCCTCCCAGGCCTCACCTACCCTCCCTCTCATCCTCCACCCCCCCCCTACCCTCCCCTTCTCTCCCTCCAGTATGTGAGGTAGCGTGGCCAGGGGCATGAGCAGGCCACAGCTTGTCATTATCTTTATACCTGCCTCACTACAGCCTGTCAACACTCCTCCCTCCTTCCTCCTCCCCCCCACCCCTTCCTCTCCACCTTACCCCCCCCACCCCTCACCCTACCCCTCCACCTCCAGCTGTCTAGTTCACCACCTCCCTTCACCTTCCGTATTCAAGGGGTTAAGTCATTGTATTCAAAGGGTTGAGTCATCGTGCTCAGGGTTTAAGTCATCGTATTCGGGTTAAGTCATCCTACTCAGGGGTTAAGTCATCCAAGACAGGTATTTAAATCGTCATACTCTGAAATCATCATAGCCGAGGGGTTAAGCCATCATAGCCGAGGGGTTAAGCCATCATAGCCGAGGGGTTAAGCTACCACAATAGGTTAACACACACTACACCTGGGATTGGCATCGTATTCAGTTGATTTGCATATGAACTGTCCCACTGTGCTGCCGCTGTCGTATTCATAACTTCAATAGATATCTCGAGTTGATAAATAGTATACTGGCTGGGCGCGCTCTGGGTGCATGAACTGTCGTTGGAAACTGTGTACTATCAAACCTCCATATAACGGACTTGAATCTAGTATATGGTCCGTTAGAAGGTTTCATATATAACGGACTAACGTATCTCTTATTATAGTCCGTTAAAGAGAGGTTTCATAAATAACGGACTAACGTATCTCTTATTATAGTCCGTTAAAGAGAGGTTTCATATATAACGGACTAACGTATCTCTTATTATAGTCCGTTAAAGAGAGGTTTCATTTCTAACGGACTAATCCCACACATAAAATTCGTTAAAGAGAGCTTATACTGTACTGTAATTTCAATTGAATTTAACACAGACCTTTATATTATATTTTGTCGCACCATAAAAGATTCCAATTTATTCTCTCATTTATAAAAGTTATGAGCTGTGTTTAAGCCACATTCCAGTATTTTCCTGTCAAGTTTATTTTATTTATTTCTATTAACCGTTTTTTTTTATATCAAAGCAGTATTTTCTGTATAAATCTTTAAACAAAATCGAATCATATTACAATATCTACTTTATAATTTATACTGTGTGTGTAAATTGTAAATCTGTTTATTTTTTATTCGTGTAAGTTTTGAATAATATTATGGTCTTGTTTACATATAGCTCATCTTCAGTCGACATATGTAACTTAGTAAGCTATATACACAGGTAATTTATATACTATACTGTATCTAATTATTTTTATTTGTAAAGTTGGTCATTGTCACACACACACACACACACACACACATCACAACTAACCCATATCCTAACTAGCATTCCTCACATGTATAAATTCTACAATGGAGTTCTCACGTCACCTTGGCATTCAATCCCCTTCTGTGTCGTCCGTTGGTACACAGTAGGAGGAAGGAGAGAGTAGGATCCCCCGGAGAAGAATGATTAACTGAGAGCAGAAGAGATGATTTAATTCAGAACCATTTGGTTGTTTATGGAATTCAGAAATATAGTTTATGGGATTTAGAATCAGTACATTTATTGAATTAAGAAACTAAACCAGTATTAATTTAGAATCAGAATCTTAAAAAAACAGTAATTCGGAATTAGAATTTTGAATGAATCTAGAATCAACGTTTATTCAGATTCAACTACAAAAACACTCGTACTGTAGCTATAATACTGTAGTTCCCATGTAGTGACGGTATCAAACAGGTATGTAGCCATATTCTAAATAATAACAGAAATGTCCCAGATGATTACCTACCAAGTCTGGCCTTTTAGTAATTAATATAATCAGTTTTCTTCATTACTTAACGTGTGTATGATTGGGTTAAATAATTTTTGTAACGACTGTAATGCTGTAGCTAGATTACAGGACCACTATCTTTATTATACTGTACTGTACCATTGATTACAGGAGATGTACTCTACTTAATACTTAAATTCCACTGTAACTCTATGAAACTTGACACCATGTGGACAATTTCAGTATACGTACTGTATTTATGTATGTACGGTTCAGTATATAGTTGACTTGATATAGGATTTCAAAATTCAGGAAACGTTTGATTCTGAATTTGGTTGAATAAATTAACTCTGAATTCATTTAGGTAATATTTTGCCTCGAGTCCAGTCAGATGCGGGACATGTATAAAGGAAGGAAGGAAGTGAAGGGGAGAAAGAGGGATTGAAGAGAGGAAATAATTAGGAAAGGGAGGATGAAGGAAAGGGGGAAAGAATGGAGGGAATAATGAGAAAAGGAAGAATGAGTGAAAGATTGGAGGAAGTAATTAAAACAAAAGGGGAAGGAAGAAGAGAAAATGATGAAGGAGAGAAGGAAATTAATGCAAGTTAGGGAAGAAGGACAATGACGATGGAGGAAGGAAGGAAGTAAGGAAAAAAAAAGGTGCCGTGCTTGGTAGTCCTGAGTGAACGACCTGTGACACCTGCTAGTTGAGTTAATTAAAGACCTCACCTGGTACATCTTCATACCTCATCTCACCTGCAAATTATACATCGTTTTGTGTCTGTGATGCGGCGTCCATTTAGTGATGGGTCTCTGGTAATCTCATTAAATCATCTTTCAGGCTTTTGTAAATTTCCTTTTCTTTATTTATTGTACTGAATATATTTTTTGGGGGGATCATTTGAAGAATTTACACCCTAGTTTATTTTACTTAATAATTAACCTAACTTACTTTAACTTAACCTTATCGAACATAACCTAATCTAACTTAACACTAATCTACCCTAACTCTAACCAACACTCATCTACCCTAACTCTAACCTACCCTAACTCTAACCAACACTAACCTACCCTAACTCTAACCAACACTAACCTACCCTAACACTAACCTACCCTAACTCTAACCAACACTAACCTACCGTAACACTAACCTACCCTAACTCTAACCAACACTAACCTACCCTAACTCTAACCTACCCTAACACTAACCTACCCTAACACTAACCTACCCTAACACTAACCTACCCTAACACTAACTTACCCCAACACTAACCTACCCGAACACTAACCTACCCTAACACTAACCTAACTTACTTAACCTAACACTACACTAACCTAACAGATTTTTGCCTTAAATAGTCTGTAAAATGGCTTGGGACATTTCCATTAGTTTGTGTTGCATCTGTGAACCAAGTCTGGGTTGACCTTTCGAGAATGAGTGTATGCTTAAGAAATTAATTTAAACTATTCTGAAAAAAGGGTCATTTTAATCCAGGTTCATAAATACTTAACAAACTTGCTGTACGGTATTAAGTTTTTATTTAAGTAAATTTGGATCTATTGTTATTATTATTATTAGTTATTGTTATTATAATTTGTGGTAAAGATAATATATCCTTTACTGTTTAATAAAATAGTGGTGGTATTTGCTATGTAAATTAAATATGTAGTCGTCTTAGCAGCTAGTGTGTAAATTGAAGTCTTATCTGGTTTGTAAAATAAATAGTAACTTGGTGTAAAAGAAGTACTGTAGTATACTGTATGTAGTATGTGTGTTATTCCCGGTATCTGTTGTGTAAATAAACTTTGTAAATTAAATAATCATTATATATATATTAATATCAAAGGTTCATTTAACTTATTCAGAAAAAACTATTTGTACGTTTTCTATTTTATATTCATGACATTTATAATATATGTGCATGAAATTTATATAAGAATATTTTTATATATAGATAAATACTATAAATACACCTAGAATATATATAATCTCTTTGTATACTGTAGATAGTTATATAGTCCCCATTAGATACACTATTATTATTTTAGTACAGATACTCTATTAGTTATAGGTATATTAAACCGCTTTACTTTAGATATAGTAATTTATTTATTTCACCCTTGTATTTGGTTATCGCTTTTATTTATCTGAGGGATCCCTTTATGGCAACGAGGAAGTACACAAACAGTAAATTAAACTGGCTTGTGATTGGCGGATGGGGAGATGACGTCAACATAGGGGGGGGGGGGCAAGCAAGTATTGGCAGCCTGTCACGTACTGTAATATTCTTCACAAAGTTCCAGTAATTTATGGATGTTTATGCTTTTTAAATCTCTGTTAGGTGTAGTGACGGTTCAGCAGGAGTTATTTCATCGTGTCGGGTCTGGCCTTTGTGTGTTCCCGGGTCGAGGCCAAGCGGGTCCCTCTTTCTCGATGGGGATCAATAATTAGCAAAAGTTCAACTCGGTGTGTTGGTCCTCGTCCAGTGGGTACTAGGCTCCTCCTCCCTCCCCGGTCTGACGTTTCATGGATTATTATATTATTATTACATATTATCATCATTAATTATTATTTATTTGTCATTGTTACGATTATTTTACTATTATTATTTTAAGTCTTTTTTACATCCAATGTTATAACTATATGAAAGACTATGTATAAATAGTAATTAGAAATACTAAATTAGGAATATTATTGTAGCAACTGTTTAAAAGATTTATATAGGAAATTATAAATAGAAATGGTTAATATTATAAACGATATATTATTACAACTTAATAAATATTTTCGTTTATTGATTTTGTAATAACAGAAATCAATCGGAAGTGAAAATACCATTAGTGTGAGGCAAGGATTGGTGGTCAAATATGGATGGGTGTCTGAGTGTTTGTCTGCTAAGAATAATGTCACCAAATACCACCCGACAAGGCCCTCCTGATACACGGGTCCCATCTGATAAGGTCTTTCCTGCAGTCTTATACAGTATTTGTCTTGTAATTGATGCTAAGTGAACTCTTTCCGGGTTATGGTAGAGT
This sequence comes from Homarus americanus, assembly GCF_018991925.1. Lineage (NCBI taxonomy): Eukaryota > Metazoa > Arthropoda > Malacostraca > Decapoda > Nephropidae > Homarus > Homarus americanus. Next base: position 9,264,405 of record NW_024733734.1, read on the forward strand.
CTTAGTGTTATATATTGAGGCCATTATCCGTAAGTGTTTAGGTTAATTGAGGTTAGGTTAGGGTTGGGTTAGGTTGGGTTAGGTGAGGTAAGGCTGCTGTTGTTGTTGGTTTATTGTAACCTAGCATTAAGGACGGATGCTTTCTGCTGTATATTAATAGGGCGGTGGTGACGTCGAGGTGCCATACTGTTGTGGGGAGAGAGAGATGAGAGGGTTGAGAGAGTGGGGAGAAGAGGGTTGAGTGGGTGGGAGAGAGGGGGCGAAAGTCAGGGAGGGTGGAAGGAGGGGAAAAGAGGGTTGGGTGAGAGGGAGTGAGGGGGGGAAAGAGAAGACATCCGGTGGGTGTAGAGCCCTTGTAGGGGTGTGGAGGGGGCGGGGCGGGGGAGTGAGGTGGGAGGGGTGGTGGTAGTGGTGAAGGAGGAAGGAAGTAGTGAGGGTAGTAGTGAAGGGTGGGTGGGGCAACTTTGGGGGGCTGGTCAGGTCTAGTCGAGTCTGTCTTCCTCCGTGATGCCGCTGTCTGTCTGTCGGTCAAGCGTGACTCGTGTACTCGTATGCTATATAAAAAAAGTCTTCAAGGTTGTGTGGATTGTGGCCGTGTTTCAGAGTTCTTGGCCGTGTTTCATCTACTATACCTTATCTTGTAGGCTTCTTCACATAATAAAGTCTACTTACGTATATCCCAGAGACCCGTCGCCGGTGATTGGATGTTTTAACCTTATAAAACTTACGCATTTTTTTTTTTTTTTGGCGTGTCGACAAGCTCTTAGATGACGGTTAGGTTAGGTTGAGGTGGTTAGATTAGGTTGTGTTAGGTTAGGTAGGTTACATTACGTTACGTTATCTTAGGTTAGGTGTGTTTTCCTCCCCCCCCCCTCAGCCTAGCCCTAGTGTGTTTCATCAAGGACGTAACCAACACACTGCATGGAGAGGGGAGGGAAAAATATTAAGCTCAAAATAAGTAGTAGGGGAAGGGGGGCAGGGAGGGGGGGGTAAGTGTTGAATTTTAATCGGGCGAGTAAACTTTTGTTGGGTACAAGTTTGACATATGACTTATCCTCCCTCTTCTCTCCTCCTTTCCTTCTTTCCCTTCCCCTTGTCCCTCTTCTCTCTCCCCTTCCCTTCTTTCCCTCCCCTTGTCCCTCTTCTTTCCCCCCTTCCCTTCTTTCCCTCCCCTCACTGCCTGTTTCCTCCTCCTCCTCCTCCGCCCCTCCCCTGCCTCCCGCTAAACTTGGAGTCCGGGCTAATTTAATAATAATTTTAAACTTGAAGTAATTGATGCTGCCTGGCTGGTGGAGGTTGGCCACTACACCTGGTGAGGCTGGGTGGTGGTGGGGGGTGCGGCTAGGTGGTGGGTGAGGCTGGGTAGTGGTGAGGGGAGGAGGGGGTGCGGCTAGGTGGTGGGTGAGGCTGGGTAGTGGTGAGGGGAGGAGGGGGTGCGGCTAGGTGGTGGGGGAGGAGGTACATAAAGGTAGAGGCCTATAATTGAACCTAATCTAACTCTAACCCTAATCTAACCTAATACTAACCTAACATAACATAACCCGGAAGTACTTGTAATTACAATGATGACGAAAAATGATAATTTTTTGGTGTAATTATTGTCTGACTGATTGTGTTTGTTGACAGAGAGTATAGGTTAGGTTAAGATAGGTTAGGATGGGTTAGGGTAGGATAGGTTTAGATAGGTTAGGATGGGTTAGGGTAGGATAGGATAGGTTAAGATAGATCAGGATGGGTTAGGGTAGGATAGGATAGGTTAAGATAGGTCAGGATGGGTTAGGTTAAGATAGGTTAGGATAGGTTAGCATAGGATGTAGGATAGGTTAGGTTATTTAATATTGAAATAATAGATGAAAACAGTATCTAACGTTCACACATCAACATACAGCTAATAACATTTAGGTGAAGGAAAATATTTGTCGACCTACCACCGCCCCCCCCCTCTCCCCGCCCCCCTTCCCCCTCCACCAGCCTTCCTTCAAAACACCTGTGGCCGGGAGGGGGAGGGGGGGGTGAGTCAAGGATGTCTTCCCAGAATGGAGAACTTTTATTATTATTGATGGAGGTGAGGAGGTTCCTTTACCGTGTCCCAGGTGAGGGGGAGGGAAGGGTAAGGGGGTATGAGTGAGGGTGGGAAGGTAGGGGTAAGGGGTTGTGAGGGAAGGGTAAGAGGGGTGTGAGGGAGGGTAAGGGTATAAGGGAGGGGGGGGGTGAGTCACTAATAGTTTCCCGGGATCAGTGTTGTAGTCTGAGAAATGTCTGCAGGACCTGACTTATATTGTGATGTGTTTATGGTGGCGAGTCAGGCTAGGTCACTGTAGGTTAGGTCTCTCTCTCTCTCTCTCTCTCTCTCTCTCTCTCTCTCTCTCTCGTACCAGTGGTGTGTACTCGTGTGCTAGTGGCCTGTCCATCGTGTACTCGTTTTCACCTATGTGTACTCATTTTTCTCTTGAGTACTGCGTCTTTTGTTTGTGTACTCAATTCAACGCCTAATTCTTCTGTGTACTCACTACTTAAACTACACCTCTTGTACTCAACCCCTCCATCATGTATACTCAGTCTTGCCTCCCATGTACTCAGACTGTTCTTCTTTTGTCACCCATCTTTAAAGTACTCAGCTCCTTCGTGTACTCACTCAGCCTGCTCTCTCCTCCACCCACCCAACCCTGATGTACTCAGCTTGACTTTCCACCCACTGTTATGTACTCACTCACTCTTCTCTACCCCACCCTTGATGTACTCAGCGCGCCGCCCCCTTCCTCATCCATCCGCCGCCCGCTGCCACCCCTCCCCCGCCCGCTGCCACCCCTCCCCCAACGAGTGAACTTAATGAGTGAGGTTTGCGGGTGTGTGTATGGGGTGGGTGGCGGGGAATCGATGAGCAGCAGGAGGAGGTGGTCATGGAGGGTGGCATCGACCGTCCTCTTGCCGCCCATCACCCCCTCCCTCCCTCTTTCTTTCCTCCTCCCTCCTTCCCTCCCTTTCTTTTCATGGCCTCTTAATTCCCTCCCTCCCTCCCTCCCTTCCCTCCCTCTCACCTACCTTTCCTCCCTCCTCTCTCCCTTCCTCACCCTACCACATTTTCTACAGGGTCGTAACTGTGTTGTGTGAGGCTTGTTTGGTGACCATGGAGAGAGAGAGAGAGAGAGAGAGAGAGAGAGAGAGAGAGAGAGAGAGAGAGAAATGTTTACAGTTTGTGTATTTGTGTGTTTGTGTGTGTTACCAATGTATGCTTTAGGTTATACTGTTACAGTCTGTGTGTTTGTGAGTGTTTGGGTCTTAACTGATGGTGTGTGTGTGATGGTGATATCTGTCCGTGGGGTGTCTATTCCTCAGGTGTCTTAGGTTGACGTTACCTCAAGGTCATAACTCTGTACCCAAGTGACCTGAGACAGAACCTGGAACAAGTTAGGTTTGGTTAGGTTAGGTTGAAGCCGGTGACGTGAGAACCAATCAGCATAGTCGAACTCTTGATTGGGATTGTAGCTGAGAGATGATTGGTGATTGTTGAGGGATGATGATTGTCTTACTGATTTTGATAGCATACGTGGCCTGCCCCCTGACCTAACACACATGGCCAGCCCCCTGACCTAACACACATGGCCAGCCCCCTGACCTAACACACATGCCCAGCCCCCTGACCTAACAGACGCTGACGAGGAGACTATTAAATATTTCTTTTAGCGAAGGGGAGACGAGACCTTTGGGTTAGGTTAGGGGGAAATAACCAAGCCCTCAGTCCCAAGCCAAGCCCTTAGTCCCAAGCCAAGCCCTCGGTCCCAAGCCCCCGCTCAAGCCGCCAAAGACTGATCACATGCTTTAAGGTAAACTGCTGCTATCTGTCCTGGTTGTAATATGCAGCAGGGAGACGATGGGGGGGGAGGGAGGTGAATTTGATGACCGCCATATTCGACACACACACACACACACACACACACACACACACACCTTCTGCTGCGTACCACCAAAGTTAAAGAATTTGTTATATTTGGTGACAAGGGCGTTATGGTTGGGTTGGGTTGGGTTCAGTTGAGATCAGATCAGGTTGGGTTAGGTTTGGTTAGGTTAGGTTTTTGGGTGGAGGTATGGTTAGGTTCGGTCAGGTTTATTAGGTTAGTTTGGGTTAAATTTGGTTGAACTAGGTCAGGTCAGAATAGGTTAGACTTGTTTAGATTAGGTGAGGTTTGGTTAGATTACTTTAGGTTTCGCCAGGTCAGGTCAGGTCGAGGTTAGTTTCATCCCAAGAGTTTTACCGAATCTCAATTAATATGATATAATTTTTTTTTACTTGGCCTTTAGGTTTAATTAACGTGTGGATATATTACCAAACATTTAAACACCTCATAAAAAAATAGCTGGTATTTCATTAACTGGTTCAGAGTTTTTTTTTACTATAAATGTTGGTGATGGAAAAATGACTTTGTAGTTATCATTATTGTTATTATTATTATTATTATTATTATTAGTGTTATTGTTATTATTATTATTATTATTATTAGTGTTATTGTTATTATTTTTATTGTTATTTTTGTTATTTTTAGTGTTATTATTTTTGTTATTCTTGTTATTGTTTTCTTTTTATTGTTATTATTATTATTATTACTACAAATACAGTAAGTACCGTATCATTATTACCGGTGTTACAACCATCATCACCAACCAACCCACCACAAACAAGAACAGTGACGCAGAAATTGGCTCAGTGTCCCATAATTTTGGTTGTGAGTGCGTGCGTGCGTGAGTGAGTGAGTGAGTGCGTGCGTGCGTGTGTGTGTGTGTGTGTGTGATGATGATGGACGGTAGCTTGTGTTACCGAGAGCCCAGTGTAAACAAAGTGATCCTCCCTCTCCCCACTCACTCCCACTCACTCCCACTCCCTCCCCACTCACTCCCTCTTCCTACCCACCTAACCTATCCAATGGTCAGAATTCTTCGTCTTTGTCAGTTTTTATCTAAATTTTATGACTTTTTCATTCAGATTAAACTGATTTGTACTCATTAGTTGTGATGGTGGATTAATCTGTATGGTTGGCTCTCTCTCTCTCTCTCTCTCTCTCTCTCTCTCTCTCTCTCTCTCTCTCTCTCTCTCTCTCTCTCTCTCTCTCTCTCTCTCTACGTGACCAGGCATACATTTTTATTTTATTATTTGCTACTGAGACATAGTTTGTTTTCCTTGGTTCACACTCTCCCCCCTCCTCACACCTCCTCCCCCACTACCTCCCCTAACAACTACACCCCCCCACTCCTAAGCCCTCCGTCTCTTCGAGAGAGAGATGGGAGAAAGATAACAGAAGTAGAGGTGAGGCGAGGAGAGAAAGAAAGGGCGAGAAAGTGAAAGGGAAAGAGAGAGAGGTAGGGAAAGAAAGAAAGTTAAAGAGAGAGTATCGGGTCATCTCACCACCCCAACAACGGCTTTCTTCCCCTATATCAAAAACACAAGTACCTGCAGTTAACTCCTTTTGATCCAGAGTAAAACAACGCCGCTAACTGTTAACCGATAGTACTAACGACCCTAGCCTCCCCCACCTCGCCCTCACCCCCCAGACCGTGTACAGTTATTGTTTTGTTATTTTCGGATTTTATGTTTTTAATCCCTCAACCCCTCACCCCACCCTACACCCCAACCTCACCCCCACCCTCACCCCCAACCCTCACCCTCACCCCCAACTCCTCACCCCACCCATCACACCACCCCACCCGATCCCACCCCACCTAACGAACTACCCTGTATAGAGATGAAATTCCATTATATCGAGGGTTCGTTAGATGTTCATCTAACGGATTATATAAAGTGACAAGTCCGTTATATCCAGGTTTCACTGTTGCTATACGGTTTCTATACTAGTGTTTCTGTTAACTGATTTTGTTATATTTAAAGATTAATATATATAATGTCGCTGTGATATACTGTATAATACAATATATATTTGCAAGAGTGTATCGTCGCCTTGTAAGAAACTACAATATTATTTTTTTTACAAGTACAATAATTTTTTTTTGCAATATATTTCAAGATTTTTTTTTTGAAGGGGAAGTAACGGTTGAGTAAGTCATATATACTAAATATTTTAGCCTCTCTCTCTCTCTCTCTCTCTCTCTCTCTCTCTCTCTCGTGACTAAAAAACATTTCTTCGGTGACTAAAATGTGTAATGGTGGTAGAGCTGGTGGTAGTAGTGGTGATAGTAGTAGTAGTGGTGGTGTTGGTGTTGGTGGTAGTAGTGGATGATCAAGACTGGCAGTCACTGTCTCAGCTTCGTCTGGTCAAGGAAATCCTTTATTTACGTCTTGATTACACCCTGGCGGCGCCCTCATGGGGGGGGGTGAGGGATCATGTCTACTTAAGGGTTGGGGAGGGGGAATGGAGGGTCGTGGTGGTCGTAGGAGGGGAAGGTCGTCTGGCCAGCAGGATGTGTACCTTCTTTTCTGGTCGTTTACATTGGAGGAGGAAAACTGAGGAAGGAAACAAACAATTATTTTAAGCGTCAAATAATGTTTCATGGCGTAGTGTGTTGCTTGTGTCATGGCGTAGTGTGTTGCTTGTGTCATGACGTAGTGTGTTGCTTGTGTCATGGCGTAGTGTGTTGCTTGTGTCATGACGTAGTGTGTTGCTTATGTCATGACGTAGTGTGTTGCTTGTGTCATGACGTAGTGTGTTGCTTGTGTCATGGCGTAGTGTGTTGCTTGTGTCGTCATGACGTAGTGTGTTGCTTGTGTCATGACGTAGTTGCTTGTGTCATGACGTAGTGTGCTTGGTGTCATGACGTAGTGTGTTGCTTGTGTCATGGCGTAGTGTGTTGGTTATGTGACGTAGTGTGTTGCTTGTGTCATGGCGTAGTGTGTTGCTTTGTGTCATGACGTAGTGTGTTGCTGTGTCATGACGTAGTGTGTTGCTGGTGTCATGGCGTAGGCTGCTTGTGTTCATGGCGTAGTGTGTTGCTTGTGTCATGACGTAGTAAGTTGCCTGTGTCATGACGTAGTGTGTTGCCTGTGTCATGACGTAGTGTGCTGTTTGTGTCGTAACGTAGTGTGTTTAGTCGCGACGTGTGTGTTGCTTTGTGTCATGACGTAGTGTGTTGCCTGTGTCATGGATAGTGTGTTGCTTGTGTCATGACGTAGTGTGTTGCTTGTGTCGTAACGTCATCCTCTTCTTCACCCTACCTTTTATTCCCACCCCTCCCCCATTTTTAATCCCCCACCTCATCCCCCACCTCATCCCACCCTCACCACACCCAAGACATAAAGTTGTTGTGATTTCTCCCGCCCCCTGACTCGCTTCTCTGGTAATCACCTGAATAAACAACTCACCAGGTACCACCAGTCAATTCCCGCGTTATGGTCTGATGGCCGGCAATCAGTGGCTGTCACCGTACTACTATTGCTGCTGTCAGGGTCTTTACCGCCCGTCCGTCCGTCTGTCTGTTGTGGTGGGCATATTGGCGCGTATTTTAGGGCCTAAGTTGGTGGTTTATGGTAGTGGCGTGGTGGGTGGGGTGTCTTGTAGGGGTGGTGGTAGTTGTATTATGGCAATGAGTGTTATTGGTAGAGGTTGATGTAATGGTAGTAGTTGGTGTAATTGTGGTAGTTGGTATGGTGGTAATTAGTGTAATGGTAGTAGTTGGTGTGATGGTGGTAGTTGTCGTGATAGTGGTAGTGTAATGGTGGTACTTGGTGTGAACGAAGATATTGTACTCAAGGGGTTAAATCGCTGTTAGGTTAGGTTAAGATAGGTTAGGCCGTATTAGCAAGGGCCAGGATAATATTAATCCTCTCCTCCCCCCTTTCTTCCCCCCCCCACTCATTGCGTCTACTGGAAGGGGGACGGGGAGGGGGGGGGTGGGAGGTATATTGATTTCTACCTGTCACTTCTGTCTGTCCGCCCCTCCTTCCGTCTTATCCTTCCGTCCTCCCTGGTTTAGGGGGGGTTGTGAAAAGCATCAACAAACAGTCCTGGATTATTGGATTATATTTTCAAGTTATCTATCTATCTATTTATTTATTTATTGGACAGGTATGGGAGGTCATATATGTTTCAGGTATATCCTTAAGATGTATATTATATGTTTATTTTATAAATTGTAATTTTTGAAAGGTTATTATGATTGAATCTGACAGTCTTTATTTTTTATCCTGTGTGTGAGAGAGAGAGAGAGAGAGAGAGAGAGAGAGAGAGAGAGAGAGAGGTCTGCTTTAACCCGGTGTATATAACTACTGTGTACTGTGCCTGTGTGTGTGTGTACCGGCCTCAGGTGGGTGTGTGTATGTGTGTACTGTACCTAGGCGTGTGTGTGGGTCTGGGGGAGTGAGGCAGATGATGATGGATGGTGGCCCTGTCACCAGGAATGGGAGAGAGAGAGAGAGAGAGAGAGAGAGAGAGAGAGAGAGAGAGAGAGTTATATAGGAAAGGGAAGGAAGGAGCTAAGCAGAAAGGGGAGGAAGGGAAACGGAGAGGAGGAGGAGGAATGAGGTATGTAGAGAAAGAAGGAAGGAAGGAAAGAACTAAGCAGGGAAGGAATGGAGGGAGCTAAGCAGAGAGGGAAGGAAGGAAGGAAAGAACTACAGGAAGAAATGGGGAGCTGAGCAGGCTGCAGGAAAGAAGGAAGGAAGGAAAGAACTAAGCAGGGAAGGAAGAGAGGGTATATATATATAAACAGTAGCGTGGGTCAGTACACTATACCATCAGGTGTGAATGTTTTGATTGAGGTGAAGGTGTTGGGCAGGTAAGTGAAGCCTGGAGGGTGAGGTATGGTTAGGTTATGTCCCCTCGTGTACAGGTGAAAGAGTGTGTGTGGGGGGGGGGTGTGTTTAGCTTACCGGATGTGTGTGTAGGTTGGTGTATTTGTGTGTGGATGACCGGATATGTGCGTGTGTATGTGTGTGCGTGTGAGATCCATGTACGTACATATGCGGTGGGCTAGGTTAGTCTATATACCTACATGTGCGTGCGTGATGTGCGTGTGCGTGTAGATGTCAGGTAAATCGTGTGTGTTTGTGTACAGCTGACGTGGCTTCATATTTATACCGGGATCAGTTTTCTTTAATAAGTCGTTTGTTAGCCGTGGTTTATTACTCCCTCCTCTCTCCCTACTTCCTCCTCCCTCCTCACTCCATCCCTCCTCCACCCCTCACCATCACCCCCTCTCTACTTCCTTTCTCCTCCTTCCCCTTTCCACTTCTTCTCTCCCCACCTCTCTACTCCCTCTCTCACTCTTCCTCCCTCCTCACCCATCACCCCACCCTTCCTCTCCACCTCTAGAAGAAGGGTAAAGGGAAGGGGCAGTAAAGGGTAGGTGATAGAGGTGGTACAGACACACCTGGTAGTATAGCCCCATGTGTTTACCTGCTCTAGATGCAGTGAGGTCAAGCTGCCTACCATTACTCTTATGTTTTTTACTACTTCAGATGTATACGTTTGTGTGTGTGTGATGGTCTGGTTGCGTGAGAGTGTGGGTGTACATGTGTGACTGTGTGACTGTGTGAGCGTGTGGTCGCGTGGGTGTGTAAATGTGTGTGACTGTGTATGAGCATGTGGTTGCGTGGGTGTACGTGTGGATGCGTGGGTATGTAAACGTGTGGGGGTGTTGGGGGAAGGGAGAAGGAGGGGGGTGTAGTGGGAGGGGTTAATATCAGTGAGGGTGTAGATGAAGGTAGAGAGTGTAGGTGTAGATAAGACTACAAAAACTACATAATATTCCTCTCACCAACACTACAAAACACTACAGAGGATCAACAACACGCTATGGCCCGTCTTTTACATCGACTTCCTTCACAGTCATCACTAAAAGGCACTTACATTTATCACCTTGTTTACCTGAGTCATTAAGTCAATCAGTCCAGGTGTGTGTTGCAAGGTATTAAGTCAGTGGTCGTGTTATTATATCAGTGGTTAGAATTATACTTATTTCGTTACTGTTTTAGTATTTATTTGTATTTTTAAGAGTGTGTGTTGTGGTGTGAGGCAAGAGGTCGGACGAGGTAGTGTGTGTTGTGTTGGAGGTCGGGTAAGGTAGAGTGTGTTGTGTTGGAGGCCAGAGGAGGTAGAGTCAGGTGAGGTAGAGTGTGTTGTGTTGGAGGCCAGAGGAGGTAGAGTCAGGTGAGGTAGAGTGTGTTGTGTTGGAGGCCAGGGGAGGTAGAGTGTGTCGTTTAAAGAGTGTGTTTTTGTAGAGTTGTGAAAATCGTAATGTAAAGCGGTCCTGGTGAGGTGAGGGGAGGGGGGGTGTTGTGTGCGTGTGAGAAAGGGAAGACTATTTACCATGAGAGTGTGAGAGAGTATTTGGAGGTGTGAGGAGGGGTATGGGGGGAGAGGAAATTCGACACTTGACACCATCATCACCCCAACACTACACTAGGCCTATACCCCTCTCTCTCCCCCTCTCTCTCAACCCTCCCCCCCTCACCCTTCTCTCTCCCTCTCACACGTGTTAGGTCGCATCTTGGTGTACATGATTTAAAAGGTTTATCAGAGGAGGTAATAAAGCCAGGTGTTTAGGTAGGTAATAAAGCCAGGTGTTTTAGTTTGTTACCGTAGCCATTGTAGGTGTGGCGCTGTTATGTACACAAGGCGAGGGAGTTATAGGAGATGGTGTGACGTATTGTGTTGGTGTGACGTGTTGATGGTGTGACGTATTGTGTTGAGGTGTGACGTATTGTGTTGAGGTGTGACGTGTTGTGTTGATGGTGTGACGTATTGTGTTGATGGTGTGACGTATTGTGTTGGTGTGACGTCTTGATGGTGTGACGTATTGTGTTGATGAAGACAATTGATTGTTGTTCACGTAGAGACTTGACTGGGGGGTAAAAAATTCCTCACCTGTACACTGTGATAAAGAGTTGAATATTATGTGTTAGTTTGTTTAATTATCTTATAACTATATCCAGGTGTTCTTAATGCAAGTTGTTTACAGTATCTTAATGCAAGTTGTTTACGGTATTTTTACAAAGGTGCTTTATTGTTTACCTGTATGGCTTACCTGTGCAATCTCCGACCTCACCTGTAACCCATCACCTATATCCCTCTTTATCAAGGGTCTCATAACCTAATCTAACCTTTGTTGTTTATTTCCAGGTATGTTAGCTGAGGTTATGGTCACGTGGGAGAGTTTGGCTCCAGTATGTTGGTGAGTATGTGGTGATGAGGGGATTGTGGGTGTGTTGTGGGCGGAGGTGGTGTCGGGGTGGTGGGTGGAGATGATGGTAGTAATGGGTGGAAATGATTGTGGGAGTGGGTGGAGTATCGGGCAAGTATTTCACATCTCTTTTACACTTACCCATCAGAGGAGGGAGGGGAGAGTTGTTGGCGTAGGTGGGCGGTGATTACGGACACATACCCTGGTTATGTGGTAGTGTAGGTGGGCGGGCCAACACCATGGTCTGTTTATCGCTGCGGGGGATCAAAGGATTGTGTGTTTATCTCACCTGTCTGTGGGCGTGGGCGTGGAGGGGTGTGGGGGCGTGGAAGAGGGTTTGAGTGTGGGTGGTGGTGGGTGTAGGGAAGGCGTGGGTGGTGGTGGTGGGGGGGGGGAGATAGATGTGGGCGGCAATGGACAATTTGAATACAGGAAGTAGGGATCACCTGTTGATTAGACACCCTTACGTTACCTGTGTGTCTGTGTGTGATCTGACAGCTGGCCATACATCAACAGGCCTGGCTGCCAGTCATCACCTGTCCACGGTAACTGATAAAGACTGTGTTGTGGCTCTCCTCATAGCTGGATCGGTCCTTCACAAACCCGACCTCGTATACCCGACCCCGTAAGACTCGGGGGGGGGGGGGACACTGGACAGCTGGAGACACAACAGGGCTCTTACCGCTGACAGTTTGGCTGAACGAATCATTTTAATCTCGTGAACAGTGGAGTAGCCGCCGGTGGCCCTGACAGGTGTGTAGTTTACTGTCAGAGATGTGTACGTGATGCTCCACATGTCAGTATAGCCTGATAGTGACCGGAGCTCCAGTGTCGTGTCAAGTGGTGGAGGGGCAGGTGCACTTGACAGGTCGTGGAGGGGCAGGTGCACTTGACAGGTCGTGGAGTGGTGGAGGGGCAGGTGCACTCGACAACCAACACCGTCGCCTCAGGTCAGTAAATCAACCTTGAGTCTTGAGGTGACACAACACGGCCGGGATGCAGCTGACGCTATGGTGACGAAGACCCGGTTTTGTGTGTCACTGGGGGGGCTACTACCTCCCTCCTGACTCCCCCTCTCCATTCCATGATCCTCTCCTTCCTCCAGCTCCCTCCCTCCCTCTTCCCTCCTTCCCCTCCCTCTTCCATCCTTTCCCCTCCCTCTTCCATCCTTTCCCCTCCCTCTTCCATCCTTTCCCCTTCCTCCTTCGTTTAAACAAAATCACATTTGGAAGCATCAACACATAAACTCTTCTCGTTGTAACACCCTGGAAATACACGTAGTTATCTCGTCTTTAATGTCTCTAAACTATAAAACGAACCGTGTGGAACCAGTGTCAAAATATGTAAACAGAATCACGCGTTGAAACATGTACTTGTAAATAAAAAAGTAAACAATATGCAAATACACCTTTTTATTTTTTTATTTTTTTTATGAGGATGATTGGAGGAGGAAGAGGAGGTTTGGAGGAGGAGAGAGTTTGGAGGAGGAAGAGGAGGTTTGGAGGAGGAAGAGGCGGTTTGGAGGAGAGAGAGTTTGGAGGAGGAAGAGGAGGTTTGGAGGAGGAGAGAGTTTGGAGGAGGTTTGGAGGAGGAGAGAGTTTGGAGGACGACCCTGCAGTTTACGGATATGAAACAGATAGTTATTAAACACGGCTGGGTGGGAGAGGGGGAGGAGGAGAGGGGGGGGAAGAAATGAGAAGGCAAAGGGGAGAGAATGGGGGGGAGGAGGAGGACGGAAGATGGAAAAGGGAGGAAGGAAGGGGGGGAGGAGGGGAGGGAAATGAAGGTAGATTCATTAGCACACCTTTCAACGTGTTAGTAAAGGTGTTGCATGTCTTATGGTTTCACTGTCCTATTTTGGGAGGTCATGTTCTATTTTGGGGCCCGCTGTCCTCTTAGGCCCCAAGCTACCAGTGATAAATGGGCCCTGTACTTCACCTAACCCATTAGTATTGGGGCCCATTTGGACTCGGCTCCCAATTTAATAGGTTAGATTAGATTAAGTTAAGGTAGATTTAGTTAAATTAAGCTAGGTTAGATTAGGTTAATTTAGATTTAGTTCAATAAAGTTGGGTTAAGTTAGGTTAGGTGAGAACTGAGGCCCTTTGACCGTTCATCTTATAAGGTGCAAGATGCGTGGTGGTGTCAAGTGGCAGACTTAATTAGTGTCAGGTGTCAAATGGTACAGAGATTCACGGTGGATGGTTGAGGAGTGACTTGTGGCGGGGGTGTCGTGTGTCAGAGGGCGTGGGTGAGGGTGGGGGTAGTGGTATTGCTGGCGTGGGTGTGTGTGGTACTGTTGGCGTGTATGTGAAGGAGGCGGTGGTGGCGTGTCAGAGGGGTGTGAGGGTGGGGTAGTGGTATTGCTGGCGGGGTGTGTGTGGTACTGTTGGCGTGTGAAGGAGGCGGGGGTGTCGTGTGTCAGAGGGCGTGGGTGAGGGTGGGGGTAGTGGTATTGCTGGCGTGGGTGTGTGTGGTACTGTTGGCGTGTATGTGAAGGAGGCGGTGGTGGCGTGGCATGAGAGGGGGAGGTGTCGCAGTCTTGTATCATGATGGATGGGTGTGTGTGGTGCTGGTTGACGAGGCCTCACCTACCTACCTACCCACCCACCCACCCACCCACCCACCTACCTACAAGCACTTTTTCTCTACCTTTAACCTACCCTCCTACCCTTACCTCGTGTGTGTGTGTGTTGATCGTGCTGGTGATTATAAGGTCGAGGTTGTGAAGCTGTTGTTGTGGGTCATGTGTCAAGTCTTGTTTACATTGGTGACGTCACACGGTTGCTGGGGACGTATAGTATATATAATAGAAGTAATGTTAGGGGGAAGATAATGTTGTTGTTTGTTGTGGTGTTGTTATGGACGAAAGCTCTACTATTATACTGTATATTTCCATCTTTATGACACTGGATAATATAACGAAGACACTGAAAGGTTTATAACATGTGGCAGTACTTCAGAGTGTTGTTAAAGGATAATTAAAGCAGAACTAGTTTAGTGGCCAGGGGTATTTTATTGGTGGGGTGGGGAGGCGTCAGGGAGGGGAGATACTGAAGGAAGGGGTGATAGGTGGGGAGGGAGGGTAGGAGAAGGAGGAGGTAGGGAGGGGGGGGTGAGTTGATGACACAGGTGAGGACTGCCTCTATTATCCTTTTAAGGCAATTAATATTTTTGTCGTTTCAAAGTCACAGGAGAGAGAGAGAGAGAGAGAGGAGAGAGAGAGAGAGACAGAGAGAGGTAGGTAGAGATGATAGATAGGGGTGGGGGAGGGAGATAAGGAGGAAAGAGAGATGAGGGTGGGAGGAGAGGATAAAGAGAGAGAGAGGGGGGGGGAGGGGGGGGACTGTGTGTGTGTGTGTGTGTCAACTGGTAAAGGTCAGGGTACACTAAGCATGACGTCACTGAACCTTTTTATAGCGATCATCTGGTTGGCTGAGGACACAGAGCGACGGTCGGGGTAAACAACATGGCCGGGATAGGTTAGGATAGGTTAGGTTAGTTTAGGTTAGGTTATACAGCATACACAATTACACTTAACCTCACATTTTAATCCACGAGAATGATTTAAATCTGAATGTGTGTGTGTGTGTAAAATTTAAGTCTTTGACCCTCTCTTCCTCCTCCTCCTCCTCCTCCTCCTCCTCTCTTCCTCCTCCTCCTCCTCCTCCTCCTCTTCAAGGTAGTATCAGTCCTCATAACTTCATCTTATTGGGTGTTGGTGTGGCTGCTGTTATTGCTTTCTCACACCTCACCTCCACACTTCCCTCTCCTCTCCTCTCTTCCCTCTCTTCTCCTCTACGGCCACTCTTAATCTTTATAATTTCCTAGTGTCATTGTTTATTGCCGGCGTCCTCCATAATCATTATTCTCCCTCCTCCTCCTCCTGTTCCCTCGTCTCTTCCTTCTTCCTATCCCTCTCTTCCGTTATTTTACTTCCTCCTTCTTTCACATATTTCCTCCCCTTCGTTTCCTACTTCTTTCTCTTCCTTCTTCCTCTCATTCTCCTCCCTCCTTATTTCTCCTTCCGCCTCTTTCTCGTCTTCTCTCATTTATTGGTTATTTCTCTTATTATTGTTTCTCCTTTTCTCTCTTGTTTATTAAGGTGTATTCGTGTTTCTCTTCACAATTGGGAGTGTGTGTGTGTGTGTGTGTGTGTTTGTTTGTTTGTTTGTTTGTTTGTTTGTTTCATTGGTGTTGGTTCCTGTGTGTTACTACTTTCCCTTTTTCCACACACACACACACACACACACACACACACACACACACACACACACACACACACACACACACCGATCTGTTACAAGCGAGAGAAGTGAAGCAGAGAACCACACTGTCACGAAGTTTATTTCATCTGATGATTAAACAAACACCTTTACCCTAACCTAACCCAAGAGAGTTACAGGTACAGAGGGTTACAGGTACAGAGAGTTACAGGTACAGAGGGTCACAGGTACAGAGAGTTACAGGTACAGAGAGTTACAGGTGCAGAGGGTCACAGGTACAGAGGGTCACAGGTACAGAGAGTTACAGGTACAGAGGGTTACAGGTACAGAGAGTTACAGGTACAGAGGGTCACAGGTACAGAGAGTTACAGGTACAGAGAGTTACAGGTGCAGAGGGTCACAGGTACAGAGGGTTATATTCCTCCCCCCTCTCTCTCTCTCTCTCTCTTCTCCTACCCCTCTGTCACATCTCCCTCATAGTCTCCTCCCCCACCTCTCGCTTTTCCTTCTCTCGTGTCTCCCCCTCCACCGCCCTCTCTCTAACGTCCACCCCTCTCCTCACATCGTTTATACACACGTGCTGGCCGATGCAATATCCTCTGTAGACGTATTGTTCGCTAACTGAGGAGCGAGACGCATCAAAGGCATACAAAGGTACTTTTTTTTCTCCTTCAGCTCTCTGCCTTTGTTGCTCTCCTCTCACTCAAACCTGGTGTGTGTGTGTGTGTGTGTGGGTGTGTGTGTGTGTGTGGGTGTGGGTGTGTGTGTTTGTTTGAGTGTAAAAACGATAATAACAACCTAATGCAACTTTAATAATAACAGGGTGACAGGTTAGGTAGGTCGTAAAGTGATGTCCTTCTTGACGGTGTGACGGGGGGGTACGCCAACAAGCTTCTTAAGGTCAGCAGATAAGACCAGTGGGAACGAGAGCGGCGGCACCTCACAGCACCGTGTAGGTCGGTCGTCACACAATGTATTCTAGGCACAGCTTCACTCGACGTCTGTGCGTGTATGTGTGCCTTTCCCTGTGTGGTTTTATTGAGATTTATCAAGGTATGTATGTATGAGCAGTAATACCATGAGTCACCTTACCTGCGCTGTCATCTAAACTATTTATTTCTGGCTACTATCAGACCATCTTGTTTTGCTCCTCAGATTAACCATTTATTCCGACCATTATCAGCAGCACTGTTTGTTAGTACCAATGCGAGTCACTTAACGTTATCTAAGACAGAGTGGGGTGTAATTACCACAATCCACCAATCAATCGACCAATCAATCATTCAACCAACTAATCAATCGACCAATCAATTATCGAATCAGTCAATCAATCAATCAACCAACCAACCAGTCAATCTAAACCAGAGACAATTAAACCCAAACCTTTATCAAAACATGAATTTTTTATAACCTTACAGCAACACAATAAAACAACAATACCAAAAACAACAACAACAACAACAAGAACAATAATAATAACAACAACAATATGGTCACCGCTTCACTCTACCTCCTTCATTTTTCCTCAACTGAACTTGGGTACTCATTCACATCTGGGTCGACCAAGGGCGCCCCCAGCTTGTGAACCACCGACGCTTAATACAGGATGTGAAGTGCTGTATCCGCTCGCCCACGTCACTGTGTAGAATATGATGCAAATAATGCACAGCTGCGTCAGATACTTGAGGTGTACACAAGATGAAGGAAAACTGATTCACGTGGAAGATTAGACGCTAACCTAACCTAACGCTGACCTAATCTAACGCTGACCTGACCTGACCTACCCTAACCTACACTACCCCCCCCCCTCCCCTCCCCCAGGTAGCGATAGGGCGTTTAATCACCAGGTGTAGTAAGCTTGGTGGGGAAGGGAGCTAATCTTCAGGTAATCCGAATAAAAATGAGGTGACGTACAGGAGGAGGAGATGATGAAGAGACCCAGTTGCTTCTCGTTGTCTCAAGAGTCATATGAGAAGTGCTCCCACCTCTGTGATAACACCTGCACATACTGCCTCTTATTTCTCACACACACACACCTACCTTAACCCAAGCAGCAGAAAGGAGGTCAAATAATCCTCATTAGTACCTACCTACCTGGCGTTAATTACCTGAGTGTCAGGGGTAGGGATTGGTGTGGCTGGGGTGGGGTATGGTAGGGATTGGTGTGGCTGGTGTATGGTATGGTAGGGATTGGTGTGGCTGGGGTGGTGTTAGGGTGGGTTGGGGATTTGGGTGGTTGCGGTGGGGACAAACGTTTGCACCAGACTACGACGTGCATTATCTTCACTATCAGGCGCTAATCACAAACCTTCTCCCAGTTATCTATCTTACAACATGGTGTTTTATCAGTCACTCATCAATACCATGTTACTGTGTAGGTGTGTGTGTGTGTGTGTATTACCTCCCGATACAGCACGCGAGTCTGTACCTGGAGGAATGTAACCCTTTGTATCTGTAACCCTCTGTACCTGTGACTGTACCTGTAGCCCTCTGTACCTGTAACCCTCTGTACCTGTAACCCTCTGTACCTGTGACCCTCTGTACCTGTGACTCTCTGTACCTGTGACCCTCTGTACCTGTGACCCTCTGTACCTGTGACTCTCTGTACCTGTGACTCTCTGTACCTGCCCCAACTCTCTGTACCTGTAACCCTCTGTACCTGTGACTCTCTGTACCTGTGACCCTCTGTACCTGTAACCCTCTGTACCTGTAACTCTCTCTGGCACCTGTGACTCTCTGTACCTGTGACTCTCTGTACCTGTGACCCTCTGCACCTGTAACTCTCTGTACCTGTAACTCTCTGTACCTGTGACCCTCTGTACCTGTAACTCTCTGTACCTGTAACCCTCTGTACCTGTAACTCTCTTGGGTTAGGTTAGGGTAAAGGTGTTTGTTTAATCATCAGATGAAATAAACTTCGTGACAGTGTGGTTCTCTGCTTCACTTCTCTCGCTTGTAACAGATCGGTGTGTGTGTGTGTGTGTGTGTGTGTGTGTGTGTGTGTGTGTGTGTGTGTGTGTGTGTGTGTGTGTGTGTGTGTGTGTGTGTGTGTGTGTGTGTGTGTGTGTGTGTGTGTGTGTGTGTGTGTGGTGTGTGGAAAAAGGAAAGTAACGACACACAGACCAACACCAATGGAACGTTCAACACACACACTACACACACACACACATATACACACACACACACATCCATCAGTCAGGTCAAGCACGGCGGACACTAGAGAGGATAAAATCAATGATACCAAACATCCACAACACCTTAATATAAGCGCCATAAAGGACCTAAGGGTTTTTGTTTACGCGTTGAACCCAATAGGGTGAGAGGTAGGGATCACGTAGGGGGTGGAGGAGGGAGGGTGGGAGTGGGGTTGGGGGGTCCAGAGTCACAACGACAGAATGAACCATAAGTGTAGTGAGTGTATCTGTATAAGAATATTCCTCTCTCTCTCTCTTCTCTCTCTCTCTCTCTCTCTCTCTCTCTCATATTCATATGAACCCAAATAGTGGCTTGATTGGTCCTGAGCGTTCACCCTGAGAGCAATGACTATGTAGACGCTTACACCCCAGGAGGGAGGGGGTGACAGGGAGGGGGATGGAAGGTGTAGAGGACAGTGGAGTAGGGGTGGGTGAAGGGGAGGGCACAGGGAGGGAGAGGGAGAGGGAAACTGAAAGGAGGGCGAGTGGGGTATATGAAAGGTGGGGGGAGGAAGAAGTTCACTCATTTCAGTATGTGCTCTTCTGCTGTGCCACATGTTCACTACAACACCAGTACCACATGTTCACTACAACACCAGTACCATATGTTCACTGCAACACCAGTACCATATGTTCACTACTACACCAATTGCCATAATATTTCACTTTCAGCATGACCTGCACCCAATGTTCACTACAACACCAGTACCATAATGTTCACTACAACACCAGTACCATAATGTTCACTACAACACCAGCACCATATGTTCACTACAACACCAGCACCATATGTTCACTACAACACCAGTACCACATGTTCACTACAACACCAGTACCATATGTTCACTACTACACCAGTACCATAATGTTCACTACAACACCAGTACCATAATCTTCAC
Organism: Homarus americanus; assembly: GCF_018991925.1. NCBI lineage: Eukaryota > Metazoa > Arthropoda > Malacostraca > Decapoda > Nephropidae > Homarus > Homarus americanus. The sequence continues at coordinate 9,283,848 of NW_024733734.1, forward strand.
TTACTAGCTTTTAGTACCGCATGTTCACTACAACACCAGTACCATATGTTCACTACATCACCAGTATATAATGTTCACAACAACACCAATACCATATGTTCACTACAACACCAGTACAATATGTTCTACAACACCAGTGCCAAGTATATTCCACTACAACACCAGTACCATATGTTCACTAAAACTACCGGTGCTTATAATGTTCACTACAACACCAGTACCATATGTTCACTACAACAAAAGTACCATAATGTTCACTACAACACCAATACCATAATGTTCACTACAACACCAGTACATAATATTTCACTACAACACCAGGCATAATGTATGTTTTCTAACACCAATACCATATGTTCACTACAACATGACACCATATGTTCGAAGTAAGCTTACCAGTACCATATGTTCACTACAACACCAGTGCCATAATGTTCACACCACCGTACCATATATTTCACTACAACACCAGTACCACCTGTATGTTCACACACAACACCGTACCATATGTTAAATGTTCTTTTCTAGCACCATACCATATGTTCACTACAACACCAGTACCATATGTTCACTACAACACTAGTACCATATGTTCACTACAACACTAGTACCATATGTTCACTACAACACTAGTACCATATGTTCACTACCAAACCAGTACCATATGTTCACAACACCACCAGTACCATATGTTCACTACAACACCAGTACCATATGTTCACTACAACACCAGTACCATAATGTTCACTACAACTCTTGAAATACATTTCCCTTCAGTACTAATATTACAAGTTCACATCACTGGCTAGAGTGTATCCGACCTAACTAGTTTCTTGTCCGCGTAAACACCAATTGGGGTTATGTGTAGCTAGGCCTGGAGAAAGTATAAACCCGTGTAACGAAAATGGTTAAAACTTCTTTGATAAATATCATGTCAGCGATAACGCTACTGTCTACCTACATGGTAGTACACCAACAGAGGCGTGCAGTAGAAAACGAGTTTAAAGAATTAACCCAAAGGGTAAATGAACTAAACATTCAGCAGCACACAAAAAGTGAGAAAATAATATATAAAATTTTAAGGGGACTAAATATAATTACCCCTGGGTTAACTGAACTCCCAACCCCACAATGGCCCGAACCATGCGTGTGTGACTTAGTGCCTTTGTTGGGCGATGTGATATCTACCAGGAAAATGCTTACTGAAATAAAGAGGGTGAAGGAGGCGCTGAAGAAGGCCCCCGAGGGCTACGTCCCACATTTTCCCTCCATTATTTTTGTTATAAATATGATGATAATGTTGTTAGCAATTTATTGGAAATTCCAGCTTAGAAAGGACAACCACAACCCAAGCCAGCATGTGTCGGCCCCAGAGGAAGAGGAGTCATCAACTCCACAGGAACAGGAGTCATCAACTCCACAGGAACAGGAGTCATCAACTCCACAGGAACAGGAGTCATCAACTCCACAGGAACAGGAGTCATCAACTCCACAGGAACAGGAGTCATCAACTCCACAGGAACAGGAGTCATCAACTCCACAGGAACAGGAGTCATCAACACCACAGGAACAGGAGTCATCAACTCCACAGGAACAGGAGTCATCAACTCCACAGGAACAGGAGTCATCAACTCCACAGGAACAGGAGTCATCAACTCCACAGGAACAGGAGTCATCAACTCCACAAGAACAGGAGTCATCAACACCACAGGAACAAGACCCATCAACACCACAGGAACAAGAGTCAAAAACCCCAGAGAAAAAGAATTCCAGCCAAAAATAGTTCATAAGGAGCATTAACGTCCCCAAAATATTTCACGGTAGGTTGCTAGGCCACAAGGGGGCCAACATTAAGAAAATCGGCCAAAGGTTCGGCGTTTTAGTGAAACTGAACCCGATCAATGAACGCGTCTCAATCATCAGCACCAACTACGAGCGGGTACAAGATGCTAGACTGCTCCTGGAACATTTGATTCGTTAGTGGTCACGCGTTCATCCACCCAAGTGATACAATGGGTGTATTTTTTGTCTCGTTGTTTTTATCTATCTATCTATTTATCTATCTCTCCACACACACACACACACACACACACACACACGAAGACCTAACCTAACCACGTAGTGATTAGTAACGATATTAATAAACAAATGAAAATCTAAAGCCTAATAAGTCACCAGGTCACGATGGGATATTATTTGCCAGAGTATTAAAGGAATGTAAGGGCGAGCTTAGTATTCCCTTCGCAAATTTGTTTAACATGTCATTAAAAACGGGCGTAGTACCAGAATCCTGGAGGATTCCGAAGCTGATACTGATTTTCAAGAAGGGAGATAGATCACTATACTCTAAATACCGTCCAGTCAGTTTAACATCAATTGTAGGCAAATTGCTGGAAGCAATCATTTCAAACTATTCGAAATAACCTGGAGAAGCACAAGTTGATCAATGATTCCCAACATGGTAACACAAGCGGGCGTTCATGTCTGACAAATCTATTAACTTTCTTTTCAACTGTTTTCGAATCAGTGGACGAGGGGCACGATTATGATGTGGTATATCTCGACTTTAGCAACGCCTTCGATATAGGCGTAGACAGCAAATTAAATAAATTTGCCGATTACACTAAAATCGGTCGTGTAATTAAATCTAACGAGGACTTCGCAAAACTACAGGAAGATCTAAAAAAAAAATATTTCGCACGGTCTGAAAAATGGGAGATGAAATTTAATGTGGACAAATGTAAAGTACTCAGTCTAGGAGGTGTAAACAGAGAAACCAGATGAACAACGTTGTTAAAGAGAAATCCGGCTATGAGAAAGACTTAGGAGCTATGATAAGTGGGGATCTTAAACCAAGTACGTAAGAACATAAGAATGGAGGAAACTGCACTGGGCCTATTGGCCCATACTGGGCAGTCCCATTTACACCCAACCCCTATCGCCCATATATCCATCCAACCTACGTTTGGAGCTCCCCAGCGTATTCGAGTTAATAATGATATTTGATAACTTGTTCCACTCGTACTCTATACTATTTCCAAACCAAAGTTTTCCTATTTCGCGCCTAAATCTAAATTTATGTAATTTAAAACTAGCAGGTACTATACCCGCAACAACGTAATTCAAACCCCAAAGACTTACGCACGGCGCAACGGATCTCCCCAAAAACCACACACACACACACACACACACACACACACACACAAGACGTTCGACGGCCACATGAAAACACGAAGAGAGAAAGCAGTAGGCTGGGCGGACTTCCCAAACACAGGACGCACGCATAACGCAACAGGACGGGCGGGTGGGAGGGCAAGGCGGGGTAATGAAAATCAGTAATTAAATCAAAGGGCGGCGACAAGAGGGGGATACACGCACTCCGCCTCAAAAACAAATACATTGGTCCTCAGAGCTGACTGTTGGAAAAGTTCTCAGTGTGTGTCTCAGTTAGTTAGTGGGTCTGTGTGTCAATCAGGCAGGTAGTTTGGGTCAATAATTAACTGAGGTAATTGGTGTGGTTGAATGGGACTTAGTTTTTCGAGTCCTTAATGGTGATGGTTGAGGTGGTTGGTGATCGTCTTACCTGTCTAATCCGCCTCCTTACCTTCTGCTGCTGACGTCACGACCCGAGGGGAGAAAGACACAATTTAATCCATTTAATACTCTTTAAGTTACTGCCTTTAGTCACCCCTCTGTCCCCTCCCCATCCCCCCTCCTACTCTCCCTCTTTCCCACCTCTCCCTTTCCCTCCTCCTTTCGTCCTCCCCCACCCTGTCCCCTCCCTCTCCCAGTTCCTCTTCCCCTCCCTATCGTCCCCCCTCCCCCCCTTCTAGCGTCCACCATTCCTGATCTGACTGGTGGACGTGTTAGGTTTTTTTGGGCCTCACGTAGCTTAGAGGATTGTAGTCACGCCCTTTAGTCACGCCCGTCGTGGAGGTGAGCGCGATGTTGTTGGCAGGTGATGGAGGTAATTAAGGGAGGGGGGGGGATCACTACACCTGTTGATGATGACCCCTCACCTATACACGTGGGTTAATTGGTCTTCTCTTGTTATTGCCTTCGTCGTATTCCTCCTCCTCCCCCCCTTTCTTTTTCTTCCTTCGTTGTCTACCTCCCTCCTCCTCCAGTAAAGTACTCCTGACGGGTTTAAACAAAGTGTGTGTGTGTGTGTGGTGCCGAAGAGGTTGGCTTCACCCTGATTGTCGGCCACGAGCTTATCAGGACTTTTCTGCCCTTGTGACCGCTACCCCGCCGTCGTCCCCTGGTTAAGTGGCTACTACCGTCACCACTACCCCTACCGTCACCATTACCCCTACCCTCACCATTACCATTATCGTCACCACTACCCCTACCGTCACCATTACCCCTACCCTCACCATTACCCCTACCCTCACCATTACCATTATCGTCACCACTACCCCTACCGTCACCATTATTGCCACCGTCACCACCACCGTCACCAGTGCTCTCGTTGCTCTGTGTGGTGTACATCGCCATATATATATTTGGGGAGACAAAGAGCTCGGCACATCAAAGAGGGAGCGGCACTCTTGGTGCGCTTGTTGAGGCGGAGTGCGTGTATCCCCCTCTTGTCGCTGCCCTTTGATTTAATCACTGATTTTGATTACCCCGCCTCACCTTCCCACCCGCCCGTCTACCCCGCCTCGACCTCCCACCCGCCCGTCTACCGCTTCGACCTCCCACCCGCCGTCTACCCGCTTCGACCTCCCACCCGCCGTCTACCCGCCTCGACCTCCCGTCTACCCGTCTCGACCTCCCACCGCCCGTCTACCGCTTCGACCTCCTACCGTCTTGACCTCCTACCCGCCCGTCTACCCGTCTTGACCTCCCACCCGCCCGTCTACCCGCCCGATAACCAGGGTGAAGTTGATGCGCTGGCGGGTCCTGTTGCGTTATGCGTGCGTCGTGTATTTGGGGAGTCCACCCAGCTTACTGCTTTCTCTCTCTGTGTTTTCATGTGGCCGTCGAACGTCTGGTGTGTTTTTTTTAGGGGGGGGGATGCGTTGCGTAATCCAAGTGATGTCTCAAGTATAAGATGTACATCAGGGATTATCTCGCTAGTCTTGTAACTAACACTCCGAGTACTTTGTTAGCCTTGTTGCGAGCAAATACACATCGTTTACTTGGTTTAAGATCCCCACTTATCATAGCTCCTAAGTCTTTCTCATAGCCGGATTTCTCTTTAACAACGTTGTTCATCTGGTTTCTCTGTTTACACCTCCTAGACTGAGTACTTTACATTTGTCCACATTAAATTTCATCTCCCATTTTTCAGACCGTGCGAAATATTTTTTTTAGATCTTCCTGTAGTTTTGCGGAGTCCTCGTTAGATTTAATTACACGACCTATTTTAGTGTAATCGGCAAATTTATTTAATTTGCTGTCTACGCCTATATCGAAGGCGTTGCTAAAGTCGAGATATACCACATCATAATCGTGCCCCTCGTCCACTGATTCGAAAACAGTTGAAAAGAAAGTTAATAGATTTGTCAGACATGAACGCCCGCTTGTGTTACCATGTTGGGAATCATTGATCAACTTGTGCTTCTCCAGGTTATTTCGAATAGTTTGAAATGATTGCTTCCAGCAATTTGCCTACAATTGATGTTAAACTGACTGGACGGTATTTAGAGTATAGTGATCTATCTCCCTTCTTGAAAATCAGTATCAGCTTCGGAATCCTCCAGGATTCTGGTACTACGCCCGTTTTTAATGACATGTTAAACAAATTTGCGAAGGGAATACTAAGCTCGCCCTTACATTCCTTTAATACTCTGGCAAATAATATCCCATCGTGACCTGGTGACTTATTAGGCTTTAGATTTTCATTTGTTTATTAATATCGTTACTAATCACTACGTGGTTAGGTTAGGTCTTCGTGTGTGTGTGTGTGTGTGTGTGGAGAGATAGATAAATAGATAGATAGATAAAAACAACG